>NC_062567.1:41904283-42207033 GCF_022837055.1 Prionailurus viverrinus | reverse complement strand
CCCATCTTACCATCATCAGTGCCCTGAGCAGAACACAAGGCCAGCAAAATTATTGAAAGCAAGAGCAGAAACATCTTGGTAGAGGTCATGGTGTCTCTCTCTCCCTCTCTGGATGCTGTAGGAAACTCAGACACGCTCCTGTGCAAGACCCAAGATATCACCTTTGAAGCCCATGGATTGGACCCCTCTCACCAATAACTGATTTGTCATTTTGGGTCTTAGTTGACCTGCTGTGTTCAAGGTCTGGTCAAGTTCTTCACTGGAAAACCATAAATTTTCAGGTTTTTAAAATAGTAGTTCATCATCCTCAACTATTAGTTATAAGCATTAATTGTTGTCTTCCATTTTGTAATATTCAGTTCAGAGCTATGTTTCTGTTTCACTACCCTATTCAACATTGTTGAAGCTGTCCAAATGTCAATTACTTCAGGCCTCTTTCTTACAGAATGAGCCAACAAAATCATCATGAAATCAAAGGTTAAAATAACGGAAATAAAACCCATAAAATGAAAGAACAGCAAAGAGTCAAGAAAGTGTAATATATCTTACATGGCTTGAAAAATGAAGCAGCTGTCAGTAAGAAACTAAAACCAACTTCAGATTCAGAAAACTATAGTTATTCAGAATACACCTGAGTTCATGATTTTAATGGACTGTGAAATCTTAAAAATTAAAATGCCCAGAATAATGACTTGGTTAGAAAACAATATCACACAAAAGAATTGTTGAGTGAAGTAGGGTGTTCAGCTTGGAAAGAATATGACAAGTATGATGATTTTATTTACTTACATAGAACAAAGAGTAATTGTATGTGTGTAGTTCTGGAAGGTATACAAAGAAAAGAGCTATTGATTTTAAAAGGAGAATATTTTGAGGATAATATGAAATAATTCCTTAGGTTTGAATTATCTTAGATTTAATTAGAATTTTATTTTAAATAATGTAATTAAAATTTAATTTTAAATTTAAAATTAAATTAATAATTTAATTATTTAAAATTAAATAAATTTTAATGATCTTAGATAACATAAAATACACTGCTTGGGATTATTAAAACTTGAAACAATAGATTGAGTTCTTCAGGGAAAATATTAATCTCATCACCCGCTGTGCTCACACACTGAGGGATCTATATAACCAGTAGTTTACAAAAGAGGAATCATTTGTGTCCAACTACCTCTGCAAAATAGTATCAATGGAAAAAAGGCTTCTCCTTTCTTTGAATGAAAAGTCAGGAAGTTACATGACTCTTCTGATTACTCTTAGAAATTAAAATCTAGTGATCACTTTGTTACAAAACACAGACTCCATTCAATATGTTAAAATCTCCAACCCTGTTTAATGGACCTTCATAGAAAGTCACAGCTACTTTTTCTCCACCCAGATAAGACCTTCCATAGACAAGTTGCCTGTCTCTTGGCCAGAGAGTGTATTTGGCTCCTTCTTTTTTGCTTGCTTACCTAATCCCCCAGTCAGTGGCAGCTCTTTTTGATACCTCTTAGGTTGGAGTGAAGGGAGAGATAATACAAGAAAGGGAACTGAGAAAGTTTTTATTTGACTGGCGTTGTCACAAGCTGGCTCTATATTCTCTGGGCATGGTAGACATAGGCGTATATTCATGCCTTCTTTGGAAACCTCTCCATTATTGGTCTAGTGTTACCTCTAAATTTGTTGATGAGAACAAATGTATCTCATATCTAATTAGTTGCAATCCAGCAGTTCAGCTTCTTTGTCCTCAGATTCCATCACTACTTTGGGTGGGGCTATTGGACAGGGTCTAAGATGACCCCTCAGAGTCTCTCCCTCATGCCTAGCCCATATCTGGTTTACATCATTTTCCCTGAAAATCTCTGGAGTTTGGGACGATCTCCAGTCAGTCTACCCTCCTTCATTTCATCCATAAGCAGTTACCAGGCTACTGCCAACTTCTAATTAACATCTTGTTGTTTGTCTTCCGACTCCACAAAACTCAAGGTAGACAGATAATTTTTCTGTTCCATTTTAGCTGAAGGATCATCCACCAGGGCTCTTCTGCTATTGTATAAGGGAAGGAGTTGCACCCTGGGCTAGACTGATGCCCTCTTAGATTGCCATCTGTCTTAGTCCATTCAGGCTGCTATAGCAAAATACCATCAGCTGGGTGGCTTACCAACAACTTATTAATTTCTAACAGTTTTGGAGGCTGAAGACTTTAAGATCAAGGCACGGGCAGATTTGGTGTCTGGTGAGGGACTGTTTCATGGTTCACACCTTCTTCCTGTGACTTCACGTGGTGGAAGGGATGAGCAAGCTCTCTGGGTCTCTTGTAAGGGCACTAATCCCATTCATAAGGGCTCTGTGCTCATGACCTAGTCATCTCCCAAACCCCTCACTTCCTGATACCTTAATACCCTAATACCCTGACATACAAATTTTGAGGAATGCAAACATTCAGTGTATCGCATCATCAAAAAAGTTCTCAATTCCTCCAACAGAAGATTCTGCTGTATCAGGACTTCTCCATGTATAGGAAACAGAGGACTCTCAGTCTGTGAATAAGATATTACACTAGGTGACTTTTTATCTTTCTGAGAGGCCATAGGCGTCAATTTGGAATAGTCAACACTGGACACACACTTTCATCTTATTTATTTTTCATTTACCTAATAAGATAAGACAAAGAAAGTAGAGTTCACAAAGCATGGTAAGGACTGATTCCTTTCTTTGGTCTTGCTTTTTTCCTCTGGCTTCTTTTGAGTGTCTAACACAGCATCTGGCATGTGAGTCTGCTCAAGCCCAAGCCTATTCTCAAAAAATTAACTAGCTTCTCACTTCAGTGCCTTCAAGGATGTCAGATAAGAACTTTATGTCTGGGGGCCTGGCTGGCTCAGAAGAGCACACAACTCTTGATCTCAGGGTTGTGAGTTTGCACCCCACGTTGGGTGTAGAGATGACTTAAATGAATTTAAAAAAAAAATATTTTCATCCGGATTTATCTGTCTTTTACTCATCTCTACCTGTCTGCCTCTGCGAAAATGTACTTCCTTATTTCTGAGACTAAGTGTTCAATCATGCTTTCTTTCATTTCCTCTAGTAACTTGGTTCGAAAATGTGTTCTTTGTTTATTCTTGCATCTTTGGCTTTTTATTCCTGTCTGACTTTCCTCTAAAAAGACTCTTCCAGGTTCCTTGGCGGCTCAGTCAGGTAAGCTTCCAAAGCTTGGTTTCTGCTCAGGTCATGCTCTCACAGATCGAGCCCTGCTTTGGGCAAAAGATCCTTAGTCCCTGATAGCATAGCTAAACACCTCTATCAGTCCTGACCTTTAGACACCTTGTCATTTGAAAAAAAAAAAAATAATTGGTTAAATTGTTATTAGTTGGAAATATAGCAGAATGAATGCCTTCCTAATGGATACACCAAATTTCTAACTTTGATCTTGTCAATAGCAATCATTTCCATCATTTCAACTGTTGCAGCGATAGGGATTATTCTCCCAATAGGCCGTTTGTTGGGGTGGAATGTTAAAATTTGTACCAGCTACTTAGATGACTAAAGATTGAGAATTTAAGAAGGCCTGGAGCCATGACTTCTTATTTTATAGGACTAATCACTTGAATAACCTTTCCTAATTAGGTAAAGAGAAGGAAGCCATTCATCAGTTTCTATGAGAAAAGTCTAACAGTCCTCCAGTAACTATAAATAAACAAATAAACAAACAAACAAACATTAAAATAGAAGAAGAAGAAGAAAAGAATGACTGGCCTGTGCAGAGTACATCCAGCCTTCAGCAGAGATAGCTGCTAAACCAGTGCCCCAGCTTGGCATTCAGGTGCCATCGTTAATCTATCTCCAAACTCTGCGGTGGTAGCATTGTCTATCCTCAAGAACACACTTCTATGGTTCAGCTTCAGTAGAAAGAGACTAAAAGAAAAAGCAAGATATCACCATCCACGGTAACTTTTATCATTGTGGTTCCTAAGAAATAGAAGCTGGATTTTTGCTATCAAACACATGGTGAGTCTTCAAGAATTATATTTCGTTTCAGTACGAAGTAACTATTTTTGCCCTAGATTACAAGACCAGCAACATCGGTGAAATGTTCAGTTCTTTGTAACTGCAGTCCAAAAAAATTTTTTTAACGTTTATTATTGAGAGACAGAGAGACACAGAGCGTGAGCAGGGGAGGGGGAGAGAGAGGGGAAGACACAGAATCTGAAGCAGGCTCCAGGCTCCAAGCTATCAGCACAGAGGCCGACACGGGGCTCGAACTCAATGAACGGTGAGATCATGACCCGATCCGAAGTCAGTCGCCTAACCAACTGAGCCACCCAAGCACCCCAGTACCCTACAGCCTAAATTTCCAAAATTAGATTAGTCATCTTTCCCTCCTAATTTACTCTTTCTTTTCCAACCCATCCTCTATACCTCCACCATCAGGGTCAGTTTTCCCCATCTGTCCCCTTTTATTCTTTCATCGAGTAAGTAATCAAAGTCTTCTTATTTCCAGTCCAATGCTAAGCATTGTGCTGCAAAGTTGAAACATCTGGCCACAACAAGAAGACCACAACCTTGCTTGGAAACATATACAGAGACCGTTATAGTGCAGATATTTCTTGAGGCCAGTGCATACACATAAAAGTGGGAAACTGTAAACGGAACACCTAGGTCTGCTTGTAGAAATCAGGAAGTATTTCAACAGATATAGTAAAATCGTAGCTGAATGTCAGGCGGATGGCTGGATGATCAGCACAGTCTATGAAGAAGAAATGTGTGCAAAAACAGAGACAGGTTGGGGCGCCTGGGTGGCGCAGTCAGTTAAGCGTCCGACTTCAGCCAGGTCATGATCTCGCGGTCCGTGAGTTCGAGCCCCGTGTCGGGCTCTGGGCTGATGGCTCAGAGCCTGGAGCCTGTTTCCAATTCTGTGTCTCCCTCTCTCTCTGCCCCTCCCCCGTTCATGCTCTGTCTCTCTCTGTCCCAAAAATAAATAAACATTGAAAAAAAAATTTTTTTTTAAAAATAAAAAAAAAACAGAGAAGGGTGAGAAAATGTACCATTTGGGGGACACTGAATGTAGTGTGGTATTTCTGAACTACAGTGTCTTAAGAGAGAAGACGTGAAGTAGAAGCAGACTGGACGTAGGTCTCTACCTATGATCAGTTTGCCATGCAAAGGAGGTGGTATAAATTATACTTTATCAATTGGAGGCAATGAACAAATATCATACAAAAAGCAAGATCGTTAGATGAGTCTGTTAGAATGATGACATCGCCAACTGTGTGAGAAGAGAATGGTCTATTCTAATTCTCCCAGAAATAGATAGTGAGGGCCTGAGTTGAAACAGTGATAATTGGAATGAAGAAAGAGAAATACTCAAAGAGATATTTCAGAAATAGAATGACGATGATAGAATTAAAAGTAAAACAAATACGGGGCTCCTGGGTGGCTCCATCGGTTGAGCGCCTGACTTCAGCTCAGGTCATGATCTCACGGTTTGTGAGGTCAAGTACCATGTCGGGCTCTGCACCAACAGCTCAGAGCCTAGAGCCTGCTTCAAATTCTGTGCCTCTCTCTCTCTCTCTCTCTGACCCTCCCCTGTTTGTGCCCTCTCTCTCTCAAAAATACGTAAACATAAATACATACATACATAAAAGCAAAATAAATAGAATTTTCTGAGGTTAATTTCATTTTTTTTGTGAGGGGACGGGGGTGCTTATGCAATTAGTGACATTAAGGTTAATGCATTAGTGACATTAAGACCAAGAGAGGTAGTGTGAGCAATTTCAGATTCAGAGAAAGATGTGGTAAGAATAGGATTTAAGATGTTTTAAGACGTTTTAAGATGTAGACATAAGATCCAGGCAGAAATGTCTAGTGCCTCACATGCATCTGGAAAATAGATGCTCACCAGACATTACTGGAATAAATATACCACCATATAATTCAGGATTAGGAAATATATATTTGGGAGTCACAAATATGTAGATACTTGAAACGATGACAGTGAATGAAGTAGAACCCAATGTGTGCATTAGACAGGAAAGGAAGAAAGAAAACAGCTAAAGACTGCCTAGAGAAAAATCAAGAGTTAAGATACAAGGGAGTTCAAGGAGCCTGAGGAGGGAAAGACTGAGAAATCACCGGGAAGCTCTCAGTGATGTCAACAGAAGAAGAGAATACCAAGAAGTCACTGAAGGTGAGGAATGAACAATAGTCACTGTGAATGAGTAGCACAAAGGCTTCAGGAGCAAACAGAATGAGATGAGACAGAAGTAGCAGGAAATCAAATTAGAAAAGCTTTTATGGAAAGTAAAAATACAACAGTAAAATTAAAATGCACAGTGGAAGCAGTAAGAAGCAGAAGGGATTCATCAGAAAATCAAATAGCACATGTTGCGGACTATAAATGAAAATGTCTAGGGCAGTTGGGAGTAGAGGGTTGGGTAAAAGTCAGGAATTCACACCCAGATTGCCTGGATTCAAATTTTGATTCTGTCACCTCCTGGTCACGTCACTTTGGGAAAATTACTCAATCTCTCTGACCTTATTCTTCTTGTGATGCAATAAAAGAAAAGGATGGAGGCCAGCTAATCTGCACACGGATAATTTGGCATAGAAGCGAAAACCAAAGAGAAATTAGGGGGGAATTTTTGGTTTTTCTTATCTGAAAAAGGCCAAGTAGATTGAAAGAGCAAATCAATAAAAATAAAAGTCTAAATGAGTTATATCACACATATCCCACTTTGAAGGATGGGGGGAGGGGGTAATGTTAGCTTTTACTTTGCTCTTAGCCTGCCTTATGCTCCCTCATCAATATATAGGCTATCAATATATCAGACCAAAGATGGCCTGTTCTTTTCTTTTTTTTTTTTTTGTTTTTTAAATTTTTTTTTTCAACGTTTATTTATTTTTGGGACAGAGAGAGACAGAGCATGAACGGGGGAGGGGCAGAGAGAGAGGAAGACCCAGAATCGGAAACAGGCTCCAGCCTCTGAGCCATCAGCCCAGAGCCTGACGCGGGGCTCGAACTCACGGACCGCGAGATCGTGACCTGGCTGAAGTCGGACGCTTAACCGACTGCGCCACCCAGGCGCCCCAAAGATGGCCTGTTTAAATGATAAGTGATTACTTCTGAGTAAATCAGAAGGGGATTTTACTTTATCAATACTTTTTAAATATATGTTTACACTAAGAGTAAATTTGTGTATTATTTGGTGTATCCAAAATAAAGGCATTTTATTTTCTTTTTTAAAATGCTTGTGATTGATAGCTAAATGAAACTTTTCACCAGCACTATCATCAATCTACCCCTCAAAAAAGCCAAGGGGTCTATGGTCTACCATGTCTAGGGTCAATTAGAGACTAGAAGCAATATGAACCCCATCTCGGGACACCTGGGTGGCTCAGTTGCTTGAGCGTCCTACTTCAACTCGGGTCATGACCTCACGGTTTGTGAGTTCGAATCCCGCATTGGTCTCTCTGCTATTAACGCAGAGCCAGCTTCGGATCCTCAGTACCCCCCTGTATCTTTCCCTCCCCCATTTGTGTTCTCTCTGTCTCTTTCTCCACCTCCCTCTCTCTCTCTCTCAAAAATAAACATTAAAAAAAAAAAAGATTAGCCTCCTCTCATCCCTTGAGCTGTAAACTCACTTTCACTTCCATGCCACAGGAATGCCAAAATCTCTTTCCTAATTGACTCAGGAAAGCAGAATCAGAATTGCAGCTTTTCAGAAGTATAAAGAATGCATGTCTTGAGCAGCATACCACAATGCTGAGTCACATGCAACGTGTGGCCACTAAGTTTTAGCAAATCTGAATTTCCTTTTCTTTTTCTCTTTCTCCTGTTTTCTTATCTGGAAAATACCCATGAATGTCCTGTTAACCACAGTGAATTATTTTAGAATTCAAAGATCTTTTCCTTGAAAAAGTATACGAGGAACATACTAATAGATATTTATGCGCAATGCCTCTTTCTAGAGGTCATTCTTTCCATGATGAGGGAGCATAAGTCGGGCTGAGGGCAAAGTACAAGCTGGCATTGTCCACACACTCCCTCCCCGCCCCACCCTCCAGGTGGGATGTGTGTGATATTCCTCAGGCACTCCTGGCTGCCCAGGAACAAAGGAAAGGAAAGAAAACAAATGGCTCATTGATAGAGATCACAGTCCTACAGGACATGAGTCTCCATCAGTTTACAAATATCTTAGTAAACTACAAGAAAAAAGCTGTCTTATCAATAGTCTAATCTCCAGAAACCTGTAGACCCAGTTTCCTGGAGCTCCACCATCACCCCTCCACAGTGATATGGGGAACAAAGACAAGAAGGCAATGACAGGTATTTAATTTCCTTATAACCTGCAGCCCATTGACAACTACTTGAGGCTGGCAGAGTAAAATTTTTCTCCAGGAACTCCCTATGTCTTAATGTTAATGCTTTGCTAGAGGGAAAAACAACCTTAGCTTGACAATAGCCGGACCTCCAGGATCCTGTGAATCTTCTTCAGCATATGAAAAACTCTTTGGAAACATCCCCTGGACTTTACCTCTCCCAAATCCCAAATATAAAACCAGTCTCTCCACAGGGTCGGACGTAGCTCCTTCCTGCCCTTGGGTCCTGTCCCTGTGCTTTAATAAAATCACCTTTTTTGCACCAGACGTCTCAAGAATTCTTTCATGGGCATCAGCTCTGGACACCACGAACCCCACCATCACCCCAAAAACCTCATAACTCACTGCTGGGTAAACTATAAAACAAATTAGAACATTTGCAGAAATAGTCAGCTCTAGCTTTTACCAGAGATCTCTTTGTTATCTGAATTCATACAAGTTACTGCCCATATGATTCATACATCTTCATGCCATATTACAGAGCACGGCTATGCAGAAGCTAGGTGTTCATTAAATGTTTCTTAAATTAATGAGTTTCAAATTTTACAAATGGGAACATTCATCATACTGAAATTAACATCATAAGGGATGACTCTCATGGCTCTCACAATCTATCACATGCTTTAACTTAGGCAAATTAATTAATGTCCGTGCTTTGGGTTTCTTCCATATATTTCCTACAGCAAACATTAACAGACTAGATCAATATAATATAAAAGATTTAAAAGAACACCACTTATATCATAAAACAATACAGGAACAAAGAACCTGTACAGCATGTAAACTTTCAGAACTATGTACAGGCATTTCAGTGACCAAACTGAGACGAATGTCTTCTGAAAACATGCCCAAGTCCCTTGGATTTCATATTCAACAGAAACTTTGGTGATTCCCTACTGGTCCTAAGGATTCCCATCTGGACAGAAGAAACCATATGTTTTGCAATCCAGATTCTCCCTTAGAACTCAGAAATAATTAAAGCCACAAAGGTGCCTGGGTGGCTCAGTCGGTTAAGCGTCCAACTTCAGTTGGGTCATGATCTCACGATTTGTTGGTTTGAGTCCCGCGTTGGGCTCTATGCTGACAGCTCAGAGCCTGGAACCTGCTTCCGATTCTGTGTCTCCCTGTCTCTCTGCTCCTCCCCCCGCTCACACTCTGTCTCTCTCTCAAAAATAAGTAAACATTAAAAATATAAAATAAAATAAAAAATAATTAAAGCCACAAATTGGACACAAGGCTGAAACATAGATGACACTGATCTTTCAATGACACATGGATTTTTAAGAACAACACTTCAGAAAGTAAATTTTGGCATAGATAAATCATTTTCAAAAAGCTCAGTGATATCTCCTTCTGAACCTATTTCTCCATCCAATATGTAGGGAGAAGAAACAGAGAAAGAAATAATTCCACCAACTGTTAAAAACTGACCTCTCACTCACAGATGGGATAGGATTTATGCTGCCTTAGAAAAGAAGAGGGAATAGTAGAGAACATAAAGGAGATGAAAAGTCCTGTTTGCTTAATGAAGGATAAAGAATATTGTTAAAATTATCAGCTGCCCGAATAAAGTGGTTGTATCTGTCCTGTCCATCGCTATATTCTCAGGGCCTAGCATATTGTGGGCATTCAATAAATGTCAGGTGAATGAATATATAAGCATTCAAATATATAAATAAATTGGGGCTCCTGGATGGCTCAGTTGATTAGGTGTGTGACTTCAGCTCAGGTCATGATCTCGCAGTTCACAAGTTCAAACCCCGCGTCAGGCTCTGTGTTGACAGCTCAGAGCCTAGAGCCTGCTTCGGATTCTGTGTCCTCCTCTCTCTCTCTGCCACTCCCCTGCTCATACCCCCCCCCTCTCAAAAATAAATAAAACATTAAAAAAATTTTTTTAAACCAAATATATAAATAAACAGATCAGGTAGGATATACATAGAATATTCTTCTGAGATGGAATGCCCTTTCCATCATGGGAAATTATCTCCATATTATTACACATCATGGAGACAATGCTGTAAATTCTAGACCATTCTAACTAATCTATGCCTTAGTTATATTTAGATATAAAGTAGGAATCTAAGTAGAAGAATACAAGACAAAAGACATGGAAGGTATTTTAACTTGGAGGAATAGAAGAACAGGGCACCTGGGTGGCTCTGTTGGCTAAGCATCAGACTTCAGCTCAGGTCATGATCTCATGGTTTGTGAGTTCGAGCCCCACCTTGGGCTCTCTCCTGTCAGCTCAGACCCTGCTTCAGACCTTTTGTTACCTTCTCTCTCTGCCCCTCCCCTGCTTGTTCTCTTTCTCTCTCTCTGTCAAAAATAAATAGATATTTGAAAAAAAAAAAAAAGAAAGAATAAAAGAATTGCTGAGGGGGTCATGTTGCCTGATACTTATGCCTTAGATTGTGGAGCTGGATTGAGAATGACAGGGTCACGATAACAGGACGTGTGCACCTCAGGCTACACCCAGAGGTACCATAGCTTTTCATGGCACCTTTGCATCACTATCTGTCGCACAAAGAGTCCCAGAACAATCCTTGGAAAGATTTGATTGTTTTTTAGAGTGCGGTTCTGTTTGCCAGGATGGGGTGTAAATCAGGTTTGACCCAAGTCTTGACTGTCCCTCTGTTGGTTTGTCTCAAAAGATTGTGTATGTACAAGACACATACCTGGCTTTTCCTCATCTGTAAAGGGAAAAAAAGGAACTGTGAGAATGTTTACCTTCTCTGTATTTGCACAAGGAATTTAATCAAAGATATGCTCATAGTCCCCTCAATTATGCTTCTCTGTTAGCTCATTTCTCTCTTTAAATAATGTGTTAAACATACTGAAAGTACCACACAAGTGTATTTAAGAAATAACTGTAAACAGGCCGTTAGACCAACACCAACTTGGTTATTGTGATACTTTGATATGTATGATGTATTTTTGTATATATGGAATATATATTTGGAATGTTCATGTATATATATGAAAAACATATACTCAGAATATATATACATTTAGAATACATGTGTATACTTGGAATACATATCTTTGAAAAAAAATTGGAGGTAAAAAATTACTCACACAAGAGAGAAGGATATTGCAACTTATGTTTGTCTATTTTAATAGAATCTTACAACAGTTCCCCATAGGATTAACAAAATATTTCTGTACAGATACACATTCGTTTAATCACCAGAAGTGTTCACGTGTGCACTTATTCAAAATGGGGTGTAGGAAATCCAAATTGGAGATGATCGATAGAGACTTTTAATTCGTTTGTTTACTCACTATTGATTTCTAACAAATATTTATTGAGTGCCTACTGCATATGCTGGAATTGTTAGCACTGGCAGTAGTGAAGACAATGAAACAAAAGTCCTTCCTTTCATAGAGTGGGTAAGATAGAAATCGAAAAGAAAACATTCGTAAAATACATACTATATCAAACAAAGAATTAATTGCTAAAAAGAATAATGAAATCGGGAAAGGGGATCCCTAAAAGTTCCTTGCAATCCTGAGAATCTGATTCTTTTACCCTAGTTCTATAAGCATTAATCTATATAACTCAGCTCTTCTCAGGAGTTTTACACACTATACATCTTGTCTATTCACACACAGAACCATTCAAGAAGCACCAATCAAACTTTCACCAGGACTAACAGGAATAATGCTTTCTATGTGGTCCATTAGGATATAGATTTTTTTCGTTAAAGTGTAAGTAAATTTAAAATAATAAAATGCAATTTTATTAGCAGTAGTTAATAAATGCCAGTAAGCATTCTCAACTTTCATGATGATTCTTTGGCACTTTGACACTTTATAGTGTCAAATGAAATTTAATCAAAATTTAATGTATGAAAGTAGTAATCTTGGCTGGTCATTGTTCCATAGAATAGGAAACACTGGACCCAAAAGAAACGAGTAAAATATATATTTACAAGTATGTATTTTATATTTATATTTATTTATACATATAAAATTTTAAATTAAATAAAACTTTCTGATGGTGTAAATTGACTTTTCTAAAAGAAAAAGGAAGAAAAATAGAATTAAAGAATCAACCAAATATTAAATATCATTAAATATTATAAATATTAATATTAAATATTAAATCAAATTATAGAAACAACCAAATATTAAACAATATTATTTAATAAATATTAAGTTAAAGTTCACTTTCTCTTCTCTATAACTTTTTTTTTTGATATGGGCAGTAATGACTGGAAAATTTAAAGTTTGGGAGTAGCTTAAAATTCTCTTTACAAAAGACTTAAACTTACTATTATAACTAATAACACTAAGATTTTTTTTCATCAGTCTTCTTAGTTGTGGTAATTCACCTCACTGAACATACAGCATAGAAGTTATAAATGATGTAAATATTATTTTATGTTATTGATCTTTCAACATCCATAAGGAATATTATTTCATCATTTTTTCATGCATGTATAACATGGCAGATTCTTTTTTTCACTGTAGTCCCAATAGTCATACTTCTGAGTCAAAGGAAATCAAATAAGATTAAAAAAAATGTTTATTTTGGAATAATCTTAGATTTCAGAATGGTTGCATAGCACAGACCATGCCTGTATATACCCTTCACCTTATTGTCCCTTTAGGTTAACATCTTACATAACCACAGTACAATTATCAAAACTAAGAAGTTAACACTGGTAGAATACTCTTAACCAAACTACAGACTTTATTCAGATTTTTCTAGAATGTTCCACGAATATTGACTTTCGGTCCCATGATCCAGTGCAAGATTGTTCATTGTACTTAGTTGTCATTTTGTCTCTCCTAATATGTGAGTTTCTTGGTCTTTCCTTATCTCTCATGATCTGGATTCTTTAGAAGAGTATGGGTCAGGTATTTTACAGAATGCCTCTCAAATTCTGTTTATCTGATGCTTTCCTGGTTAGATTGGAGTTCTGGATATTTGGAAGGAATATGACAGTGCTCTTCTGCTTGCATCATATCCGGGGTACATGGTAGCAGTAAGTTTTTGTGCTGATGATATTAACTGGATCACCTGGTTAAGGTGGTATTGCCAGGTTTCTCCTCTAAAGAGTTGCTACTCGTTTTCCACACTTTTTAAAAAATTTTTTCAACGTTTATTTATTTTTGAGAGACAGAGAGAGACAAAGCATGAGTTGGGGAGGGGCAGAGAGAGAGGGAGACACAGATTCGGAAGCAGGCTCCAGGCTCTGAGCTGTCAGCACAGAGTCCGACACGGGGCTTGAACCCACAAACCGTGAGATCACGACCCGGGCTGAAGTCAGACAGGTGCCCCATCTCGTTTTCCATACATAAATGGAGTCTTTCAATGTGACTCAATACCAGACAAGGACAGATTCTTGTCTAGCCCTAGTGTGTTAGCAAGCATTAATCTTTGTAGTGAAAAGGGATGACATATTCTCAGAGCCTCCATGCGAAAGCAGGAGGCAGTGAATATTGTAGGTGCCTAGCCCTGAACCCTGTTATGACGGGTGCCCCCATATGAGTAGCTGCTAGCGTTCACAGCTGCCTTTTTCTCCAAATAATTGCCTTCAGCAACAACCCTCTGACATGAGGGTGCAAAAGGCTGGAGTACTTGACCTCAGGTGGGACTAACTCAGTGGAGAAGTTGGTGTTCCCGAGCTTCCTCTGTGGGGTCAGACTAAGCTTGCTTCCATTGTGAGACTACCTTCTTGATTAGTTTTATTCCCTGCCCTACTCTGCTTCTCACACCCACCCCACCCCCCGGAGAAGTCTTCAGTAGATATTTTGAAAACATTCTCAATTCAGGCCTGGCTTCTAAAGAATATGACCTAGGACAATACATTACATTGGGTTCCTTCTACCTCCATTATGTGGGATCCAAGGCCCTTTTTCTCCCTTATCCAACAGCAGAATCTAAAAAGGCAAAAAATGATTGCCCACTCCCAAGATCAGACAGAGGAAGAGACAAGGGGTTGCTGTGAAGGAATACAAAGATAGAGGACTGTGGATGGGCCCAAGCCTTGTGCTCTGAGCTCAGGGGATAAAACATTAAATTTTGGATGGAACTGGGGGACAAGATGTTCACTCTCCAAACCCCAATATCTTATGAAGTCAGTATAAGCTAGATTGTGTCCCTTGAACTTGAAGTAAAACGTTGACAAAACATATTCTCTGGGTTTCTGTAATAAGACTTAGTAGCTGATTGACCTTTTGGTTGCAAAATTCTGTAGGAAGCAAGGGGCTGAGGAAGAGCTGGCAAAACTGAGTAAATAGAAACAACTTAACAAGAAGAAAAGACTTAGAAGAGAGTAATGTTACCACATCAGAATAGAAAAAAGTGTCCAAAAGAAGAGTATGAACAATAGTGTCAAAGACAAACTCATTTTGAGGTTCAATGAAAGCTAGTTTTGTTTGTTTTTTGAAGGAAAGAAAGCATGAGAGTAGGGGAGAAGGGCGAGGGGGGGGGTGCGGGGGGGGGGGGAGAGAGAGAAAGAGTCTCAAGCAGGCGCTATGCTCAGCACAGAGCCTGATGCAGGGCTCAACCCCTCAATCCTGGGATCATGGCCTGAACTGAAACCAAGAGTCGGACACTCAACCGACCGAGCCAGCCAGGCGCCCCTGAAAGCTAGTTTTAATAGAGAGATGGCCCTGGAAACCAGACTGCTATTGGTTGTTGAGTTGTTACAAAGCAGATTCTAGAAATGAAGGATATTTGTTCAAGAAGTTAAAGCGTGAACTGATCCATAGCTAACTTGAGGATTAGGGAGGTTTGACTAGGAGCAAAAGGCAGCTGCCAATGGAAGAGTAAAGCTAGATATGAGTCAGGGAAAATCAAATGTGGGAAGCCAAACATGAAGCTTAAACCCTGGTTCCTCCTGTGACTTCCCTGAAAGGGAACCTCTGGAGTCTTTAGAGCTAGTTTTCATTCTGCTGCCACTAAGCTCCTACCTGTGGTTTTCTGGCGTGGTGCACGATGCTAGGATGCCACACTGTGGTCATTGTTAGCACAGCTTCAATACCATCTGCTTTTATGCACTGTATTTTTAGACATCAATTGCAAGAATTTTTGTGGTCTTTTTATTTTGTTCTTAACATGACTTCCTACTTTAGGTTTCCTTTGGAGAAATACATAACACTAGAGACAAAATATAAGGCCAAACAGACAATGCAATGTACAAAAAAAGATCGGAGTTAAAGTCCTAAGAATCAAACAATGGGTTGCAAGACCTAAATATAAGATATGTACACTTAGTTGAATACTTTGTAGCAACCTCTGAGGTTAACTTGTAAATTAACTTTTAAATTGTTATATTGTTTCTATGTGAAAAAACACGTACCCACTTTTATAAATAGTGGCATGCACAAGGATAAAGCAATTCAAATAAGATACGATAGTTATTATCACTTTGATCCAACCACTTTTTTTTTCATATTCATTCTGATAGCACACACACTATAATCACTGCAAACCTAGCTACGAAAGAGTCATTTAATCAAGTATGCTCCGTTTTTGCTCATTTCATCTTGCCCCTTTTAATCAATCTCTTTTTATTTTATTCTAGAAACTTAATAACTGCCTTCGTGCTCCAGATCCATAGGATGTGGGTCACTTATTTACATCAGAGACTTGCAGTAAAATGTTGAATTTATTACTTCTTTATACTCTATTTTCTTTTATGTTTGTTTATTTTTGAGTGAGAGGGGGAGGGGCAGAGAGAGAGAGAGAGAGAAAGAGAGAATCCAAAGCAGGCTCCAGGCTCTGAGCTGTCAGCACGGAGCCCGATGTGGAGCTCGAACTCACAAGCCATAAGATCATGACCCGAGCCAAAGTCAGATGCTTAACCAACTGAGCCACGGAGGTGCCCCAATACTCTACTTCACTAAGTGTATTCAAGCCTTATTCACAAAGAAGATTGTTCCTTGAGAGCAATTGGCCATACCACATATTCCCTTTGTATCTTCTATATAAATGCATTTTTAACTTAAAGCTAATAGACTGGAGAAGGCTGTATTTCTAAAATTATGTTTAAAAACAATAGTATTTCATCAAATTAATGACTTAAGACTGTAAAAATTTATTATCATTGTCACGATGGTCTTTTGATTGGTTCATTCTATTATAATTTTATTCAAAGTAAAACAAATCACTCCCTAAAATTTCAGTATCATGTAAGTAAAGTAATAGGGCACAACTCTTGGGAGGCAATAAGAGAAACTTCAGAAATGTTCATCTGTACTAGTGATTGGAATAATTGACATCCTAAAAAAAAAATGGATAGAAGGGTCAGCAGACTTAAAGAACAAAGATGAAGTGAAATCATGGTTAAACAAATTATTTGCTGAAAAAATTATTGCTAGTTAGTTTTGCTTTTGGAATTGGGGCTGATAATGAATCTAATTCTGTCACTTCTCATTCTCTGTTTGCTCTAGGAAAAAGAACAGCAAGAATAATGACTAAGGAGAGACAGTCTTGTCGCTAATATGTTTGCTCTTCCAAATTACCATACTGGTCAGCATATCAGACTAACCAGTCTTGGTCTCACACCTTTTGCTAGGCTGTGATAGTTTAAGCAGCAGGATAGTTGAAGAAGAAGAAGAAGAAGAAGAAGAAGAAGAAGAAGAAAGAAAGAAAGAACCCTTAAATTATAGTTATACTCTTCTTTCTTCTCAAGAAATTTGGAGTTTCTTGCTTATAAAGTTCATATAGAAAAATAATACTATGGCTGCTATTCAGGGAGGGCCTCCATTCTTTTACTGGGTTGCTTCAACCAGAACATTTCCTCCATAGGATTTATCACTAATCTCATTGTGTTCTATGTTATTAAATTGTCAAATGATAACATGCCTTCCGCTGTCTTCCTTAACTGTAACCAGAATGACAAACAATGAAAGGTTAAGAAAGTGCAAATGTAATTGCTGGAGGACACGGGAACTACTTTGGGAGAGAATTTAGGATGAATCTTTGAATTTGTCAATAGGACCAAAGGAATCAATTAAGTAGTGCCAGGGCAAAAGTCTACAAAGGAGAGACCTGCATTAATATTCTATATCTAATTTAGAATTAACTTAGTTCATAGAGAATCAATAAGTGAAAATAGTGTATGACATCAGAGTCCCTTAGCAAAAAATGTTGCAAGTGGGGAGTTGGACTTTGTAGAAGGGTCCAGAGAATCATTTGGTGGGGGATGGCACTTTCCATAGCACCTTGGAAGGGAATTTAGGACAAACTAACTTCCATGGAAGAGAATAAGGGAGTCAAAATAAAAAAATTGGCTTTCTTGCACAAACATGAAAGGTCAAATCTGATGATTTCCATGAGCTCAGGACTTGGCTCCTCCATTTATTGTCCCTTTGAACTTGAGCATTAAAACCTAAAGAGTTAGGGTGCCTGGATGGCTCAGTCAGTTAAGCGTCTGACCTCGGCTCTGGTCACGATCTCATGGTTTTTGAGTTCGAGCCCCGTGTCAGGCTCTGTGCTGGCAGCTCAGAGCTTGGAGCCTGTTTTGGATTCTGTGTCTCCCTCTCTTTCTGCCCCTCCCCTCCCTCTCTCTCTCTCTCAAAAATAAATAAACATTAAAAAAATTAAAAAGAAAACTAAAGAGTTGATGATGTGGAATGAGAAACAAATGTCAACATAATAATCTCAATTTAAAATATGTTTTAAATCTTTAAAAAAAAAAAAAAAAGACCTACACAGCTGAACTAAATGCTTTCTGAAGACATGCTTGTGTCACATACTTGGAGTCTAAGCAGACATTCTAAGGATAGAAACTGCTGTTTTATCAATTGGCTATGGAAAATTTAAAAAAAAACCACAAAAAACAAAAACAATTTCATATGCACTAAGAAAATGCTTGTTGGGAGAGTACACGCAAAAAAGGAAACTCTCCTTTGGTTCTAAGGAGGAGAACACAGGGGCTAGCTTTGTGCCCTGAAGTCAGATGTGGTTTCAAAATCTGTCTTCAGCACTTATTAGTTGTGTAATCTGGGCAAAATAGCTTCTCTAAGCCTCTTTCTTTTTGTCTATGAAAGAGAAACAGGAGTAATTAACTTATAACATTTTTGTGGGAATTGAGTGAGATGACACATATAAAATGCTTATCCTGGCATATCATAAATGTTTGATAAAGATTAGTGATAAGGGAGATGATGATAGTGACGTGATATTTCTTAGAATGCATGAATTCTTTCTTTTGGTGTTAACGCCTGGATGAAAGAAAGGATTAGCTCCCATCTATTGGGCATCTAATAGCATATAAGGTATATGTGGCATGGGGATGGGTGAACGGGGAGTTGAATCAGTGAGAAAATGGAAACAAAGATGGGAGCCAAGAAAATAATGACAGCGTGCTGTGGGTAGGGGTGGCATTGGCAGAGAAGAATTGGTACTATCTCCTAAAGGAGATAACATTGCAGCTGTGGGGGAAGAAGAATTTTTCTCTGCCCTTCAAGATCCTTCCAGCTAAACTAAGAATCAGATTGACATTGTAACCTGCGCCCAAGGGTACAAGAGCACCTGGCTGCGGGTGTTCCAAACAGACCAGGTTTGGACACTTGTCACTGACAAAATCCAAAGGCAAAGAGATGGGTGGAGGTGAAACAAATAAGGAATTTATTTCAGTGAGGCCAACACCGGGAAGACACAAGCTAATGTCTCAAAGACTGTCGCAAAAGTGCTGCAAATATTTCTAGGTTTATATAAGACGGATGGGGGACAAAGGTCAGTGGACATGCATGTGGGCAGTCCAGTTTAGGTCAACATCCAAGCAGTATAAAGGGAATACATAAAACAGAAGTAGAAGGAGGAGAAAAGTCACCAACATAGCTTAGTACTCCATTTATCCAAGACCAATTTAAAGGGGCCTTAACTGTAAGAGAAAACCTTTTGGGTGGGGAAGAGGTACAGGAACTTTTGTGGGAATGGGAATCTTCCATTTCAAATCTGAACCCTTAAAGCTCCATCTCCTGAAATCATACTCCTTCAAGGAGTAGAATTTGCATCTGGTGTGCAAATTTGAGAAAGAACAGCACACTTTATCCATGGATAGTCAAACATGTGTCTTCTAAACTGATTTCTACCACTTGGGTTGTGTTTATAAACCAATATTGTTTCTGCTGTATATGAATAAATGTACCTATGACAGGGGCACTTGACTCAGTTGGTTAAGCTCTGACTCTCGTTTTTGGCTCAGGTCATGATCTCACAGTTCATGGGACTGATCCCCACATTGAACACTGCACTGGGATTCTCTCTTTCCCTCTCTCAAGAAAAAAAAAATGTACCTATGATATAATGAGACCAGTTATCTCAAGTTGGATGTAGCTCTTCATGTTCTCCTTTGAAACATAAACTTTTAAAATCAACTTTATAAAAATACATTTTATCATAAAATAATTAAGTTAAATTTAATACCAAAGAATTTTTTTCCAAAATTTTTCATTTTAATATGAAGAAAGGGAAGTAAAGCCCAGAGTATCTTAATGACTTTTCCACTTTTCCACTTTCATATTATTCATTATTGGAGAAAAGTTAGAAGTAAGACCTGGGTCTCAACTCCCAATAATGCTTTCTTTCTATGTGCCATACATATTTTTGCCAATTTGCAGTAGGTGTTACTATAGATGATTTGGTGGTCTTTTGCCCTGAGTGCTTCCTTGAATACACTGGCTGATTAACTGTGCTCTGTCTTTCATTGAAAAAACTGTTAAGTGTCCACAGCTCTTTAGGAATTGGCATATATACAGAGAAAAGTTGTGAAATGTTACCTAGAAATCATAAAACATCAATAGACAGGGCCCAAACTGCTAAGCATAAAGGAAAGAAATGAAGATATTTGCCATCCAAGACTTTGAGAAGGCTTTGTATCCATAAATTAGAGAAACCTCCTCCAAATCAGTAAAAGGTCAAAGATTTATGCCATCTGAAGAGAAACTAGAGCGTAACCTCCTCCAAATCAGTAAGAAAAAGTGAAAAAACCCATATAATAATAGGTGAAGGATTTGAACAGACACTTCACAAAAAAGTGAATCCAAATGGCCAATAATGTGAGAAAGAATGCTTGTGGTAGACCCCTCCCTAAAGAATGTGGTGAAGGCCTCCTCAGAACAAAGGAAGGCAACGTGGTCCGATCAACTCCTATACACGTATGTGTAGGTGACGCAACTCTGTAACCCGGACTGTGTCCAATCAGACTACATGTCACCATATAGAGAAGACAAAGAAATAGAAATCGCATACAAGGCTCCCCCCACCCCACTGCACTTGGGGCTCAGTTTTTTGGTTATGAACCCAATAAGCCCATGCCAGCATGACAAATAAAGCTGCTCTCTGGGAAGAAAAGCCTCGGTGTCCCAGCTCTCATCGTGAAAGAATCTTGCTGCATGCTCAGTGTCATTAATCATCAAGGAAATTCAATTAAAATGGTTAAGTTAGATATGCTTGAGAAGGGGAGCCTGACTGGCTCAGTTGGTAGAGCATGCGACTCTTAATCTCCAGGTCATGAGTTTGAGCCCCGTGTTGGGTGTAAAAATTATAAGTAAATAAACTTAAAACACAGTCTATAAAGAACTTATCACACTCAACACCCAAAAAGCAAATAATCCAGTGAAGAAATGGGCAAGAGACATGAATAGATACTTTTCCAAAGAAAAGATCCATATGGCTAACAGATATATGAAAAAATGCTCAACATCACTCATCATCAGGGAAATACAAATCAAAACCACAATGAGACACCACCTCACACCAGTCAGAATGGCTAAAATTAGTGTTGGTGGTATAGTGGTGAGCATAGCTGCCTTCCAGAATGGCTAAAATTAACAACTCAGGCAACAGATGTTGGCAAGGATGCGGAGAAAAAGATCTCTTCTGCACTGCTGGAGGAAATACAAACTGATGCAACCACTCTGGAAAACGGTATGGAGGTTCCTCAAAAAGTTAAAAATAGAACTACCTATGACCCAGCAATTGTCCTACTAGGTATTTATCCAAGCGATACAGGTGTGCTGTTTCAAAGGGACACATGCACCCCCATGCTTATAGCAGCACTATCAACAATAGCCAAAGTATGGAAAGAGCCCAAATGTCCATCTATGGATGAATGGATAAGGAAGATGTGGTATATGTATACAATGGAGTATTACTCGGCAATCGAAAAGAATGAAATCTTGCCATTTGCAACTACGTGGATGGAACCAGAGGGTATTGTGCTAAGTGAAATTAGTCAGAGAAAGACATATATCATATGACTTCACTCATATGTGGAATTTAAGATACAAAACAGATAAAGATAAGGAAAGGGAAACAAAAATAATATAAAAACAGGGAGGAGGACAAGACATAAAAGACCCTTAAATATAGAGAACAAACTGAGGGTTGCTGGAAGGGTTGTGGGTAGGGGGATGGGCTAAGTGGGAAAGGGCATTGAGAAGGACACTTGTTGGGATGAACACTGAGTGTTATATGTAGGGGATGAATCACTGGGTTCTACTCCTGAAATCATTATTGTACAATATGCTAACTGACTTGGATGTAAAAAACAAAAAACAAAAACAAAAACAAAAACAAAAACAAAACAAAGTCATGCTTGAGGAAAAAAAAATAGAGGCAAATCTGAAAGAAAAAAAAGAAAGAAAAGAAAATGGAACACTAGAAATCTAGCCTACTTCTTCAGGATAAGAGTTAGAATACAGAGGTATTTCTGCTACTCTTGAAGTAGTGTCATTTACTCATGGCCTGAGAAAGTCAGAAACTAGAAAAAAGCTTGCTTGTTTTAAAAGAGAGAGCCTACAGAAAGGGATCTAACTGTTCCTCACCTTGACCTGGGGGCACTGACTACACCCAGAACATCAAGAGCTTAATTCAGGAATCAACCAACAGATCCTTTAGCTTGATTGGGGAGGTATTTACACAAGTGTATTCATGTTTGAAAGTTTTTCAAGGTATGGAATTAAGATCTATGCACTCCACTGTATCTAAGTTAGGCCTCAATTGAAAAAAAAAAGTTAATTTATTAAAAGCATAAGGTAAGAGTAATCTCCAGCTGAAGTACCCTTGGGGACAAGAAGGAAGCTTCCTTTAGGGGAAGGATTCATAGGCCTAAAGATTCACCACAGGAGGAGAGAGTGACAGACACGGTAATACAGAGCTACAAAGTGTGGGGTTCCTGCTGGGGAAGAAGGCATACATCTTTCAGAGCAGAAAACTTGAACGAAGTCTAAGGTCGCTTAGACTTCCCCCTTACAAACAAGGGAATCCTGCTTAAGAAAAAAAATAGTGTGGAAGAATTCAGACCCCATTTCATATGGTAATGTCAAGGAACCTGAGATTCAAAAAGGAAACGGAACTTCAGAAATCTCTCCTAAACTAATGGAAAGAAGAATTGCTTAAGTAAACTGTAGACAATGTTTATAAAGTTTTAAAGGAGACGGTTTCTCATTCCACTCTCTGGGAGAGAATATATAGATAAGGCATAACATCGCTGCTAACTTCTCCAAGGAGAGATTTCTTCCATCGATGTTTAGCTCATGATTTGTGGATGACGCACATCTCACAATTCTCATGAGAAATTGATAGTCTGAGCTGAAAACAATATTTTCCCCTTTCCCCCACCCCCTCCATTTTCCTCCCTCTGCGGCTGGCAACAGTAATGAGGGAATACTGCTTTTGCTCAATTAAATGTTATTGCTCAAGGCAGATCTTCCAAACTTAAGTACAGAGATAGTTTTGTAATATTTTTATGTGCAATTACTTTTTTGTTCTTCAGGAAACAGAACTTACGAGGCACTGTGGGTGGACGGCAAAGGGGTATTTTTCAACTTTAGATATTCAAGGACCTATAATTAAGTAAAAGATGGCTCGAGCTCAGCTACAGCAAGAAGAAAGTAGAATCCAATAAGGAATCTGAATGGCTTGGATAAGATGAGCAGAAAGGTAAAATTGCACCAGAGAGTATTTTGGGATTTAGTTTTTGGTTTGTATTTTTTTTTCTTTTTACATTTTAATTTATAAGTCATAGTCAGAGAAAGGCATGGGAACTTTTCTTTTTTTATTATTAAAAAACACTTTTTAAAAAATGTTTATTTATTTTTGAGAGAGAGAGAGAGAGACAGAGTGTGAGCGGCTGAGGGGCAGAGAGAGAGGGAGACACAGCATCCCAAGCAGGCTCCAGGCTCTGTGCTGTCAGCACAAAGCCTGACGCGCGGCTTGAACTCACGGACCACGAGATCATGACCTGAGCCAAAGTCGGACGCTTAACCGACTGAGCCCCCCAGGCGCCCCTGGTGTGGGAACTTTTCTGAAATTTTTTTTTTTCCTAAAATTTTGCCATGGGAACTTTTCTTTGAAAAATGAACAGTAGGAGGCATTTTTCCTTTGATGGTATTTTTCCTTGTAAGCTTTGGGTTCATTCTGTAACTACAGTCCAATGGGTTTGTAATGGGGGTGTATGGGGAGAGAGGTTTACTTGTGTCCTTCTTCCCACATTTCCAGTCCTTCCTCCCACCCTCTGTCCACATCTCTGTCTGCTCCTCTCAGGAGGGGAGGATTTATTAATCTGCTTTGTTCAGAAACAAAAATATCAGGATATGAAGTGGGCAATACCATGAGAGCAGACTCTTGTTCATCTACTTCCTGGAGTAAACCCTAGGTGGGCTCATTCCCTTGAGGCCGACTGATCATTCTCCCCCATCCTTTGGCTAGGTGGGTAATAAGCAAGGGTCCCCTCTTGGGCTCATCCTTTTTAAGAGAGAGATAAAGAGTCAGAGGCCTCACTTAAACCTCCATACTTGCAATCCAGTTTTTACCAAATAGTCCTGCATTATGTAGTGCTCACTAAATAATTTCAAATGTTACAAGGAAAGCTTTCCACACACATATTTAATTTATTAAAATATTTGGTATACAGAGGTGCCTGGGTGGCTCAGTTTGTTGAGTGTCCGACTTCGGCTCAGGTCACGATCTCAGGGTTCATGGGTTCGAGCCCCATATCGGGCTCTCTGCTGTCAGCACAGAGTCTGCTTTGGATGCTCAGTCTCCCTCTCTCTCTGCCCCTCTCTTGTTTGCAGGTGCATGGGCGCGCTCTCTCCCTCTGTCTCTCAGAAATAAATATTTAAAAAAATTTTTCAATATTGGATATACATTGATCATCACTTATACTAAGTACAAGCAAGCTGAAGAGAGTGTATATTAGCAAACCTAAGGACATTTGTGGAATTGATTCAAAGAATTTTTGATATAGAAAGTAAAGAAAGAGGAAAAGGAAAGTATGGTTCATGTGGCCAGACATGTGAGTGATGATGGATTTGTTAATATTCATGAGAGACCGATTGAAGAATTAACTAAGGGCACAAAAAACATTGACTAGCAAAGGGTTATAGGACTCGATATATTGTTATAAAACCGAAAACAGGTACCAAGTACTTTAACTTGGGGCTGTTATAAGATTATCATGGGTGATTCTATCAATACATGATTTATTACCTTATGTTCTGACTTTGCTTCTTAACTTTGTGTTAGAGGCAGTGTCACTGTGGTGTCCTTTTTCTTATATGTTCTTTTCATATAAACTCCTTACTCATGACCCCTGAGACAAAAATCTTAGGGGCAGGATCCCAGATGACTGTTTTAAGGACCTTTAAACCCATCAAATCAGGGGCCCCTGGGTGGCTCAGTCAATCAAGTATCCGACTTCAGCTCAGGTCCTGATCTCACCGTTTGCGGGTTCAAGCCCCAAGTCAGGCTCTGTGCTGACAGCTCAGAGCCCGGAGCCTGCTTCCTATTCTGTGTCTCCTTCTCTCTGCCCCTCCCCCACTCACGCGGTCTCTCCAAAATAAATAAACATTAAAAAAACACAAAAAGAATAAACCCACCAAATCTCACTCTGTCTTCTAGGAACGCTTCTTTAACAACCTTTCCCTTCTTTATCCACCTTACTGGCTTCAGCTCCCATCACTCTGTAACACTGCTCTGGAAACATCACCCACCCTCTCCACATGCCCTAATCCTCTGCCTGGAGAGAGGGCTGGCCTGTGATGCTTGGCATGGTTAGGGACTGCTGGAACATTTCTGACTGCAAATGAGCCCACAGTGTACTTGCTTGTTAGGGTCAACTGTGAAAATATCTCTCAGGCCAGCAAACCTCACGGAGACAAGCAAGAGGAACATTACAGGGGTCTCTCACCTTGACTGGAGCTCAGATGTCTTTAGTTTGCCCTCAGTTCTTTTCTTTTTATTATTATTTTCCCCCTCAGTTCTATCATCAGAAGCAGGGTTCCTCATCTCTCTCCACAAAGACAGGGTGGGTTGAGAACAAAGGGTATTTTATATCATTTATTTATTTATTTATTTATTTATTTATGTATCCATTCATTCATTCGTTCATTCAATTTTTTTGGTGCAAGAAGGTGATTTTTTTTAATGTATATCCTTTTTTTTTAAATTTTTTTCAACATTTATTTATTTTTGGGACAGAGAGAGACAGAGCATGAATGGGGGAGGCACAGAGAGAGAGGGAGACACAGAATCGGAAGCAGGCTCCA
Organism: Prionailurus viverrinus; assembly: GCF_022837055.1. Lineage (NCBI taxonomy): Eukaryota > Metazoa > Chordata > Mammalia > Carnivora > Felidae > Prionailurus > Prionailurus viverrinus. The sequence continues at coordinate 42,181,155 of NC_062567.1, read as the reverse complement.
GGCTCTGAGCCATCAGCCCAGAGCCTGACGCGGGGCTCGAACTCCCGGACCGCGAGATCGTGACCTGGCTGAAGTCGGACGCTTAACCGACTACGCCACCCAGGCGCCCCGAAGGTGATTTTTTTAAAGCATGGAGACAGGACCCATGGGTAGGAAGAGCTGCCCCTCTAATGACTTATTTAAAGTACCCAAGGTCAGATATCTTTCCCTAGTTTGCTCCCTAATATGCCCCCAAATGCCTATAATGTGTCTAGAACATGTGGGTAGTCAGTATATATTTGATAATTTTATCTATTATTTATACATCAATTATTAATTATATTTATCACATAAATATTAATATATATGATTTAAATATTTATATATTAGCTATATATTTATATACTAATATATAAACAACATGAGCACATCATAAATATTAATATATATGATTAATAATATATAAACAATATGAGTATGTTATAAATATTAATATATATGATTTAAATACTTATATATTAATTATATATTTATATATTAATATATAAACAATATGAGTATATTATAAATATTAATATATATGATTTAAATACTTAAATATTGATTATATATTTGAATATTAATATATAAACAATATGAATATATTATAAATATTGATATATAATTTAAATATTTATATATTAGCTATATATTTATATATTAATATGTAAACAATATTAGTATATTAATATATTGTTATATATTATTTATAGACATAATTATATATTATTATGTTTTATATATATTTATATACTGACAAATCATTAGAACCTGGAGGCTATTTGTTATTGGCTCACCTGGGAATCAAACAGAGCAATGATACAAGTAATGAAAGAATTTTAACACTCAGTGATCTCTGATCAATACACAGGAACGTTTTTTTGTTTGTTTGTTTTGTACTAGAGAAAGAGCACACGCATGACAGCAGGGGAGAGGGGCAGAGGGAGAGAAAGGGAGAATCTTAAGCAGGCTCCATGCTCAGTACAGGGCTCTCAGTCCCTGGGATCATGACCTGAGCCAAAATCAAGAGTCTGACACTCAACCGACTGAGCCACGCAAGTGCAGAGGCAGTTCTAATTTTTGATTCGTCTTAGTCCATTCAGGCTACTGTAACCACGTATCACAGACTGGGTAACTTATAGACAACAGACATCTATTTCTCACAGTTCTGGTGGCTAGAAGTCCAAGGTCAAGGTGACAGCATGGTTGGGCAAAGGCTTTCCCCCGGACTGCAGACTGCCCACCTCTCCCTATGTGCTCACGTGTTGGGAGGGGGAAGGGTCAGGGATCTCTGAAGGGTCTCTTATAAGAACATGAATCGCAGGGCACCTGGGGGGCTCACTCCATTAAGTGTCCGACTCTTGGTTTCGGCTCAGGTCATGAATTCGTGGTTTGTCAGCTCGAGCCCCACCTTGGGCTCTGTGCTGGCAGTGCGGAGCCTGCTCGGGATTCTCTCTCTCCCTCTCTCTCTGCCCCTAAACGGCTCGCTCTCTCTGCCTCTCTCTCAAAATAAATAAATAAACTTAAAAAAAAATTCGTTTTGAAGAATACTGATCGCGCTCACAAAGGTTCCATCCTCATGACCTCAGCATCCCCCTCAGACCTCACCTCCTAATACCATCATCTTTGGGGTTCGGATTTCAAGATATGAACTGGAGGGGACACAACCATTCAGAGCATAGCAATTTCCTAATACACTGCTTATAGTCCATGGACCCACTCATGCCCGTGTGCCCTGTTTCAGTCATCTCTCTCCAGCACCTCAGAACAACAAAAGCAAACAAAATTCCTGTTCTTCTTTTTGCAATAGGGAACACTTGTCCAAAGACCTGATCTTTTTGCCTGTCAGATCCTTTGTTTCCCTCACCTGAATAGCAAAGATGAAAATAATAAAGTTTTGTGTTTGACGCGTTTAGTAGAAACCATGGATATTCTGCCATGACATTTTTTGACAGTTTAAAAGGCAGCTGTTGGGGCGCCTGGGTGGCTCAGTCGGTTAAGCCTCCGACTTCGGCTCAGGTCACGATCTCGTGGTCCGCGAGTTCGAGACCCGCGTCGGGCTCTGGGCTGATGGCTCAGAGCCTGGAGCTTGCTTCCGACTCTGTGTCTCCCTCTCTATCCCTCCCCCGTTCATGCTGTGTCTCTCTCTGTCTCAAAAATAAATAAACGTTAAAAAAATTAAAAAAAAATAAAATAAAAGGCAGCTATTTTACGGATGCCTTTGGGAAGAGAAAATTCTAGTTGCTGTAATTGAACCTGAGTATTTCTGCCTTTGGAGCAGTATGTGATTTCTCGCCTTAAAGGCCTTAGTACAACTGTAATGGCTTTGTTTTAGTCTAATCATTTTTTTATAGATTTTGTTTTTAAGTAATCTCTACACCCAACATGGGGCTTGAACTCACAACCCAGAGGTGCAGAGTTGCGTGCTCTTCTGACAGGGCCAAGCCGGCACCCCTTGTAGAATCATTTTTTACCATGTCCCTCCTCTTCTGGTGTGTGAGCTGCATGAGAGAGGGGAGAATCTGTCTTGTTCAACACTGTTTTCCTGACACATTTTGTATTATTTAGCATCTAGGAAGCACCAGGTTAAGCTATCACCACTGTAAATAGTTAGACGATATTTATATGCTGTGTTTGTGGAGATTTGCACCTTTGGAGAGTTCCACTTGTTTTCTTTCTGACCTTATCCCTAAATTCACAAGGACCTTTAAAATCAATCTTACCTATACTGATAGAAGGTAGTGAAAGATGTGGGATGTGAGTTCAAAACAGTAGAAACAATCACAATAACAATAATTACTGTTTATTGGGTGCATATGATGTGCTTTGGACAGTTCTAAGCTCTTGAAATCTAATCCTCACTAAAATATTTGGAGGACAGTACCATGGTTAATAACGTTTTGCAGATGAGAAACTAAGAATTGGGAAAATTAGATAGATTTCAAAGGTGATGAAACTTGTCTGTAATTGAGGCAGAATCTGAACCCAGACTGTCTGGCTATAGATGTTGTTGTGCTTTTAACAAGTGTTATTATGGTGGGCATTGAATATTTCTCTGCTGCATACGAATAGTGTGAATCTCAGCTCATCCTTGGATGTATTTTTCTCAACTTGAGAAACTGTAATAATTATCTAAGACTTATGGAGAAAATTTGGTGATATAATTGATAAATGATTTGGAACGTGCAAGATGATCTCAATTTACATAGAATGACCTATGATAATTACTCAGTTTTACTCAGTACAGTATTTCTCTGATCTATGTGTTGATCAGAGATTGCTGGATACAAATATCCTTTCATTACTGGTATTGTTAATGTGTTTTCCTAACAGTTGAGCCAATAAGAAATAACTAGAAGAGAAAAAAAATTATAAGTGGGTATTAATAATTAGTAAGTCAGTAGTAGTAACAGAATGGGCAAATGCAGCAAACTTCACCTGACAACAAATCCTGAAAAATTAACTTAAAAATAAGGAACAAATCCTTAACTATACTGGAAGAAAGAAAGAATGTCATCAGGAAAGCAGAAGTGTTTATATATGCCTAAAAAGTATAAATTGGGGGCGCCCGGGTGGCTCAGTCAGTTGAGCGTCCGACTTCGTTTGGCTCAGGTCATGATCTCACAGTTTGTGAGTTCGAGCCCCGCGTCGGGCTCTGTGCTGACAGCTCGGAGCCTGGAGCCTGCTTCGGATTCGGTGTCTCCCTCTCTCTCTGCCCCTTCCCTGCTCATGCTCTGTCTCTCTCTGTCTCTCAAAAATGAATAAACGTAAAAAAAAATTTTTTTTTAAAGTAGAAATCGGACAGGACTGAATAGTGGAAGGAAATTTGGTACAAAGACAGACACCAGATAAAACGGCAGATATGGGTGAGATTAGTTATAAAGACTTTTCTTACTCGGAATTATTAAAAATAAGGACAACAAGGGAGCCAAGGGCAATCATTAGGGTGACTGCAATACAGATGGAATGTGAAGCAGTCGGGCAGGTCGGCCCTGATACCACAATTCCTGTGCAAACACAAACATTACACACACACACACACGCACGCACGCACGCACGCACACAGAGTCAAGAAGTAAATAGTTCAGCATCCGCTTCCAGACTGAAGAAGCCAGTATGAATAACTGGGTCACAGAGTCATTACAGGTTCCAGGTGGCTGGCAACAGTCAAAAGGAATAGAAAAATCCTCATAGGAATAACAGGAAGATGCTTCACTAGGAGATTCCAGTGGTCTCCATTCCGCCATTGGAGGCAGACAACAGCGAATTTGAAAAGTGTCCACAGTCAGGGGGGAAGAGGAATTCTCAAATGCGAATGCAGCCTACAATCAAGACTAACAACACACACAGGGAAAAAACCAATTTCATTAAAGAGACACACTGCCTAAAACAGCAGTAAGAAAAATATGATTAAACAAATAAAAGGTGCAGACATTGAAAAGAAAGCAAGGGAAGAGGCCTTAATTATAGGTGATATCATTGCTTTTCCTGGAAATGCAAGAGTAGTCAAATGACAGGAAAATTCAATGTAAATATACAAATTTTCCAGGTAGAAGATTACTAAAGGATTTAAAATAACACCTGGCACGTACTAAGTACTAAGTAAGTATTGGCTATTTATACAGCAGTAACTAATCAAAAAATACAAGCTTGAGAAGAAAAGAATTACAAACCCTTAGTGTAGAAGTTGTTTTGTTTTTTTTTTTCAACGTTTTTATTTATTTTTGGGACAGAGAGAGACAGAGCATGAACGGGGGAGGGGCAGAGAGAGAGGGAGACACAGAATCCCAAGCAGGCTCCAGGCTCTGAGCCATCAGCCCAGAGCCCCACGCAGGGCTCGAACTCACGGACCGCGAGATCGTGACCTGGCTGAAGTCGGACGCTTAACCGACTGCGCCACCCAGGCGCCCCAAAAGTTTTAAAAGAAAAACAGAAAAGCTACTGAAGGACTTAATGAAAATGGAAATAAATGAAATGATAAGCCATGTTTTAAGAATGACAAAAACAGGGGGTGCCTGGATGGCTCAGTCGGATAAGCGTCCAACTTCAGCTCAGGTCACGATTTCAGAGTTCCTGAGCTCAAGTTCCAGCCCCTTGTGGGGCTCTGCTCTGAGAGCCGGGAGCCTGCTTGGGATCCTCTGTCTTCCTCTCTCTCTGCCCCTCCCCCACTCACACTCTCTCTCTCTCTCTCGAAAATAAATGAACATTTAAAAAAAGACAAAAAGAAATTATTGTAAAGATATTAAGTCTTCCTGAATTCTTCCATAAATTCAGTGAAATCTCAGCCCAATATCAGGATAGAATTAGTCTGTGAACCATCCCAATTCAAAGAAGTAGGAATTCTAGATACAATTTGAAACAAAAAAAAATTTTTTTTTTCAGTGCAATCCTGAGCTGGCAAATCAAAGGAAATGTTCAGAGATTTAACCAATGAAACAAAAGCAGTAATCCACAGAGGGAAGGAAAGCCTGAAATTGAGATCCTCCCTCAGGCTATCTGCTCAGCCAGAGAAGAGCCCATGAGAAAAAAGGACAGACACAAAATCAAGCACTCATTCAAGTTCACTAATGTTGAACAAGCAATATTCAGGTTGGAGGAGAATTAATGGAAATGAACCCCTCCACACACACATGCGCCTGGAACATAAAAAGTTTACCCTCTCATTGTGAGGGTGAACTACAAATAAACAAACAAATTAAAACAACAAACCACTCCTCTCCTCAGAAAAAGGAACAACAAACGTACAGGTTTCCCCCTTGGAAATGAGGGGAGAGAAGAAAAATAATCTTCGCTGAGAATTCCTAGTCACAAATCAGTCTTCAAACATGTTTGCAACATTTCGTTCTCAAACCTCAACCTGAGAATTTATTTATTTTTAAAATATTTTTAGTTTTGGGGTGCCCGGGTGGCTCAGTCCGTCAAGTGTCCGACTTCGGCTCAGGTCGTGATCTTACAGTCCATGGGTTCAAGCCCCGGCACCGGGTTCTGTGCTGAACTCTTGTTCAGAGCCTGGAGCCTGCTTCAGATTCTGTGTCTCCTTCTCTCTCTGCCCCTCCTCCACTCGCTCTCTGTCTCACCCTGTCTCTCAAAAATAAATGTAAAAAAATTTTTTTTTTAATGTTTTTAGTTTATTTGTCTATTACGGGAGGGGAGGGGCAGAGAGAGAGAGAGAGAATCCCAAGCAGATACCACACTGACAGCACAGGCTCAATTTCATGAACCATGAGATCATGACCTGAGTGAAAATCAAGAGTCAGACGCTTAACCAACTGAGTCACCCAGGTGCCCCTGAAAATTTATTTTAAAGTGATATCCTTAGTTGCCTCAGAGAAGTAAAAAAGAAAAGTTTGTGGAAGAAAGCAACTCAAACCCAGATCCCAACTCACAGATGAATTGCTGGGAACTGGAAGTTATGGGAGAAATCAAACTCTGTCGCTTGCTCGATCGCCTGCTGCACGCATGCATGTGCACGGATGAGGACCCGGGCTGACACAAAACCAGTAGAAACAAAAAGCAATAATCTTCAATAGATAGCGATTTTTGCCTGCTTGCTTAGAAAGGTGGGAATGTGGTAGAAAAAGGAAATGAAAGCCGGAATACACACAATGAATCAGGAAATACATATGAATCATGTATATATTGGGGACTCACTTTCCAAGAAAGCATAGTTGAACTACAGAAATAATAGTATACATGTAGAAGTCGGTGATAGGAGCCCTCAAAAGAGACAGCACTAGCCACTGTGGCCTGAAAGTCTCAAAAGTAGTGGAACTTGAATTGTGCCTTGCATCAGCATCAGAGAAGAGGAGGGATGTCTCAGAATGCAGGAGGAATACACAGAAGTGGAAATTTGCGAGGAAACTTCAGCGAATAGGGACAGGCTCTTAAACCATCACCCCAAAGTTTCACCAAAAAAATAAAATAAAAATAAAAAAGGCGATAAGACAACGCTTCTAAAGAAAGAAATTTGGCAGCTCCCAGAAAGCAACTGGAAGAGAGCAGGATCACACGGAAGCTCAGTGCTACAAGGCAAATTAATTAATTCATCAATTAACTGCTGCCTCCAAAATAAATATATAATGACAAATAACTATCTGCTAATTGTGTATACGAGCATCTATTATCCAATTGTGTAAGTGGGAACTATGTTCAATTGGAAAACAGGAAGCCTAAACTGCTCTTCCTGAATTTACTAGTAGCCAGCTTTGAAATTCAAATTATTTAGGATGAAGAGTTTATATTTAAACTGGGGAGGAGGGAGTATTTAAATTAATCATTTCATTCCGGGCACCGCGCTGCACGGTATCCACCTTTACAAACCCAAATGGAAGGCTGAGTGTGCTCATTCCTCCAATGCTCAGCAGAGGGCGCTCCCACCGATACCTGGGATTTACTGAATTATAGTTAGCGGCAATTCCCCTTTTAATTTCTCAGACTGTTTCATTACCCAAGAAATCCACAGGGTGGCAATAACCCTGGACTAAAAGTGAATTCAGAGTTGAATTCTAAGAAACAAGTTTCTTCAATGGTTAATGTTTACAGATTTCTCTTCCCCTGTTTTTATGATGTCAGCAAGGCCAGGGAAGCTGGGAGAACAAAGGCTGAGCACAAAACAGGGTGGTGACCACCCAGCAGAACCAACTCGCGCCTAGACTTTCTGCGATGTTCACAGTCAAGCAAAGGAGACTTCACAATCCTCGTCCTTATTTTGCAGAAGAAGCTAGGCAGGAAGAAACAAACTTAGTTAAAGGAAAAAGGAAGGATGTGTTTTCAATGGAATAGAGGTGCATTTCAAAGATCCCAAAGACAAGAAGCTCCTTTAGGTGATGCAAAAAAGTGGAATTATTATCAAACCACCGATTAGAATCATAATCAAATTATTATGTCAAGGGGCTCCTGGGTGGCTTAGTCATTTGAGCATCAGACTCTTGATTTCAGCTCAGGTCATGATCTCATGGTTCGAGAGTTCAAGCCCTGCATCGGGCTCTGCACTGGCAGCAGGAAGCCTGCCAGGGATTCTCTCTCCCTCTCTCTCTGCCCCTCCCCTGCTCCTGCTCTCCCCACTCCTCTCTATCTCCCTCTCTCTCAAAATAAATAAATGAAGTTTAAAAAATATGTCAAAATTTATAATAAATGCTTGATGTTAGTCTTCATAGGAACTATGGCAATTGCTCATTCTTTCTCTCCATGTTCCCTTGTACATGATTTTCTTGACATGTCTGGGCTATTGCCTCTTGCAAGTAACTTGCTTTCTCTGCTTCTCTAGACCCCATCGCTCTTATATTCACACATCCTCAGCTCCAGTGACTAGCAGAGACTTTCCCACCTCTTTGAATCAGATTCCTAACCTCTGAGAAAGAATTCAACACGGAATGACTATTGCTGTAGAGTCAAGCACAAACAAGGGTAATGATTATCACAGAAGGATGCTCTGAGGGGGGCAAATGCCCCAGAAAATGTGTTCCATGTGGCTAAATACCTTTCCAGGAAATTAGAAAGGACATTAGGATGAAATTTTAAGTTATATAATATGTCCGTATCTCCCCTCATGCTGATGGCGATAACTAACAAATCGTAACTTAGGGCCAAGATTTGGATAATTTTTCAGGATACTTAAAGTTAGGCCCAAATTAGAAAATTCTGAAGTTATAATATCTCTACCCCAGTCTGCCTATTTGAAAAATGAAGTGTAAAAATGTAGTGTGCTTTAATAACAGATCAAGTAGAGATAACATTTAAGGGGAGCCTGGATGGCTCAGTTGGTTAAGTGACCAACTCTGGCTTAGGTCATGATGTCTACTGGTGAATTCAAACCCTGCATCGGGCTCTGTGCTGACAGCTCAGAGCCTGGAGCCTGCTTTGGATTCTGTGTCTCCCTCTCTCTCTGCCCCTCCCTTGTTCATGCTTTGTCTCTCTCTTTTAAAAATAAATAAACATCAAAAAATTATTAAAAAATATATTTAAAAAGTGAATGTTGAAAACATTTTCAGGTAACATACGTTAAAATGTCTAGCACATAGTAAGCATTCAAAACCAATAGCCACCATATATTAGAGTACAATTATGTACAAGTCAGTCCGCAAGGTACCCTAGCTTCTCTAGTCCTCACAAGAGCCCCTCGAGACTCCATCATCATCATAACCATCATCATTATCACTTTGCAAACAAGAAAACAGTCCCCCGATCACATAGGCAAAAATTCAAGGTCAGAGCCCCAATTGTTTGAGGCCAAATGCTTGCCTTCCTACAAAGATAATCTTTTCCATCCCCCTTAGCTTTCTCATCTTGGGTTCCCTGGCTATGCCAGGATCCAGAGGTTCCCACGGGAGAATGACTTCCTCATTTAGTCCATTTCCAAGCCTAGCCCTTAGCTTTTCTCTCTCTGAGCAATGTTTGCTACTTCGATATCTTATTCCTTCAAGACCTCGTTGGCAGACCCAGTTAGGCAAAAAGAAGACGTGGGAAAAATTTACTTTTCATGATCTAGTCTTCCTTTTTTTCTCCTGCATTGCTCCAATAACCCTTTAGTCTTTCTGCTATTAGATTCGGTTCCCGTGGGGCGGTGGGGGGGGGGGTGGGGGGGGGGTGGGGGGGGTGGGGGGGTGGGAATCTGACCCTGAACGTCTACCACACCATGGCTCATCCTCTCTGAATATGCAACACAAAAGAGCCATTTTGACAGCATAACCAGTCTGTATTATCTTGTCAATGATATAAAGGATATGAATTATAAAAATGCATTTTCATTCTCCCTTACTCTCCCTTCATGAGGAGATAGATATCTGCCCAATGATAGAAGCCACCACTCTCAGCCAAATATTATCTAACGTCATTTCCTTCATGCTTTGCCTTATTCCCGGATTTTTTCTCAGCCTCTAAATCCCCACAGCACTTTAGGTCACTTTTTTTTTTTTCTTTTTTTGCTTTTTCATGCCCAACTTTCTATATTAAATGCTACTTGTTTTCTCTTATCCCCGACTAGATTGTGATTTTTCTCGAGACTGATCATTTCTTTGCTCATCATTCTTTTGGTGCCTGCTTTTAGTCAGTCACTGCTGGTGCTGCAGAGACAGTACGTTGAGGGAGACCAAGAATCAGATTTCCAGAGGCGCACAATCCGGCGATCTCAGAAGATGCGTGAGGAGCTAGGGAAGGCCTCGTAAGAAAGTCAAGTTTGAACGCAGTCTTGAAGGAATAATGACAGTTCTCAGGTGTGCAGGAGGGGAAAGTGTATTCCAGATAGATGACACAATCTGTAAAAATGCACGGAGATGTGACAGCATGTGAATAAAAAGGACTTTCTGATTTGCTTATGCTGTCTACTAGCCATTAAAATAACCGCAGTCTAATAGCCTCCTGGTTTAATGAATTAATCGATACCAACCCCCCTTTTGGTCATCTTCTCATCCACGAGAGATTAAGCCAAAACTGGATATTAGCACCCCTCTCAGTCTCCATCAGAGACTAGTGGGAACTAACCCGCAATAGAAACTAGTAGGTTACGACATCAGGTCCAGGAAAGAATTTGTTTTTTCTGTTCTTCTTATTTGCTATGGCACGGATTCCTCCTTGGCCAGCCAGGAAGCAATCTTATTGTAATCCTTGAAGAACTATCTACCCTAAGATGCTGTCTGCTTCTGGGGAGGAACCTTCCTAAGTAATCTTTATTTTAGATCACCAGCAGGTGTGCAGATCTAAGAGTCTGCAGGAGCTCTTTTTAGGTTTGGAGATGTGTACATAAGTTAAGACCCTGAAGTTTGGCTGCCAACGAGGTAGTGACCTGGTATGGTGTTTTGGAGGCTCCCTTCCAAAGAAGTTCCAGGGTAGTCTTTGTTGCCAGTGATTCTAAGTCAGAAGGGTGAGAGGAAATTGAAAATGTTAGCTTAGAGAGTCATAGACATGTATTTGAAGAAACCAGAAAAGTTCAGGATGCAGTCTAATTTACAGGCAGGTAACAAAACCTCAAAGACAATGAATAAGAATAGAGTTTCATGCTTACGTGGTTATGCTATAGTTTTCCACTGAAACATAATTTTTGTCTCTGCAGGCACCCCTATTTCTAGCAGAGGTAACCCAAATTCTGGAGGGAACATGTAGGGAGAAAAAAATAAATGTTTCCATTCTGTTTATAAAGGTATACTTTATGAAATTGCTGTAAGTCATAGATAGCTGAAGAGAAGAGAGTTTCCTCAAACTTGGAAAACCAAAATATTAAAGAGCCAGCAATGTTTCCAACATAAAGTCATTAAAAATTATGATTATCCTCATCAGCTCACTAAACCTCATGCTATTAATTCCTGTTCTGCCTGAATCCGGTTTTTCCATCAGAGTTCTGACAATTCTCACCCAGTCCAGTGACACGATCTCAAAATATCAGAAACTCCACGTATCGTGGAGTACGTATTCGAGGTCTTTCCACAAATCACTCTAAAGATAAAGCACTTTTACAAAATTATCAAGGCAAAACAGTAACTGTCTGTAAGTGACAAAAAGACTTTAAAAACAGCCCTGGTTAAAGATCTGGTGAGACTTCATCTAATAAGGAAACTTAGTTATTTTCCATGGTATACAATAATTTAAGGGCATTAATTGGACAAAGAGGTATTGACAAATTTCTATGAACTTCAACTTCTAGAATACCTTTCTTAGTAACAAATACCCCTACACCTATAAGCTAAGAAAGTTTATGATCATTCTTATCACTTCTTTTTTCTTTAATAGTAATATCTTTAAATTTTTAAAATTTGGAATTGAAGTTCAGTTGCCATACAATGTTGTATTAGTTTCAGGGGCACAACATAATGATTCAACACTTATATACGTTGTGAAATGCTCACCACGATAGGTGTGGTTACCATCTGGTCACCATACAAAGTTAGTACATTATTATGGACTATATTCCCCCTACTGTGTCAGCCCTGTGACTTATTTATTTTGTAACTGGAAGCTTGTTACCTCTTCATCCCCTTCACCTATTTTGTTCATTTCTGTACTCCTCTCCCCTCTGTTTACCACGAGTTTGTCCTGTGTATTTATATCATCACTTCTTTCTTTCTTTTTTTAAGAAGGCCTAGATCTGATCCCCAATGTTTTTAACATTATTTATTTATTTATTTATTTATCTAATTTATTTATTTTGAGAGACACAGAGAGATAGAGTGTGAGTGGGGGGTGGGCAGAGAGAGAGAGGGAGACACAGAATATGAAGCAGGCTCCAGGCTCTGAGCTGTCAGCACAGAGCCCAAAGTGGGGCTTGAACTCATGAACTGCGAGATCATGACCTGAGCCGAAGTCGGACGCTTAACCCACTGAGCCACCTAGGCGCCCCTAAGGCTCATTCTTTAAAAACTTGAATAAATCCATTCCGATCACGGCCAGTTGGACCACACGTAAAATTTCTTTTCCAGGATTCCCTTTTCCATAAACTTTCTACAATGTTTTTGCATCCATTCAGGTTTTGTCCTATATTTTTCCTTTCTCAGTTTGGAACAACTAGTCATTCTACTTTAGGACAAAATGACTCACTTTTTCTCCGAACGAAAGCATGCCTTGCATACCTTTCCTTAGACTGAAAACACATTTTACTTTCCTTACCTACTTTTCCGACAGTCTCTTTTACCCTGCATTATTTCCAGTATTTTAAATTACATACATTGATTAGAATTCTTAACCCTTAGAAACCTTAATTTCTAGTGAAAGCTAAGAAATAAGCAGTTATGGACTATTCGTTATTCCTGCATTCTTTGGATTGGCAAATTTATAAATATTTTTCATGATTTCTAGAAGTACATCCTTCCTCATAGTAAATATTTCAGTGTGACTCAGCCATTTTTACTAATGGAACCAAACATCTTTCATTTCTTTCTAATAAGAAGCCGAAAGTAGATAGACCTATGGTTCAGCAATTAATCTTTTCAAAATTTTATTGTATTTGGAAATGATCTAGATATTCGATGAACATCCATCATTTAACCTAACAGTATCGCTTTAAGGTTTCAAGTTACCAAAAAGATTTTGGAAATGACTTGTAAACAATTACATTGAATTTTTTTTTTTTAATATTCATTTATTTTTAAGAGAGAGAGAGATAGAGCACGAGTGGGGAAGGGGCAGAGGGAGAGTGAGACACAGAATCCGAAGCAGGCTCCAGGCTCTGAGCGGTCAGCGCAGAGCCTGACTTGGGCCTCGAACCCACAAACTGTGAGATCATGACCTGAGCCAAGTCAGACACTTAACTGACTGAGCCACCCACGTAAACTATTACATTTAGATGACTCATGAAAATGCCACAAGACATTAAACAGCTATCTTCTTAAGTTATTCTTCTTGCTGACAAATTCTGTAATGAGATACCAAGAGCGAGTTAGACTTTTAGTGATCCCAGGTAGGACAGACGTTGTACATCTACATTGTATTTAATGTCAATGACCCTGAAGATATGCCTGTCCTCAGGTAGAAAAATCACAAATCTACACATACATAAACATGCAGACAGACACAAACATATTTTATAGCTTATATTTAAAAATTTTAGGGGCGCCTGGGTGGCTCAGTCGGTTGAGCTTCCGACTTCGGCCCACGTCATGATCTCACGGTCTGTGAGTTCGAGCCCCGCGTCGGGCTCTGTGCTGACAGCTCAGAGCCTGGAGCCTGCTTCAGATTCTGTGTCTCCCTCTCTCTCTGACCCTCCCCCGTTCATGCTCTGTCTCTCTCTGTCTCAAAAATAAATAAACATTTAAAAAAATAAATAAATAAAAATTTTAGCCACGAGACAGGTGCAGTAATGCAAAAATCATTAGTTTATAAAAGAAGAGATCCAAACTGTGTTTCTGGCAGAAGGAATGAGTTACGTTTACTTGCTCATTTAGCTTAAGCTTTCTACTAATATTTATGAAGAAGACTTTCAAGATTATTTCATTCGCCTAATTTCCAAATACTTCTCCCCCCCCCCCCTTCTGATAAGAGTTATCTCTCTGAAGTTTGCATTTCAAAGAGATGGCTTTGGATTCCTAGAGGAGACTGGGTCAAAAATTTACATCTCAAAGGCACAGAGAAAGGATGGAAGTTTCCTCCAAGAAGGTATTTTATTTCCAATGTCTGGATCTTTTACAATATCTACAAGCCTTTGGAGATGAATAGGGAAGGTTTGGGGACTGTTAAAAAGAATTGGTAGGCTTTGAATTGCTTTCAGTGTTGCATTTCTATTATTGTAAAAACAAGTACAGTTTTTTTGTTTGTTTTTTTTGTTTGTTTGTTTTAATTCCTCAGAGAATTTGGTTGCAACCTGAAAGATATGAAGGGGCTGACCCACCCATCCAAATTGTTTCTTTACATCAGGGAGAGGATTTCCAACTAAGATGGAAACCGAGAGATTTAGAGCTGCAGGTCTTTGGAATGTTTTAGTAAATCCTTCCACAATGCCTTCAGGATGTTTTCTTTCCTTCTGAGTACACTGTTCCATGTTAGCTTACCAGAGGAGGCCTTAAAAAAAGTTCCTGCCATGGGGCGCCTGGGTGGCGCAGTCGGTTAAGCGTCCGACTTCAGCCAGGTCACGATCTTGCAGTCCGTGAGTTCGAGCCCCGCGTCGGGCTCTGGGCTGATGGCTCGGAGCCTGGAGCCTGTTTCCGATTCTGTGCCTCCCTCTCTCTGTGCCCCTCCCCCGTTCATGCTCTGTCTCTCTCTGTCCCAAAAATAAATTAAAAAAAAAAAAAATGTTAAAAAAAAAAAAAAAAAAAAGTTCCTGCCAGCCTCTGAATATCAGCTTCCAAGTTGACCAACTTTTGACCACAGAGCTCATTAAAAAAATCCTTTCGGGGTGCCTGGGTGGCTCAATCCGTTAAGTGTCTGACTCTTGACTTCTGCTCAGTTCATAATCTCATGGTTTGTGAGATCAAGCCCTGCGTCATGCTCTGCGTTGAGTGTGGTGCCTGCTTGGGATACTCTCTCCCCCTCTCTCTTCCTGTCCCTCTCAAAATAAATAAATAGACATTAAAAAAAATCCTTTCAATATCTCATTATTATCAAACGTTAGCCAGAACAAACAGTAAATGGTCCCAGCTGTATTGAACTCCTTTTAGAAATTATTTTTTTTTCATTTTTCTTTTAAACCAAAGGTATACTTTAAAACGACTCAAAACCAAAACCAATAAGCCTTTATGGCTTAATCACAGACATAAGCGGCATCCCCAAAGAGGGTGCAAAAGATGTAGCCCTCCCAAGATCCAGAACCACTCACACAGATAACCAAAAGAAAGAAAGACCTGGACAATTTTCCATGAAAGCTGGCAACAATCAGTAGGACACTACTACAAATGGGGTGAAACCCACATTTCTATCCCGCCATATTCTTGGGACCTCAAACCTGCACGTACAAAAGCTAGCAACTGCATGCCCCAACAGAAGGAAATCCAAGTTCTCAGGACACAAAAAGAGACAAACAAGAAAACGATAGCTGTCCTTGGAAGGGAAAGGATTAATCACTATGGGCACTGAAAAAACAAAATACATAAGGCCTGAATTTGGAGAGGAAGAGACAAGTGAAATTTTACCTTCCTCTCTTGACCAGACACTACAGAGATCCAGAAAGCTGACTTTGGTAAGAATTCTTGCCCTTTGCCAGCTTCTACTAGTTTTCCCAGGATCCCATATGCAGGATCTCCTGAAGCAGTGGGGTGACCCAGCAGGTCCCATCTGCATCATCAGAAACTGTGGTGGAGGAAAAGTAATTTTTCCTCTACCCTTCTGAGTTCTTGGCTGAGGCTCCTTTTTCTCTAGGGCACCTTATAAATGGATAAGCTTATCTAGGTTAAAAGTCTCCCATTGTGGGGCTGGAGAGGAAAAAAATAAAAGTCTCCCACTTTGTCCACTGTAATTCAAGATTATCTTTCACAAGGTTAACCCAGTTGTCCAGAAAAGCAAAAGTTCTAGATTTATAATTTTTATACTTATAATTAGCTGGAGTCCTAGGCTCTTTGGAGTTGGAAGCAGCAACCCTTGCTCTCTCTCTCTCTCTCTTTTTTCTCCTTAAAAGAAAATTTTATTTACCTGAGGTCGCACACTGGACCAGTCTGGTTTTGGTCAGACCTAGTCTGGTTTAAGTTGGATCCAATCTAGTAGAGAAATGCTCAAATAAAGTCTGGGAGCTCATAATGCAAAAGCTAGAGAGCTTGGGGCAGTTGGTTGAGTGTCAGAGTCTTGATTTTGGCTCATGTCATGATCCAAGGTTATGGGATCGAGCTCCATGTTGGGCTCTGCACTGAGCATGGAGCCTGCTTAAAATTCTCTCTTTCCCTCTGCCCCTCTCCCCAGCTTATGCTCTCTCTCTCTCTCTCAAATAATAATAATAAAAAGCTACAGAGTTCATATATCTGACAGGGACTTACTTGTGACTCTCAGATGCAACAAGAAAACAGTGACCAGCATGATCTCTGTGAATACCTTTGCCTGCATATTGCTCATTGCTCCCAAGGGTGGGCAAGAGTGTGGGAAGGGAATCACACTGCTGACACCAGAATTATAAAAAGATAAACAGAGGCATATTAACAATTTTAAGAGTTTATGTGAGGGGGACCTGGGTGGCTCAGTTGGCTAAGCATCTGACTCTTGTTTTTGGCTCAGGTCATGATCTCACCGTTCGTGGGTTTGAGCTCTGCACCGTTCTGTGGGTTCGTTTGTGGGTTCGAGCTCACCATTCATGGGTTCTGTGCTGACAGCTCAGAGCCTAGAGCCTGCTTCAGATTCTGTGTCTCCCTCTCTCTCTCTGCCCTTCCTCCACTCACTCTCTCTCTCTTCCTCTCTCAAAAATAAATAAACATTGGGGCGCCTGGGTGGCGCAGTCGGTTGGGCGTCCGACTTCAACCAGGTCACGATCTCGCGGTCCGTGAGTTCGAGCCCCGCGTCGGGCTCTGGGCTGATGGCTCGGAGCCTGGAGCCTGTTTCCGATTCTGTGTCTCCCTCTCTCTCTGCCCCTCGCCCGTTCATGCTCTGTCTCTCTCTGTCCCGAAAATAAATAAACGTTGAAAAAAAAAAAATAAATAAACATTAAAAAAAAAAAGAGTTTATTTGAGCAAAAATTGACTCAAATTGGCCAGGGCCACATCAGAAGTGCTTAGGAGCAACTCCACCAACAGGAAATAAGAGAAAGGATTTTATAGAGAAGACAGGAGCAAGGCCAGAAAATTGATTGGCTATAGGTTTAGTGGTTGCATTATTTGAGAAAGCCTAGTTGGCTAATGGTCATTTGTTGTTCTTAGGTTTTAATTTCGTAAACTTTAGGCATTACAAGCTTAGATTTTGGTTTGCTTATGCAGGTTACTAAGGCACTAAAGTCACTTCAATCTAATGGTCTTGCTTAATCAATTTACCAGGGGCTTAGGGCAGAAGCACACGGGGTTTATTGGTGAGAAGAAATGAGAGTAGCTCACCCAAATCAAATCTTCAGCCAAGCCTCCTCACCCTGAGAGGCACCGTCTCCCTCCTTTTCCTCTTACCCTTTTGGTCAGAATCTCCTGCTCACATTCATACATGCCTGAGGAGAGTGGAACGTGGTATATCACTCCATTTCCTTCATTTATCCTTGACTTTCATTCATTATCTGATGAGGGTTTAGATTGCACCTCTCCTTTTTCAAATTCACATTTAATAAATTTCCCACATAAAACACAGGAAGTTCTCTAGTGGAGAAAAATTTTCTGATAACAACTAATAACCCATTTTCTTTCTTTCTTTTTTAAAAATATGACTAATGCTCTGTAACCCACACTCTTTTTTTAAATGTTTATTTCTTTATTTTGAGAGAAAGAGCATGGGTGGGGGAGGAACAGAGAGAGAGAAGGAGACACAGAATGCGAAGCAGGCCCCAGGCTCTGAGCTGGCAGCACGGAGCCCGACGTGGGGCTCGAACTCACGAACTGTGAGACCATGACCTGAGCCCAAGTCAGACACATAACTAACTGAGCCACCCAGACCTCCCTTAATAAGCCATTTTCTGAGAAGACTGTGTGGAGTGGGTGTTATTTGACTCACGGGGCACATAAAGAAGATCATAAAGGGAGGGCGAGTCAAGCAAAAGAGGTGCCAATTGAGCGTGGCTTCTCCTGAGATGACAGTGGCCCCTTTGGCGCTCCCTTGGGAACTTCAAAGCACATCTCAGCCTTTCCTTCAAAAGCACTCAGTGTGTATACCATCATGGAGCACTCATCTTCCTCAAAAGCACAATAAAAAAAGAATGAGTGTACACCCTAAACTAGAAACAGCTATCTTATGAATGTGTGCCTTCTGATGAAGAGGAGGAGAATAGACACTCACGGAATACTTTCCATGTGACATTTCCATTTTAAGACTTTTATATATCTTATATCATTTGATCATCACAACAACTTTATGAAATAAGTACTATGATTATCCCCGTTTTTCAGATCAGGAAATGTAAGAGAGAAGGTGTAAGCTTTTCTAAAGTCCCATAGGTTGTAAGATTAAAATCTGGGAAATATGGCGCCAGATCTCCATTCGTAATACTAGCGTGCTGGTCAATGCTGGTCTCATTGTGGGGTCCACCCTTTTCCAGGCACAGGCTCTCTGTGGGTGCCTCAGGCTGCCATATTGATGGCAGCTTCAAGTCTGTGGCAGTTTGGTGGGAGCGCCAGGATTCACTCATCACAGAAGCTTGTTCTCAGAAGAAGAAGCTTGTTCTGGAGAAAGGTAATCACCTCTGCTTATCTAAAACTCTGGAAAGTGGCTGGCATTCAGAGACCTTAACTGCCATTTTAATTCCCCATCTACACTTGCATGGGTTGGGCCAATCAACTGAGAAGGACCCATGTTCTTGAACTCCACCTCCCTGCTGTGGAAGGAAACAGCTTTCTCTTATTCCCTCTTTTTTCACCAGCCTCACTATCTGGGAGAAGTTTGGAAAAGGAGTGAGTTCAGTCAGGTTAAACTTTGCACAAGAAAGATGCCCATCTTTTCTCCGGCCCACACTTGTGCGAAGTAGGTCAGCTCCACTTTTTCCTCAGGCTTCAAGGGCAGGTTCCTTTACAACAGTCTGCAAACTTAACTATAAATATAGCCAGCTTTCCCTAACTTTCTGGCAACACTTAAGAGGTTTGCCTACCACATTCTCTGGATTTAAGCCCCTGAAACCAGTTCTCGCACCTTCAACCACAGTCACTGACACATTAATTCAGAGCACTTGTGGCCTCCTCAGATTGACCTTATGAGACATTCCATAGATCATGTTCTTCCTGCCAGCTCAATATTAGCTCTATCAAGGGTACAACTGTCTTTTCTCTTGGGATGGAAATTGTATCTCCTCAAAACACTCTCAGTTTCTGGTAATCATTTCATCACAAGCCAACTGGCCTTTCCTTAGCTCTCTCATCTGCTCCAACATGGTAAACCATGCCTCAAATGGCAGGCCTGGGTTTGGAGAATAATTTTCACCTTGTATCCGGGATTCTGACAATACAGCTCCTCAATCTTCAAGCAGTGGTTTAATTTTTAATAATTTTTTTTTCTGAAATGAAAATCTTGAAACAATTGTTGGGCAGAGTTGCATTTATCCTAATTTCCTTCATCGTCTTCTGGACAATCTTATACGTAGAATTGTGTAGTAATTTTCAAACTCTGACTCCTTATAGTCCGCTAGACATAAATCACAAAGGATTTCTGAGTATACACCAGAGAATACTTGGTATACACAGAGTGTATTATACTTCTGAGTATATTACCAAAGTAATAAGTTGGTTGGTCAAGTACCTGATTTTACTGGGACTGAGGCATTGCCCAGGATGTGGGACTTTCACTGCTAAAATTTCAAAATAATTTGGCTTCAGTGCAAGGAGCTATAATCTATCATAGCTCTGATATGGACTGTACAAGATAATTCAGGGGCTGGGGGAAGCAACATATAAGGATTATGAGTCCACATATTTAGGTATGGGGGGGAAGTCACCTAACACATTATCAAGTGTTCTGGTAGAAATGGGGCGCCTGGGTGGCTCAGTCAGTTAAGCAGCTGACTTCGGCTCAGGTCATGATCTTGCAGTCTGTGAGTTTGAGCCTCGCCTAAGGCTCTGTGCTGACAGCCTGGAGCCTGGAGCCTGCTTCTGTTTCTATGTCTCCCTCTCTCTCTGCCCCTCCCCCACTTGTGCTCTGTCTCTGTCTTTCAAAAATGAATAAATGCTAAAACAAAAAAAAATTTTTTTAAAAGATGGCATGATAAAAAGTAATTGAGAAAGATTTAACAAAGAAACTACTTAAAATGTTTAGGTAGGATTAAGGGAAATCAATTAGAAATATTTCAGAATCTCCACCTGCACCCCCCCCCAACACTGCCCTCACCCTGGGCTAACAAGAATGGGGAAGTTTCTAAAGATCTTAAGCTTGAGGGAGTAAGGGGAAGGAATGGTTGCCAGAACCCAACCCAAAGAGCCACCAGATGGGATCTGCTGCCTTCAGTAAAGAGACTGTCACCCCATAAGGAGGGATCCTTGGAAATAAATACCCCAATTCATTTTCCTCTCTTCCTCTGATCTCCTGCCAGTGCCTCCCGATGGCTGGACACAACTGGAATCCAGGGGCAAAGAAGTCTATAGAAGCTGCCCAGAAAGGTTAGTCCCCTTGGGCACAGAACAGGGAAAAGAAAGGTGGAGAATAGATCCAAGGGATAAACAAAAATACAAGTAATCTTATCTGAAGGACCTATCCCATCAAAGTTGTAAGAGATTCCATCATTAGTGGAATTCACACAGAAGTTCATCCGTTAACCTGCCTCCCCTCCTCACTCATGTCCGTCCCACCCAAGACCTTTATTACACAAAGCAAACTTTAGTCTACATTGTTTTCATGGTTGCTGCTGGGATGGGCATTGTCCAAGTTTGCCAGAACGTCCAACCCTCCCTTTGACTGAGTTGTACCAATCTTGGGAGTTTTTACCAGAGTTGAGAACACAGACGAAAATGATGCTACCCAAATGTGCTCACCCTACAGAAGGCTACCACACTGCCAAGTCCTTCCAGAGGGCACTAGAAGGGGTAGGTCCCAGTGCCAGCTACCCACAGCACATTATTGTCCCTTTCCCAGGCTTGAGAATCTGCTTGCCTTGGCTCCTGCTTTTACGTATCTTTTTACAAGTACACTAGCTCTTCTCCCCTTCCAGTGGAAACACCTTCACACATTATCTTTAGCAGATTTGGGTTTTTACAATATAAAGAGAGGGCTTCCCGAGACAGCTTCTGTTGTCAGTCTTGCAGACTGCTAACTACCAAAATCTTGGCTTTCTTCTTGGAACAAGGAAGAAAAATATCACAGAAACAAACCCAGTT
The DNA here is from genome assembly GCF_022837055.1 of Prionailurus viverrinus. Lineage (NCBI taxonomy): Eukaryota > Metazoa > Chordata > Mammalia > Carnivora > Felidae > Prionailurus > Prionailurus viverrinus. The sequence continues at coordinate 42,159,814 of NC_062567.1, read as the reverse complement.
TGTCAGAATTCTCTCTGATTCTTCCATTGCAACGTAAGTAACACGCAGCTTGATTTACATAAATCATGCTGGAAATTAAAATTGTGTTGGGGTACTAGAGCCGAAGGGGAAATTGAGATTAATCCTACCATGTAAGACAGAAACCAGAAAAAAATATGTAAATAAAGGAAACCAGTATATAAAAAGACCGAAAAAACAGCCATGGCCTAGTCACTTATTTCACTCCCCATGTATTCTCTCTCTCTCCTCACTTTCACGTGTCTGAGCCTCTGAGTTTGATCGAAATGGAGGCATATGGGATGATAAAAGTAACCATATAGTGACATGGCTTCAACTATGATTTTCAAACAAACTTGCCTCTCCGAATGAACGTCAGATTACTTTCTGGAGCTGGTAGCCTCACACAAGCGATACGGATAAGAGCTAGAAGGAGCATCGCGGCAGAGTTGAAGAGATGGGTCTGGCTTTAGACCCTGGAAGACGTGAGTTTGAGTCTCTGTTCTCTGACCCACTAGGTCTATGACCGCTCTTCAGTTTTGGTTTCTTCATCTGTAAAATTAGGATAACAATACCCACCTTATGGAGCTGGTGCAGGGATTAGAAATGATGAAGATGAGGCCGCCGTTGAGTTCCTAGACTATGGTCTATACCGAATAAATGAAGCCTCCTAATAGTATTCAAGTACTTGTGCCACCATCACTGCTACAGATTACAAAGGAAAGAGATATCTGAGAATGTGATGGATTAAAAAATGACCTGGACTAGAGGCAAGACCAAACGAAATTATAAGAATGGAAAAGGGCCAAAAAAAAAAAAAAAAAAGGGAAAGGGAAAGGTCCACTGAAGGGAATAAAAAGTCTCTACCTGGGAGTATTTTTGTCTCTTCTTTCCAGTTTTTGTCTGAGTGGGGAATAGGAGGGATCCTGATCACAACAACACTGTGGCCTATTTTTGGAGGTATGTATAGCTTGCTTACGAGTGTCCGTCGTAACAGAGGTCGAGAAAGTGCCAACTAATCTTAAGGGACCAGAATACATTGAGATCAGAAACTAAGGCTAAGGTGTGCCCAGTCCTACTTGTTGAGCAGCCATAATGAATCTTATTTCCTGAGTTATAACGAGTGATGAGAGTAATGAGAGTTGAGTGATGGAGTGAAGTGTACATTACCTTCCAAGCAGATTCCTGCTCCTGTCTGGGTAATAAATCTGGGTAATAAAATGCCAATTAAGCACATCTCCATGGGCCCTTCACAGAAGTCAAGACTCTACCCAACTCCCAAACAACATCTTGCCCACAAAGATTGTCTTTAGAACCCTCCCAAACAGGAACACCTCAAAGTCATTTTGTCACATGATTAAATTTCTCAACATCTCAGGGTTAGATACCATGAAACCAAGATCCTTCTTGGTACAACTTCACTTGTGTTCTTTGGTTTACTCTTGTTAGAGATTAAAAAAAAAAAAAATAGCTGCCTAGTATTTTTATACTTTAATGAAATACAAATAAAATGCCATTATTCTTCTTTCGTAGGACCTGATAATGGGTTCCTTTAAAAGTCAGGTTCTGGGGCAACTGACTGGCTCATTTGCTTAAGCATCCAACTCTTGATCTTAGCCCAGGTCTTGATCTCAGAGTGGTGAGTTCAGGCCCTGTGTTGGGTTCCACGCTGGGTGTGGAGCCTACTTAAAAAATAAATAAAATAAAATAAAATAAAATAAAATAAAATAAAAGTCCAGTTCCATTCTTTAGCTTTAGGACAACATTTAATTTCATTATACTTATAGATTATGAACGTTGAATCTGAATAGAAAGTCCTAGAATTAAGATACAGGAGAATAGGCATAGCCATAGACAAACAGCATAACATATGCCTTTACTATAACATACTTCTTCATATTGACAATCATCTCAAAGACATGTTTTTAGCTTAGCAGTATTTTTTTTTTCTTCACAATGGCAAAATAATAATTACTATAATACATATAAACACATACACACAAATTATTACCCCCAACCACTGCCAAAACAAAAGTAACTTCCTCAGAAAACAAACAAAACCTCTCCACTTAATTCTTGCAATATATATATATATATATATATATATATATATATATATATATATATATTTACAATTAGCCTAGCTGAATTTAAGTTTTTTCTATTGATACTTCATAACACTGAGGTTTTTTTTGTTTGTTTTTTTTTTCATTTTCCATGTAACTCTCACTGTGGGGACTCCTAGTGTGGTATAACTTTACATTCTAAAACTTCAGCTTTCATCTTAAAAAACTCTAAAATTACTCCATCTTTACCAATGAAACCACTTGTTTACTTAATACTCCTTTCCATGTTAAATGGCATAAAAAGCCAAAGAGAAGAAGAAACTAGATTGAGAGCCAAGATGTTGAAAATCACTGTAAGTTGCTTAACCAGGAATACAAATAAAGGAAAGATTATTTTATGAAAACTATTTTTGAAAATATATTTTATGACTCAAAGCAAAACAGTATTAGGTGGATGTGTTTCTGGAAATTTGCAATAAGCTTGTATGTTATAGTAAAATACTATCTAGTTAGGACACAGTTATCCTGTCATAATAGAGTAAAACCTTGGTTTGCAAGCATAATTCTTTCCGGAAACATTCTTGTAATCCAAAGCACTTGTATACCAAAGTGAATATGGAGAACTATTGGCTCGGTTGTGATCATGTGGCTTTCAGCATCATGTACTACTCCTGTTGCAAGACATCGCTCGTTTATCAAGTTAAAATTTGTTAGAAATGTTTGCTCGTCTTGCAGAACTCTCGCAGAACAACTTACAATCCAAGGTTTTACTGTACTTACTTTTGTTCAAATTTAACCATGTGACAAAACGACTTTGAGGTGTCCCTACTTGGGAAGGTTCTGAAGACAACCTTTGTGGGCAGGAAGCTGGTGGTTAGATAGAATCTTGACTTATTGTGAAAGGCCCATAGGGAAGTGCTTAACTGGTGTTTTATTACCTGGATTTACCTGGAACAGAAGTCCTCTCTGGAGTGTGTGCTCTGCCCACACTTCGCTCCATCACTCAACTCTTTGTTGTAGCTCAAGTTCACATTCCCCCACATCCTACGTTGAATAAAAGACTAAGACGAATAGTGATGGATGCAAAGAATTCACGTAAAGGCAGAATTAAAAGGAGACTAGATGGGGTGCCTGGCTGGCTCGGTTGGTAGAGCATGTAACTCTTGATCTCGTGGTTGTGAGTTTGGGCTCTACGTTGGCTACAGAGATTACCTGAAAAAGGAAAAGAAAGCAGAGGACTAGAAGCAGTTTGCTCAGGGTGCAGTCAGATTTGTAGAGATCTAAATGTTTGGAAGAGGTAGCTGTTACTCTCCTTGCTTATAAGTTTAGTTCATAATATCAAAATAAGTATACGCTCAGATCTACACTAGCAAACATTGCTCCTTCATGGTAATTTTGTGTATAGACATGTTTTTTTTTTCTTCTTTAACACTGTGAACTTATCATATGGAAGTCAAAAGTCTGATGGTGCGTGACTAGTCTTCCTTTCTTGTGGTTTCATTACAAGCTAGGTTTTTATCATTTTTGTTTTGTTTTTAATTTTTTTTTCAACGTTTATTTATTTTTGGGACACAGAGAGACAGAGCATGAACGGGGGAGGGGCAGAGAGAGAGGGAGACACAGAATCGGAAACAGGCTCCAGGCTCCGAGCCATCAGCCCAGAGCCTGACGCGGGGCTCGAACTCCCGGACCGCGAGATCGCGACCTGGCTGAAGTCGGACGCTTAACCGACTGCGCCACCCAGGCGCCCCTGTTTTGTTTTGTTTTGAGAGAGAGAGAGTGTGTGTGTGCAGGTGCACGCACAAGTGGGGAAGGGGCAGAGAGAGAGGAGAGAGAATCCCAAGCAGGCTCCATGCTTAGTGTGGAGCTTGATGTGGGGCTCAATCTCACGACTGTGAGATCATAACTCTAGTTGAAAGCAAGAGTTGGTTCTTAACCGACTGAGCCATCCAGGCGTCCCTAGTTTTTTCCGTACCCTCACAAATCTTCTCGTTCTTGTTCTCTATACCAAAGTTCCCACGTTGGGGGAGTATCACAGTAAAATTAAGCTGGTGTCTCCAAAAATGAAATAGATCTAGAGTACCTGGGTGGTGAAGTTGGTTATGCGTCTGACTCTTGATTTTGGCTCAGGCCAATGTCTCACTCTTTGTGAGACTGAGCCATGAGTCAGGTTCTGTGCTGACATCCTGACATCATGGAGCCTGTTTAGGATTCTCTCTCTCTCTCTCTCTCTCTCTCTGTCTTTTCCCCTCCCTACCTTGTGGGTGTGCGGGAACACATGTGTGCTCTCTCTCTCTCTCTGCCTCTCTCAAAATAAATAAATAAATTTAAAACAAACAAATAACAAAAATGAAATAGATCATTACAGAGAGCAGTTACAGATGCTAATGGTGTCTGACCAAGAGGAAGAATTTAAATTAAAGAGGAGAGGAGAAGGGGTTTTGAAAAGCAAAAACTGAGGAAGAGATCTATAGGGTACTTTCCCTTTTTTTCTTTTACTGGTTGAGGATTTATTTCCCAGAACTGTCATATCTACCAAAAACCAACACCAAAACCAAAACCAAAAACAAACCACCACCAACAAAAAAACAAAACCAAAAACAAACAAAAAACACCCCCCCAAAACAAAACAAAACAACAACAACCCCAAAACAAAAAACCATAAGGTATTAGGTCTCCTAGACAAGAGTTTAGATTAGATATCCCATGAGACTTCATTTCTTTCTTTTTAAAATTTTTTTAATGTTTATTCATTTTTTTTAAGTTTATTTATTTATTTTGAGAGAGAGTGCAAGCTTGAGCCATGGCCATGAGACTTAATTTCTGAATGACATACATTTTTGTTTTTGTTTTTTGCTTTGTTTTTTTTTTTTTATTTTTTGTGTTGCTTTTGAACAACTAAGATATAAAGGGAAGTAATGAAGAAGATGAAAAGGAATGGAGGAAGTCATTAAAACAGGAAGAAAAGAAAAGTAATCTGTGTGGAAAGAGACAGAAGAAAGCTTTTTCAGGAAGACGAGAATATATTTCATGCATTGTTTTAGAGAGTTAGTTCCAAACGCTATAAACTAAAATTGCACACAGCTGTTTGGTTTCCTCTCTAGGGGTTCCCACTGGAAAGATACACATCTTCTAGTGGCCAGAGAGCCTTCTCAGTTGAGTTTTTTGTTTTTTGTTTTTTTTTTTAAGTAAGTTCCACGCCCAACATGGGGGCTTGAAACAGGGACATCAAGAGTTGTATGGTCTACTGACTGAGCTAGTCAGGTACCCCATTAGTTGATTCCATTTCTTTTTTTTTTTTTAATTTTTTTTTTTAATTTTTTTTAAATTTTTTTTTTCAACGTTTATTTATTATTTTTGGGACAGAGAGAGACAGAGCATGAACGGGGGAGGGGCAGAGAGAGAGGGAGACACAGAATCGGAAGCAGGCTCCAGGCTCTGAGCCATCAGCCCAGAGCCCGACGCGGGGCTTGAACTCCCGGAACGCGAGATCGTGACCTGGCTGAAGTCGGATGCTCAACCGACTGCGCCACCCAGGCGCCCCTAATTTTTTAAATCTTTATTTATTTTGAGAGAGGGAGAGTGACAGAGCATGAGCAGGGGAGGGGCAGAGAGAGAGGGAGACAGAGAATCTGAAGCAGGCTCCAGGCTCTGAGCTGTCAGCACAGAGCCCAACGCAGGGCTCGAACCCACGAACCATGAGATCATGACCTGAGCCAAAGTCGGACACTTAACCGACTGAGCCACCCAGGCACCCCAAGCTGATTCCGTTTCTGAGGTGAATTCAGAGTGTTTACAGATTTTTATGCATGCTTCTTACATTTTACCAGATTCTAATTCTTAATCAGAAAGTTGAAACACCATTAGCCCCAGTGTCAGAGCAATGGAGATTTTTTTTTCAACCAGAATTGTGTAGTAGAAAGAGTACTTGACTAGCATAAAGAGACTCAGGTTTTGATTTTAGTTTCACCACTTACTAGGTGAATTAGTTTGAGAAAGTTGGTTAATACCTCTGATTCTCATTTGTAAAATGAGTGGGGTTGAAATGATTAATTTCTTAAAAAAATTTTTTTTAAATGTTTATTTATTTTTGAGAGAGAGAGAGAGAGACAGAGCATGAGCCTGGGAGGGGCAGAGAGAGAGAGACAGAGACATAGAAGCTGAGGCAGGCTCCAGGCTCTGAGCTGTCAGCACAGAGCCCAACGTGGGGCTCAAACTCACGAACTGTGAGAACACGACCTAAGTCAAAGTCAGATGCTTAACTGACTGAGCCACCCAGGCGCCCCTGAAATGAATACTTTCTAATATTTATTTCCAGTTCTTATTTATTTATCAGACGATCTGTTTAAATTCTTCAACCAAAAGTATACCAATTTGCTAATCTTTAGAGAAACATTAAGAATTTATCCCAATAATTAAAGAGTAGTTTAGAAAAAAACAACAGAAGCAAACAAATGCAACAAAGTCTTTGAGAAGCTGTCACTTTTATACAAAAAGAGTATGTTGTAAGTAAACTTACTTTTATGAAAAAGTAAGTTTTTTATTTAAAAAAAGTATTTTTTATATAAAAAAGTATGTTGAAATAATCAGGTTTTTTTAAACTTGCTTTTTCCATTTCTCAGTAATTGCTTCTCCCCTCTCAATAATCTCAGATCTAGAGGAGCAACATTTTCCAAATCCTAAGTCCAGTTTCCCTTAGGAGAGGGTACAGGCAATTCCCTACCTTACCCTTAGTTCTCTTAATGAAAAAGAAGAAATCCTAGACTATATCTTCACCTTGGTATGACAATATATATTTTAAAAGAAGAGTGCAGGGGTGCCTGGATGGATCAGTCAGTTGAGTGTCTGACTTTGGCTCAGGTCATGATCTCCTGGTTCATGAATTCAAGCCCCACATCGGGCTCACTGTTGTCAACACGGAGCCCGCTTCAGATCCTCTGTCCCCCTGTCTCTGCTCCTCCCCCCATTCATGATCTCTCTCTCTCTCTCTCTCTCTCTCTCTCTCTCTCTCTCAAAAATAAATAAACATTAAAAAAAAGATAAGAGGGGCGCCTGGGTGGCACAGTCGGTTAAGCGTCCGACTTCAGCCAGGTCACGATCTCGCGCTCCGTGAGTTCGAGCCCCGCGTCAGGCTCTGGGCTGATGGCTCGGAGCCTAGAGCCTGTTTCCGATTCTGTGTCTCCCTCTCTCTCTGCCCCTTCCCCCGTTCATGCTCTGTCTCTCTCTGTCCCAAAAATAAAATAAAAACGTTGGAAAAAAAAAAAAAAAGATAAGAGTGCGTGTTTACAAGAACAGTGGTGGCAAGGAAAGGATCTTGTAAATTAACTTTATTTACGTGCTCTAGAACTTATCAGTGACACTGTCATAGAACTATTCAGAATCATGAAGTTATGGTTCACGTAAATTCTTTGGGTATTCTATGTCATAAGGAAGCTCAAGGGAGCCTGATAGGTAACATTATCTTAATGGGTTACCACATACAGATGCATGGTCCAGAGTTCAGGGCCAGGATTTTTTTATACTAGCCTTCTGGAGAATTATTCAGGCTAAACTTCTCCTTGTCTATGGGCACCTGGTTGGCTCGGTCAGAAAAGCATGCAACTCTTGATCTCAGGGTCGTGAGTTTGAGCCCCACATTGGGTGTAGAGATTACAAAAGTTAAATAAATAAACTTAAAAAAAAAAAAAAGAAAAACTTCTCCTTGCCTAGAATACTTGTATCTGCTAACTACACTGAGTACTTTATTGTTTTTTTAAATGTCAATTTATTTCTTTTGTGGCGGGGGCAGAGAAAGGGAGACAGCAGACAGCCCCTTGCAGGGCTTGAACTCACAAATTGTGAGATCATGACCTGAGCCAAAGTTGGATGATTAACCAACTGAGCCACCTGGGCACCCCCACCCTGAGTACTTTAACTGAGGCAAGTCCAAATTGAGAAGTGCTTTGAGTTTAAAATACACACCATAGTTTGAAGACAGTAACAAAGGGGGGGAAAAAGAGTAAAATAGAGAATTAATAATGTTATGTTGGTTAAATGTTGAAATAAAAATACATATTTTGGATATATCAGGTTAAGTAAAATGTATTAACATCAATCTAATGTTTCTTTTTACTTGCTTTTTTTGTGTGTGTGTGGCGGCCAGAAAACTTAAAAAATATACATGCCTCATATTTGGGGCTCAAATTATATTTCAGTGGTACAGTGCTGGTCTAGCCCAACAGCTCCTTGAATACAGGGGCCCTTGTGGTCTTGATTTGCACCCTATCTCCTAATGGGAACAGTCAGTAAATGTATGAAGGTATTAGTGAATGCCAAAGGGAGTCAGGGTATCTCCTCCCCTGGAAGGAGAACACTGCTGGAGACCAAGAAGAATCTTTGCTCTCAGAGAGCCTGGGTGACTCAGTTGGTTAAATGGCCAACTTCAGCTCAGGTCATGATTTCACCGTTCGTGGGTTTGAGCCCCGCATCGGGCTCTGTGCTGACAGATCGGAGCCTGGAGCCTGCTTCGGATTCTGTGTCTCCCTCGCTCTCTGCCCCTCCTCTGCTCATGTTGTGTTTCTCTCTGTCTCTCAAAAAATGAATAAAAATTAAAAAAAAAGAAGAATCTTTGCTCTCTGATTCATCTACTTTTTTATTCCAAACTGACCATTTCCCCCCCTCATCAGGTTTAGATGAGCACTTCACTGTTTTTCTGGTGTCAGATGTGCTAATATATCAATGCTTACATACTTTAAAGCTCTAGTTCCTTGAATGGCTTAAACTCTCCTTAATCTCCTTTAGTCAATTGATCGTATTTTCCTCCCTAGGGTGATATGCGGGATAGTCTCTTGGCAACCCAGCATTATTCTGAGCCTTTTCAAAGGCAGGAACTACATTTCCCAGAATTTCCTTCTCTGAATGGTTCCAGGTTGGAATCTGTCAATGAGACTAGTTCAAGATTTAGTTCAAGACTGAGAAGGCAGAAGAGAAGGATGCCACTGTTTTCCAAAGTTAGTTACAGGAAGATGCATGGACAGATGGAAGTTCAAAGCTGCTTACACCTAAACTTGAACTCCAGCATCTATGTTGCTGATTAAGACAGGTAGTACAGGTGGACACACTTTGAAGCTAATAAAGTCAAGACTGAAGGGCTCCTTTCTTGCATGGGCCCATTCTAAGATACTGAGGGTGGCTTTAGCAAATTCGCGTTCATTATTTTTTTCTTAAAGAGAGCTGTCTAAATTGCGTAAGCTTTACTTCTCCCCAAACCTGGCTGTAGCCTTGAATGGTTGAGCACCTCCTAGAGATCTTGTGACTCCAGTGACTTTGCAAGAGTTCCCAAGAATCACTGGCTTTCAGGCTGGATTCTGAGATCTTCAATGGAGCCTCTCGGATTTTCCCTCTCACCCCCCCAACCCTTCAGCCCTTCCGAAAGTTGTGGAAGTTCTAAGGCCCTTCATACTAGGAACAGAGTGGCTTTTATTTTCATGATCGAGACAGTCATTGCTTAAAAATGATTGCTGTCAACAATTAGATCACAATTCAGTTTTTGTTTGTTCCACTTATTCTCAAATTTAAAAAAAATGACATTTTCTTACAAAGGAAATGATAGTGAAAGAAATTATTTAACATCACATGAAAGAAAACCTTAGTGTAAACTTCATTTTGGTCAACACTGGAAACTCATAATGTAGCACTTTGTCATAGTGTGTGCTTAGAAAATATGTGCTAAGTAAGTATGGGAATTAACAAGTGAGTGAAGGAATGAAAGATTATGTGCATCTGAACCAAGCTGGTCTCTAGTTATGACTATTTAAAATTTTTTTAAAAGTTTTATTTTATTTTTGAGAGAGGGAGAGAGAGAGAGAGAGAGAGAGAGAGAGAATTCAAAGCAGGCTCCAGCTCTGAGCTGTCAGCACAGAGCCCGATGTGGGGATCGAACCCATGAGCCGCGAGATTATGACCTGAGCTGAAGTCAGACACTTAACTGACTGAGCCACCCCGCACCCCTCTCTAGTTATGATTATTAAAACAACATAGATCTTGTTTGTTCTAAATCATTCTCTCTAGATTTATTTAGCACAATACCAAGAATTACCAGCTGCTCACTGCTTTCCTTGGATGAAAATGATGAGCAGTTTTGGGAGCCATGCCCGCACAGAATTCTAGGAAATCCCAGGATGCATCTGTAAGTACGTATCCAATCTTCAGAGGTTGGAGACCATACCTGTTCATTAGGAATTATTTTCCAGGGGTGAATATACATATACAGGTTTCCCCTGCTATCAGAATGTAGAGTGTTTCTATGAAAGCAAAATGGCATAAACTGAAGACACAATTATCCTTTATTTATACGGAAAACTTTTTGAGCATTCCTAGACCCCAAAAACAGCCTCTCTTTGGCTTTTATGATACCTTAGGACACATCTTGCTAACAGATGCACAAAATAAATCAAGACAAAACGCAGATGCTCACAGAAACAATTCAAAGCTATGGCAACCTAATACCGAGATGTTGAGTACAGTTTTCAGGGAAGGAGCTTAGTAGGACCACTCTCCCTGCTTGGGGTGCATTCTGCCTCTTCAATGACTTGTGCAAAACAAGCGCTGAATACTATCTTTGCTTTTCACCTTCTTTCACGGAAGCGAAATCCTCTTTGGATTTCTTCCTGTTAGTGAAAACAGGTACTAATGTACGTCTTTCGTAGAAGGCAAATGGCTTAACATGAACCTTTGCGAGTTGGGGATACTTGCATATATTTTAAGAAAGGGCTTTCGGATGAATTAGATTGGAGTTTGAAGAGCTCAAGCCCTCTCATCTTTTTTCTTGCAATCCATTTCTACATGGTAAATGGCAGTGATAATCATTTTGTGGGGTAAGGACGTCAATGGCCAGTCTTCGCCAGAATAAGTCCTCCTTGTGACTTAAAGACTAGAGTCTTTAAAGTTAAGAAATACTTTAGTCATGCTTAGTATGTGACCAGGATTTTTTCAAACACGCGCACTAACAATACCGAATGCTACATACTGAAGTCAAACTAAAATATGAATCTAACATTTAGATGTTTGTAATTTTTAAAATATAGCAGTACATGGAAAAGTAAAAAATTCCATATTCTGCTATTTTTCTAAGAATTCATTTTCTTTAATATGTATTTTTTTTATGAATGGAGTAAGAAAGAAACAAGGCAGGGTATTTTCACAATTATGGATAATGCACGTGTTGATAGGTTTGGGAAAATTTGGTCTTTTTGTTTGTTTTCATTTAGTAAACATTCCCTGTGTTCTAGCTCTATTCTAGGCACTGTGTTAGCCCTCGGGGATACAATGGCGGATCATACTCGCCAGCAACCCTCTTGATGTAGCCACAAAACAGACAATTCCAGGGGGGAACCATTGGTAAATGATTCAGGAGATTAGGAACTGAAGAAAATGAGCTTTTGTTGGACTAGACATGAGAGTTACATAGGATAATCTCAACTACTTCCCAGAGTGCCTTTGAGAAACTCCCTCAAAGGAGGAAATGCACTCTGCATACCTAGTCCAAGTAAACTCCCTCAAGAAAGAGCAGTACTAGAATGTAGACCTAGGTGTGCCTGCATCCTATAGGCCCAGAACACGAAATACTCCTAAATTCCAAATAGGCGCTGGGTCCAGGTCATTGTCCCTCTGGCCGTGTGTTTAGCCTGATTCTCTAAAAGCCAGGGGGACTCCTCAAACTGGGAATATCGTTTATTGGCTGATCTGTTTCTCTGTACCTCTCATCCCTGAGACTAAGAGGGCTCAGTTGCTTAAGCTTTCGCCAGCTGAGAGATGCAATTGTAACAGACGGTAGGATGTGAATTTATTCAGTCTTCCCCAAGTAGAGTATTAAACACATTTCAGCGGCTCGTTACTTATCGCCATGAAATTGGGGTACGCTCTGATATGGACACCGATTCTCTGACGTTTGCACCTCAGTTTCCTCACCTGGGGATTGCAGGTGCAATTATCCCTAAGCTATTCTCCAGGGGTAAACGGCCAAGCAGAGTTTTTTTTGTTTCAGTTCTGTATTGTCGTGTCGTAAATAGTTCCTGGTGCTTCATAAACGTCGGACAAATACACAGCAAGGGCTTAAAAGCAAGGGTTCGGGGGACGAGAAGCGCCGCGAAACTTGGAAGCCGCGTTTTCCTTCGCGCAGGGGTCAGTTTCAGGCGTCAAGATGCTGCGGGGGCGGGGCCCCGCTGCCCGGCTCCAACAAAGGGCCGGCGGCGCGTGTTCCTCGGAAAAGTCCAGGCTGCCGTGCAAGGCGCGGAGTTAGCCTGGCTTTCCTGGACTCCTCGACTCGGCCCCTGCGCTCCCGTCCCGGGCGGATTGGTGCCTCGGAAAGGGCATCGGGCGCCTTTAAATGCTAATGAGAGTCGTGCCCAACTCCGAGGCCAACTTTCCCCACCCTCTTCCCTCCCCGGCCGGTGCGCCGCCTAGAAAAACTTGTGCGGGGCCATTTTTGGGGCAGTAAGATCGAGCGAGGAGCCCAAGAGCGAGCGCGCAGCCCGAGAGCTCGAGCCGCCTCCGCCGCGAGACCCCACCTCGGCCGCCGCCGCCTGCGCCGCGAGAGCCGCCACCGGCCTCCCAGAGAGCGAGCCCCGGCCGCCGCGACCTCCAGCCGCGCCAACCGCCGACCAACCGCCACCGAGGTGCCCGAGTGAGAGCAGAGGAGGCGGCATGAGCGAGGCGGGCGAGGCCACCACCACCACCTCCACCAGCACCACCCTCCCGCAGGCTCCGGCGGAGGCGGCCGCCGCGGCCCCCCAGGACCCCGCGCCCAAGAGCCCGGTGGGCAGCGGCGCGCCCCAGGCCGCGGCCCCGGCGCCCGCCGCCCTCGTCGCCGGAAACCCCGGTGGGGACGCGGCCCCCGCAGCCACGGGCACCGCGGCCCCCGCCTCTTCAGCCCCCGCCGGCAGTGAAGACGCGGAGAAAAAAGTTCTCGGTGAGTCAGGCCCCGGAGGGTGGGGACCGCTCCGAGTGGGGCGGGCGGCCGGGCACGTGCGGGCAGCGCCCGCCGCGTTTCCCACCGGGGGCGCCGGAGTGACAGCAGGGGGTCCCCAGCGCCCGGGGCCGCAGCCCGCCCGCCCTGTGGGGCTCCCGGGTGCGCGCGCGCCGCCCTGCGCTCCTCCCAGCCCGGTGCGCGCCCCTCCCGGTCCCGGGCCGGCGAGCTGGGGTCTTGAGTTTTGTCACCTTAGGCGCAGGCACTGTGGCACCTTCCCGTAGTGGGGGGGGGCTACCTCGGTCCAAAGAGGAAAGGAGCGGCGGTCTGGGAGCGAGGAGGCAGGGCAGGGATGGCCGTGGATGGAGGGGAGGGACAGACACGTGGGACGGGCACCGTGGAGCCCTCGCTGGGGATCGGGGGTGAGGGGAGGATTTCCCCCGGGGGGGGGCGGGGGAAGTGGGGGCCGGAGGACGGGCAGGGCAAGGTGGAAAGGCTTCTTGCTGAGAAGGCTCAGGTGTCTGTCCCTGACGCCCTTCCCACATGGGCACGGGAAAGACGCCATGCTTCTGTCGGCCACATGCCGGCGAAGGGGTGTTGCAATCCTCTCCGGGAAACTTGGGTCTCGGTCCCACGTCCTCCGCCCTCCCCGTGCCCACTGCTGCGCTCACCAATCGCTCACGCGTATTCTCCTTCCCGGACTGTGGGAACGCGCTCGGTGCAGCAGCTGAAAAAACTTGGTCGATAGCGTGGGTATGACGTTTGTTCAGAACACCCTTATCTTGGGACTTGTAACTTAGCAGAGCAGGTGGGAAGAGGTCTCGTTCAGGTTTGTGCGGGCAGAGCCTTCGAATGGTTTTCTGTGGTCCTTGTTGGCTTCGTCGTCTTGCTTCACCGTTTTCAGCCCTTCTGGAACGCCCTGTGAGGCCTTAAGCGGGTTTATGAAGCAGGTGGGTGGTGAAGAAACCCTCCAAAGGGTGCGTGTCTATGTCAGTCGCTCTTTTAAATAGGAAGGTTAAGAGATGGTGTCGGATGCTTCAGAGACATTTCCAGTGTTTGGGGCGGGGCGGATTTGATCTGTCTGAGCCTTGCCTGCCCAATTTCGTGGGAAGAAAAGCGAATAATGTGAAGAGCGTGTAATACAACAGTTCCATGTTCCCTACCTTGAGAGGCCGGTTTCCTTGTTTTTTTTTTTTTCCGGGGCTTTTTCTCAGTTGCTGGGGAGCGGCATGCTAAAACTAACCTGTGTAGGTTAAGAGAGAAACTTGCCCTCCTCACACTGACAGCCTGGAACCTGCTTGGGATTCTTTCTCTCTCCCTCTCTCTCTGCCCCTCCCCTGCGCGCACGCGCGCGCGCGCTCTCAGAAAAAAAAAAATAATAGTAATTTAAAAAAAACAAACAAAAAAACCCCACAACTTGCTCTTATTTTGCTGGACTAAAGGGGTACTTCAGTCTAGTCAGTATTCTGATTATTGTTTCCAACAAATGTTTCTGGGAGCACTTCTGTGCAGAGTGAGACAGCCTCCCGCTTTCCAAAGCAGAGTTAAGATATACTCTTAACGGTAACTTATTTTGTGGACAGGAACTTTTGCAGGTTTTCCCTTGATCCTTGTACCCTTCTGGATCTTAACTGAACTGCTGGATTTTAAACTAAAGCAGGCATCTTGAAAGATGAAAGGAACAGAGAAATTAATTCTCTTAACCACCAACTGCTATTAAGCCTCTCTCCCGCATCCCAGGTGATGAGTCTGGAGGTCTTGTATCTTTCTGCTGTAACTCCCAACTCTTAAAATGAAGGATGGCCTTCTACATGACATTTCAACACTGGCTGTCCCTGCCCAGAGTGTCCTGCCATCTCCTTCCCTCTGCCAGGCAAACACAAGGGTGCCTAAAATGTGCCAGGCACAGTGCTGACTGAAATGGAATTCTGGTTTTGGAGTCTTCATTTGAGTTCCTACAAACAGTCCTTAGCCTCAGTGGATAGCCATAGGCCGGAGAAAGTGGTTTCCCCGGGTGAAAGAAAACTTTCCTTCTGATAAACATTATGGAAGCCATATGGTCTTCCTCTGTCCCCCCTTCCTCCTTGTGTATGTGACGTGAGGGTATGGTTTTAAAGCAAGAAGTGTGCATGAATGTGTTTGACCCTGTGAAATTGTTGGGAGTGTTGGTGGAATTAGGAAAATTTAAAAACCTGCACTGAGGAGTCAAAATAGCCTTCAGCCTCGTTTGAAGTTAGACTTGAAAAGCAGTTTTCATCTTTTTTTGCTGTTCTGTTAGTGTTGCCTTTCTAATCAAGATTATTCCTTTAAAAGAGTTCCTGTCTTTATAGTGTCCTAGGTCATTAATTTTGGGGCAAATGACAGGAGGCACAAAAACTCTATCACTTGAAATAACTTAAAAGTGTGACATAAAAGCCTATGGTTTATCAAAAATGGGCTCCTCTGTGTACATTTAGATCTAAAACATAATTTTTTTTTCTTTCTTCCTTGACCTTCTAATTTCTAATTAAATGGTTTAAAACCGAACATTCCAAAGGTTCAGTCTCTTCGTTGGAAAGATCTTCCTCACTTGGAATTAGAGCTGGAGATTGCTCAGTCAGTGATGGGCTCTGAATGACTTTGGAGGCATAGATAGAGCTGGGGTTTTTTTTTCTTTCCTTTTTTTTTTTTTTCTTTTTACAAAGAGAGTGAAAATACTTCCTTAAGCATATCAGTATAGCAAAACTCAGAACTGGCTCTGTCCACAACAAAACGAGTCCTAATTACTAGTTTAGTCTTAAATTTGAAAACTGAATCCTCATTGTTTATCCTTGGAAGTTATAAAGTTTGTATGTCATAGAGAAGCAGCCCTAGTAACAGTTAATGCTGTTGCTTTCATTCTCTTCTAAGCGTTTTTTTTTTTTTGTTAGGTACTGTATTGTCAGATTTCCTGTTTCATTGAGTCTTGATAATCGCTTTATGCATTTCCTGAATTTAGACATAGGCATTTCCTAGAGGTTCTGAATTTGACATTCACAAGTGATTCAAAGGAGTCTTCTCAAATCATACTCGACGGCTGACATAAATATGAATGTACACGTACAAGTTCTAGGACCATCCTGTTCATTTAGATACCTTCTCTTCAATTCTGTTGAAGTCTGGCATGGTACAGAAAGGGCCCTACTCAGCGATGGAAAGTAGAGACATTCAAGTTAAAGAGGGAGATTTTGTAGAAACAAAAACAAAACCCAAAACACCCAAAAAAAGGATGAGTTAGTTTGACTCTCCCCAGCTGCAGGGAGCAGGGTAAACAATGAAACAGAAGCCCAAATTCATCACTATGGTTTGGAAAGGCCTGTTACCTCCTGTCTTGGGGTGGTGAGTACAGAACGGGTTGAGACAGCATCAGTTCTATTATTACTCTTGACTCCTCTGATAGGCCCCCATCTGGCGGCTGGACAAGCTACTTTACGTCTTTGTAGATTAGCTAGTAACAGGGAGCTACTATTTCACTTACTAAAGTTTGCCTAATCTCAAAGTGCAAAAGTGATGTGTTAGGGTCATTGGTACTTGACCTTGTTCGTCTGTCTACATTCTCATTTCATTAGACCCTTCTTTGGCACCGGCAAAACTTTTCCATGTGAAAACTTTAATCGTAAAGAACGTTGCTTGTTTTTTCCGTGATGTCTTTCAATTTGAGTTATTGCAGAAATGTATAGACTTTCCGACCACTCCTTATGACCGTACTGAAACGTTTAACGAGGAAGAAAGCTGTAGGCTCCTGGAAAGCATTTTCCTATGGTGTCTTCCCTTGCTCCATTTTCTTTTCCTAATATATTTTAGAATTAAGCCTTTAATGGTTTCCTCGGGTATGTTTAGGCTTTATATAATGCTATCAAGACCTTAGCGATATGAGCTTTATCTCTTTGTAGGTCAGATACTAATTTATCTGCTTAATCTTATTTTAGCCACCAAAGTCCTTGGCACTGTTAAATGGTTCAACGTCAGAAATGGATATGGATTCATAAATCGGTACGTGCTTGTATCTCCGTACATGTTTTAAATGCATGCTTGCTTTGTGGCACCAGCAGTTTATAGATCCTTGACCAGAGTTTTCAAATGGCTTGTGTAAGTTTTTTGTTCATTTTGTTTTCAGTTGATGGCTGGAGTAAGTTTTAAGATTTGTAAGCACTGTGACCATTCTCCTTTCTAAGCTAGTGGTTATTAAATATTAATTAAAATACACTTCCAGAGTATGGATAAATGACATGTTTTTAAACATCCAGTCATTAAAAGAAAATTGAAGGTGAGGGAGATAAAAGAGACATGGGAAGGGCTTTAGGACGATTGAGACCCTATCTGTAATTTCACAGATGGAGAAATGGAGTCTTAGACTGGTTAAGCAACTTTCCCAGGGTCACACAACTAGTGAGTAATTGAGCTAGATCTGTAACCCAGGTCTGGCCCAAGACCTGCGTAGAAAGTATAGTGTTTTCTTTAAACGACGGTAGCTTCTAACCCTATAGGAAGGAGAACGCAGCTGTGGACTGTTGGCAGTCTGGTGATGTTTTTACGTGATACAGTCATTCGCTTTGCCCCCCCCCCCCCCCCCCTTTAAAGATTCCTTAATTTCTTCCTTATCTGATTTGGTGGGGGGTGGGGTGAGTTAGGGGCAGGGTGGTGGGGAGGGTGCTGTTTTAGGTTTCAGTGTAAGGAGAGCCTAGTTCACAGCTGTGCCCTGTCCTTTTACTGTCTTGCTTTGCTTTTTACTGGGAAGGAAATCTCGGGCTCTGATTACATTCCACGTGATTTAGGAGGCGATGAGAGGGAAGGGATGTTTCTGTAGATTCCGTACACTTGGATCTAAGCACTGTGGTAATATGGAGGAGTATGACGGGGATCTTGCAGGTTTGGAAGTTTTTTACCAGGGACCGA
The DNA here is from genome assembly GCF_022837055.1 of Prionailurus viverrinus. Classification (NCBI taxonomy): domain Eukaryota; kingdom Metazoa; phylum Chordata; class Mammalia; order Carnivora; family Felidae; genus Prionailurus; species Prionailurus viverrinus. Next base: position 42,141,892 of record NC_062567.1, on the reverse strand, counting down.
TTCTGGGCTTCTGAGTTAAGTTGAGGAGAAACAAAGATGTATGTTGCCTTTTTTGAGGTCTTGGGATCTAAACTCATAAAACATCTGTTCTTTTAAGTTTTTCCCCATATCTAGTACTTTCATTTGTGAACTTTTTGTCTTCTAACAGAAATGACACCAAAGAAGATGTGTTTGTACATCAGGTAAGAGGGATAATAAATGCTACATTTGCTGTGTGAAGAGATGGGTGTCTGTGATCTGCTCGTGTCCCTTTTCCAAGATGAAGTCCTGTAAACCATCATTCCACTCTAAACGCTTTGCACGGTTTTATTCTGGCAAGAGAGCACACTTGCACATTTTAAGATCGGCAGATAAACTCTTCTGTCCCATCATTTTAGCCTTTTATTTTTGCAGTCGAGCGAAGTAATACTCAGACCAGTTGCTAATCTTTAAAGCCTTTGACTCCTTAGCAGAACTCTGTTCCCGTGTTACCATCTTATTTTCCTGATTTTGTGGTTCCCCTTCCGTGTTTGGCTGGAACTGATGGTGGCTTTTGCCTGGGTGGGTGTTGGTTTAAAGCTCTTCTCCCCGAGTGGCTCTGACTTGAAGTAAATAGCGCAGCAAAGCAGATGGCTAGGGTGTGTGTGGCCAGGACATGAGAAAACTCCCCAATGCCCAGGGTAATCCTCACTCCTGTAAAAATGAGGCATGGTTAGCACATGTCCGGGTCAAAAGGTCCACATCCCTTTGGATTCGGAGATGTAGGAGATGGGTAAAATATGGGAACCATGGGCTTCTTGGCTACTGACGTCTTTGTCTTTCTTTGCATTCCTGGCCTAGGATGCTCTTTATTTCATTATGCAGCCTGGACGTGTTTTACAATACAGGTTAAAAGAAGAGATGCCTGCCCTCGTTGTTCTTTTTGTATATTTATTTAATTTCCAGCCAATTGTCTCAAGTCTGTGGGGAGCTTAGTGTGTAACAGGAAAATACAGAGTCAGGTACTAAGACCAGTGCCTACCTGCAGGGCTCTGTGAAGCAGCATCTGGTTTTCTTTGGTTTTGTTTCCTTCTGTTTTGGGTTGTGGGCGGATTGGGGTGGGAGTGGTGACTGGGGAGAGTACTATCTAAGAGTAAGCTCTCTATTGTGGTTTCTGCTGTTTACGTTTCTGCTTGACAGGATGTATTTCAGTTGTGCCTAGATAATTTGAGATTTGTTGTTGTTGTTGTTGAGACCCAGTGACCTTTAAAGTTAAAACAGACTGAAAGAAAGTGTTGCTTCTCATACCTAGAGGTTAATAGGTAGACCTTTGGGGTTAAGCAGTCTGTTTGACAGCTACATTATAGGGACCTCACAAGTTTGTGTCCTGGTGGCCAGCATCATTAGCCTGCAAGTCTATGACCTGATTCCAGCCCCCATGAGGTTGCGTGGTGAGTCACCTCCATGTGTTGAGGCCTGCCCCGTTGAACAGGAAAAAGGGAAGGAGCCGGCAGGGAGGGGCTGTTTTTGGAATGGCTGAATGTGCTAACTGCGAGCCGATATCCTGCCCTGAGCCGCCTTTCTTCCTCCGTGGGTGAGGTCTCTGTGGCATTGGCTCCTTTTTTTTCCCTCCTCCCTCCCACTCAGAGTAAGGGAAGGGCTGGATTACACATGCCTAATCGCTTTATAAAATAAGGTTGACCTAGTTCCATAGAAACTCAGAGCCCCTTTAACTATTTAGAGATACCAGCTAAAGAAATGGAAATTCTTTGCAGGAATTATTCTCCCCGCCACTGAGCCACTGACCGAAAAGGGGAGGCCTTTTCATACGCAGATACTGAGGTGCAGGTGTTTCATGCAGCAGAACATCTCCATTAAACTTTTAATGTATTATCACAGAATGTGTAGGGATGAGTGAGATACGAATGGTGTGATGGGGAAAGTATTGGATAAATATCATATGGATACAGTGCAGGGATATGGATTCACCCTGCCTACCCCCCCCCCCCCCCCCGCAGGCTGTATCTTTATGTCTTCAGCAAAATCCCTTACCAGCTTCATTGTTTTCCTTCTCCATAAAATGGAGGAAAGGGGAGAAGAGGCCAGATTATGATTATCAGTAATGTTTCGTTCCTGAGGTAATTTTGTGTGTTCCATTGGGTGTATTTATCCCCCCTGGCATTTTAAAATTCCTTTTCTCTAGTCTTCGTCATCCCTCCTCTCCTTCGCTCCTTTTAAAATTCTTTTTGAGATTCTCTTGTCTGTAGATAGTTTCTCCACCTAAAAAGAAAAATAAATAAATAAAATAAAAAATATATGTGTGTTAAGCAGGACTTCATGAAGGCATCCCCCCTTTCCCCTCACCCATAGAGGTACAGTCTAAATCTTGGGTGCCTAATAGCTTGAGGGAACTAACATTTCCAATTTCACGATCAGGCTGGAACGGAGGTGGGTACTAACTGCATATCCTGTTGAATCCACCTACCAAGATGAATTTCAAAGGATACCACAAATTAAGAAAACGCGGAACATAGTTTTGCCGTGTTTTTGTTCTGTTTTGTTTTGTTTTGTTTTTTATTACTGTTTTGAAGATCCAGGTGAGTGGAAGAGTAATTTCAAAAAGTAATAATGTATGCAGTAAACTTGGCGAGATGAAATCTGTGGCCAATATTGACATACTCTTCATTTAGAATTTTCTGTTCTCTTGACAGACTGCCATCAAGAAGAACAACCCACGGAAGTACCTGCGCAGTGTAGGAGATGGAGAAACTGTAGAGTTTGATGTGGTTGAGGGGGAGAAGGTGAGACTATCGTGGCTGGGTATCAAAGTGTGCTAGCACACGGTTTTCTTGCATAGTGAGTGGTCTCTCAGCCCCTTATGAATTAACCTTATTTTGGATTTTTGACAGAAGTGACTTTTAAGGAGAAAATTTTTGATTACTGAATACCACTATAAATGTTCTTTTTTTTTTTATAAATTTTTTTTTTCAACATTTATTTATTTTTGGGACAGAGAGAGACAGAGCATGAACGGGGGAGGGGCAGAGAGAGAGGGAGACACAGAATCGGAAACAGGCTCCAGGCTCTGAGCCATCAGCCCAGAGCCTGACGCGGGGCTCGAACTCACGGGCCGCGAGATCGTGACCTGGCTGAAGTCGGACGCTTAACCGACTGCGCCACCCAGGCGTCCCAAATGTTCTTTGATTATAAAAGGAGGTTGTAATTTCTCACTTGATAAATGATGAAGAGCCCTATTTAGTTATAGAGGGAGAAGCTAATTTTTCAAAAGTTAAAGGACGTATTTTATTTCGGTACCAAATGTATATTCCAATGTAGATTAAAATTTTATAGTATTTTTTTAATCCCTGCACCCAACATGGGGCTCCAACTCATGACCCTGAAATCAAGAGTCAAATGCTCCACAGACTGAGCCGGCCAGGTGCCCCATAACACTTATAATATTACAAATAGATAAAAAGTTGCTTTGGGGAAAAAGATATCTTTTTTTAAGTTTATTTATATATTTTGAAAGAGCACGAGTGGGGCGGGGTGGGGGGTGGGGGGAGAGACGGAGGGAATATCCCAAGCAGGCTCCACGATGAAAGTGCAGAAAGAGATCATGACCTGAGCCAAAATCAAGAGTCGGATGCTTAACCGATTGAGCCACCCAGGATCCACATTTATTTAATACAGAAACTTAAATGATTTCTTTACTAATGTGATCCCTCAGCTGTGTTGCAAACCTGGAGTTTCAAATCATCCACCAGCAAATGCTGACCTGTGATGATCTCTGTTATCCCATCCAACTCTTAAAATTTTGTATTGTCAGGTTAATTTCACCTTCATATGTTTTCAGAACTTGAGGTTTTACAAATAGATGTTGAATGTGAAATATATTCTTTTGAATCTCTTTTGTCTGATTTTTTTTTTTTTTTATGTTTTTGAAGCATTATTTTATCTGTTTGTCCGTAAGAGAATAAGAACGCTGAGTGTGTTTGAAGGATACTAAGATGGTCTAAAGCGGCACTACATTTGTGGAAACGATGTCTTACTCAATCCAGGACTCTTCTGTTCTGCCGAGATGGGAGAAGTTTCCCTCTCAATAGCTCAGTGCTGGACAGAGCCACTCGAGCCCATGAAGAGCTGTTCTCTTAGTGCCTCTTAGAATAATCTAGGTTTCAGCGTTGTTCTAGGAAGATAACATCTCATTTTTTTCCCATGGAGAAATATTCTTCCTGGTCTAGCATTACTTCTTTCACAATCGCATTACATTTACCGGTGTGTGTTCTTTAAAGAGGCACATACCGTTTTTGAAGTTAGCATAACCAAACAAGAAGGGAGAGTTTAGGTTGTGTGAGCAAAGAAACTACGTTTATAATCAGGACACCAAGCACCTTGCTGATCTTATTAAGACTTGGGTGTGTATTTGAGATCATGGTAGGAATTGTGGGTACGTTCTGCCAGCTTTAACATTCTGACTGTCCCAGGCTGGTTTTTTATGGGAGGCAGGGGTGAAAGGGGTTAGTTGAGTTAGCTTCTTTTGATTTTGAGGCCGTCTGTGTTTGTCTTCTTCCTCAGGGTGCAGAAGCAGCCAATGTGACTGGACCGGATGGCGTTCCCGTGGAAGGGAGCCGTTACGCTGCTGATCGGCGCCGTTACCGACGTGGCTACTATGGCAGACGCCGTGGGCCTCCCCGTAATGTATGTTGTCTCAGTGCCCGAAAAGAGTTCTCACATGTAAAATGAAGTATACATACCTGCAGCAGATAAATGTATCTCCTCCCGGAGGCACAGAACGATTTGGTTTGGGAAGGGAAATTTGTAGTGCCCAGAATTCATCCACAGCCACAGGTCTCTTTGGAAACTTGCCATTCAGAAGTTTATCCGTTTGTACGTATTTGGCTGCAAGTAACAGACAACTATCTTTTAAGAGGGAGGGCTTAATTAAGATAGGCCGTGCCAGGGTCGTCAAAAGGGCTTTCTCTTTATTTGGCTCTTTTATCTGGCCAGAACCTGGTCATGTGGCATTCACTGGCAAAGGGGAACGGGATTTCCATGATTGGCCCAAAGCGGTTCATCTCTTGGCACCAGCACTGTTGACCTCTAAGAAAAGAAGTGTTTGGTTGGCAAGGAGAATGGGGGATAGCTCAGGAATAGGCAAAAAACCCAGCACTGACCGCAGAAGTATTAATTTACCTCGATTAAGTAGCTGGTTTATTCAGCGTAGCATTTTCCCATTATTTTAAAGTAAGGAAGCAGTAAGTGATACTCCAGATGTTTAGTTCTCTAGATTGGTAACAATCCAGGCGAAAGGGTTTACAACCGGGTCTGTCTGGAGCTTACTTAGAAGGCTCAGTTTGAAGCACGCTCAAGGCACCCAAAAAGAATCCCATTCATTTGTGGTCATGAGGAGCCTGTTAAATTTGAGTCATTTTTTGAGGTTTCTAGAATTAGTACTTGGGATTGGCACTTACAGAATAAGACTCGAGATGCTTTGTGAGCCCTAGACTATGACTTTGCATATCATCTGAGGAAACCTTTTGAAAAATGTCACCAGAAAAGAAAGTCTGCAAAATGAGAATGATTTATTATGCTTTGATAGATTTATATCTTTCCACTTTAATGCTTTCCTTCTTCATTCTGTCATCTTCACACCCTGCCTAAGTTGATTTTTTTTAATGTTTGTTTATTTACTTTTGAGAGAGAGAGAGTGTGCGCACACATGCAAATGAGTCGGGGAGGGGCAGAGAGAGAGGGAGACAGAAATCCCAAGCAGGCTCCATCCTGTCAGGGAAGAACCTGACCCCGGGGCTCGATCTCATGAATTGTGAGATCATGATGTGAGCTGAAATCAAGAGTGGGATGTTTAACCGACTGAGCCACCCAGGCGCCCCCCCCCCCCCCCCCCCGCCCTCCAGATTGTTGTTTGTTTTTTTTTTTAATTTTTTTTCAACGTTTATTTATTTTGGGGACAGAGAGAGACAGAGCATGAACGGGGGAGGGGCAGAGAGAGAGGGAGACACAGAATCGGAAACAGGCTCCAGGCTCCGAGCCATCAGCCCAGAGCCTGACGCGGGGCTCGAACTCACGGACCGCGAGATCGTGACCTGGCTGAAGTCGGACGCTTAACCGACTGCGCCACCCAGGCGCCCCCAGATTGATTTTTTATCAGCTACCTGATGACCTCTTATTTTTCTTTCTGTATTTTTCTTTTTTTTAATTTTTTTATTTTACTGCTATTTTATTTTTATTCTTTTTAAGTTTCTATTTTGATTTCCGTTAGTTAACATAGGTGTTACATTAACATGTTTCAGGTGTATCATCTAGTAATCCAGCAGATGCATACATCACCCTGTGCTCATTGTGACAAGTGCCCTCCTTCATCCCCATCACCTATTTCACCCATCTTCCCATCCCCTCATCTAGTTTTGTATTTTTCATACCTGTGTTTTGCTTATCTTACTGATTTTTTTTTAAAGTTTATTTATTTTTGAGAGAGCACACACATGCGTGGGGACGGGGCAGAGGGAGAGAAAATCTTAAGCAGGCTCCACACTCAGTGAAGAGTCCAACGTGAGGAGTCCAAGGTGGGGCTGGATCCCACAACCCTGGGATCATGACCTGAACGGAGTTGGACGCTTAACCGACGAGCCATCCAGGTGCCCCCCTTATCCTGTTTGATTGTTTTTTGTTTTTTTTTTTAACATTTATTTATTTTTGAGACAGAGAGAGAGAGCATGAACAGGGAGGGTCAGAGAAAGAGGGAGACACAGAATCCGAAACAGGCTCCAGGCTCCGAGCTGTCAGCACAGAGCCTGACGCGGGGCTCGAACCCACAGACTGCGAGCTCATGACCTGAGCCGAAGTCGGACGCTTAACCGACTGAGCCACCCAGGCGCCCCTCCTGTTTGATTGTTAATAAAAACCTGTGCCGGAGGTGGCGAGTAGGAATGAGCTACTGTAGCATTTATTATATAGCATGTTAACTTTTCCAAGTTCATCAGATTCACAGAACTCTGGTTGTGATGGCAGTCGACCCTTGAATAACACGTGTTTGAATTGTGTGGGTCCACTGAGAGCAGGTGTTTTTTGGTAAATACAGTACGTGAATATAAATGTATTTTCCTTATGATTTTCTGAATAACATTGTCTTTTCTGGGGCTTAATTTGCTGTAAGAATACAGTGTATCCTACATGTAACATACAAAATAGGTGTTAATTGACTGTATGTTGTCAGTAGGCTTCCAGGAAACAGCAGGCTTTTAGTTGTTAGGTTTTGGGGGAGTTCGAACACATGGGTTTTTGACACCATTGGTGCCCCTAACCTTCTCGTTGTTCAAGGGGCAACTGGATTTTGATTATTACGTGAATTCAGAAGTAAAAGCGGTAGAAAAACGTTAGCAGTTTTTCCTTAAAGACTTTCCTCCTCAGCTGGAAATTGCAAAGTCCTGCGTGTGAAAGATACCTAGAAAGAAAACTTTCAAAATTCTGAAAGTACGTGTAAATGAAGGTTTTTTTTTTTTTTTTTTTTTTTTTTTATTGGGATGTCCTGACATCCTGACAGCTTATTGACTATCTCTCAAGAGCATGTTTGGCAAGGGTGGTGCCATTATTCCTATTTGGAAAGATAATTAATGAAAGATTTGGCTGTATAAAACTCAAAAAGATATAGAATAGGCTAAAAAGAAGAATAATGCAGTCTCAGACTTACTATTTTGGTGTATGATTTCTATGCTAATGTTTCTTTTTTACTTTTTTATGCTAATATGTGTTACGTAGTTGTAGATTGTAGCTGGTACAGGTTTTATGAAGTATACAATGGCTGGATTTTTCTGAAATTACTGGAGGCGATAGCTGAAACTTGCACCTTTTGGGAATTTAGTTGCCCGTGTGGCTGATTCTGGAGTGTTCTAAATCTTAAATACCCTCACCCCCAAAAGAAATGGGTCATTATTTTATTAGTTTTTAATTTATTCATTTTTGAAAACTCTAATTACTTCCCTTGACTGCCTTTTGTATTCGCATATCTATATCCTTTAGTGTAAGATTTGAAATAAATTCTTTGAGAGATGTTTGGCTATTTATGTTTTTATATAAAATATTAGTATGTGATATATAGTAGCTTAAATATAGGAAAAAATGTGGGGTCGGTAGTTTCCTTTGTTAATAAGGCCTATATTTAGAAACTGCCTGTATCTATTACTACTATAAAAGTGCCATTAAAACTTTATTCCAAAGCCTATAAAGAAAATCATGCTGTAAGTCAGTGGTTCTCAAACTGACTGGTTTTTGGACCCATTTGTATATTTAATTATTATCGATGATCCCAGAGGTTTTATGTGTGTTTATATCTGTTAGCAATTAGAGCAGACATTTAAGAGATATTTAATTGATTGTAAATAAGCTCATTACACATAAATATAAATAACATTTTTAATGAAAACTAGGCTTTTATTTTTATTTATTTTTTGATATTTTTAACGTTTATTTCTGAGAGAAAGAGAGCAGGGGAGGGGCAGAGAGAGGGACAGAGGATCTGAAGCAGCACAGCCCAATGCAGGGCTCAAACCCACGGACCGTGAGATCGTGACCTGTGCTCAAGTCAGACACTTAACCGACGGAGCCACCTAGGCGCCCCTGAAAACTAGGTTTTTAAATTGATTGAGAAGAGTAGTGTTGCTTCATATTTTTCCAGATCTCTACTAGGTTTAATAGAAGCCAGCTGGGCTTTCGTATCTCCTTCTGCATTCAGTCAGCTGAGAGGCTCTGTGTCCCTGTGGCTGTTTGGAGCCTCCATATACCCATGAGAGAATAAGAGTGGAAAGGGCAAATAGTATCCTTGCACCATTATGAGAATTGTTTGAACTGGGTACCCGCCCCCCGCCTCTGAAAGGTTTTTGGAGACCCCAGCCACACTTCGAGAACGGCTCTAGGAAGGTGGGACTCTTAGGACAAAACTGTTAACACCACACAATGGTTTTTTTCTTGCTTTGCCCTGACTCTGCCTCATTGGATGGCAGATGTTGGGAGACACACATTAGCTGGAGCTATTAAACTGTTAACAACCTTGTACATGTTTTCTTTGGTTGTTCAACTGATGATTCACCAATTCTTTTTTTGAGAGAGAGAGAGTGAGAGCATGCGTGGGGGAGAGAGAGACCAGAGGGGGAGGGAGGAAGGGAGGGAGAACGTGAGGCAGGCTCCACGCTCAGCACAGAGACTTACGTGGGGCTCAATATCAGGACTCTGGGATCATGACCTGAGCCAAAGTCAGGAGCAGGGCGCTCAACTGAGCCACCCAGACACCCTCCCCAGCCCCACCGTTATTCACCAATTCTAATGAGATGACTCGTCAATTCATTATAGATTGATTGCTTTTGCTTTTCTGCTTCTTGATATTTTATCTGCCCAGATCTACTTTAATCTTAATGTAGTTTATCCCAGGTAATCATACGATAACCTGGGTTAAATGCATTTTGTCCGTATAATTGAGGGGATTATTCCCTTTGGGGGAGATTTCGTTTTTCTTTGGTGATATTCATCCTGAGCAGTGTTCTTTGGTTCTGTCCTTGCTGAAACTTCTTCTGAATCTCTGTTTCTTTGCTTGCTAGTACGCTGGGGAGGAGGAGGAGGAAGGGAGCGGCAGCAGTGAAGGATTTGACCCCCCTGCCACTGACGGGCAGTTCTCTGGGGCCCGGAGTCAGCTGCGCCGCCCCCAGTATCGCCCTCAGTACCGGAGGCGGTTCCCGCCTTACCACGTGGGACAGACCTTTGACCGTCGCTCACGGGTCTTTCCCCATCCCAACAGAATGCAGGTAAAATTGCACCTGGGACTTTTCTTCAGCCGTCCTCACCCCTCCGTCCTTCCTCTTCCTCCTCCTCCTCCTCCAACACCAGCCGCCGGAAATCAGACCTTGCTTGTGGCTTCCTGATGCTCCAAAAGCTGTGAGGCAAGGCCTTTAGTCTGCTCTTTCGGAGCAGCCATTCTAGTGACATTTTCAAAAGCATAACCACAGGAGCCATGCCCGTAATTGGGCACCCTGGGGAACACGGGACAGTTTAAAGTAGAGAGACAGGTGGTTATGCGTTTTAAGACTTTGAACTCTGAAGTCAGCAGACTTGGATTTGAATCTTGTCTCTGCCAACTTGAGCCTGTGAGCTTTTGCAAAAACGGAGTTAATTCTCATCCATTGAACGGGCATAATAACGTGCCTCTTCCATGGGGTCATGGTGATTAAATCAAAGGCGAAGATATTTAGCTCGGTGTCTTAGGATAGAGGAAATCTATAGAGGTTTTAATTTGCATGAGATGGTGTTAGTAAGAAAAGCTATGTAGATGGGGATTGTTGATGAGTTGTTATTCTCCTTTTTTGCTGAAAAATACTGACGGAGCTATTGTGAACCTGACCTATAATCGATAAACATTGTAACAACTCTGCAGTTCCCCAAGAAACTTGGGAAACTTGGCATAGGACATGATTTTTTGTTACCACTAGCTATAACTTTTTCCTCTTAGTGTCCTTGGTTTTTGGTTTCTGTTTTTCCACGAAGTGTTTTGACTGAACATTATGTTCAGGCTGTTCTTTGCTACCCATCTCTTGTCCCATCATGCATGACTATGTTCTTTCTACATTGCTTCTTGTTATTTCTCTTCTACTCTTTAACAGCTGTCCCTGACGAATGTGCTAAAAATAACGAGTAGACTTGCATATATGGAGAGACTGGGTACATGGGGCATAGTAGGTTTCTTTAGGGCAGCACTCCGGGCTTCTAGGAAATGAGAACAGGAAGAGTCAGGGAGATTGTAATACACATTTATTTTTAGGGCATTAGTAGTGCTTTCCTGAAATAATCTTTCTTAGTATTTTGCACATCCGCACGTATCTTTTTTTGAGAACACGATTCTTTTCTATGTGGTTTAAAATGAAGTATATTTTACCTTAGGAATTGAAGGTTCAGAGCAAAGGGATTCTTCAGTGCGATGTAGAAGATCGTTTGCAGAAGCTGGTTGAAAACTAGTTTTGAAAAACATGTGCTTATTCTGATAATCACATGGAGTTGTTTTAACTTGAGCTGACTATCTTACCCATTCCATATATGAAATAAAAGCTGTCCTTAGATTCCTTCAGTATTTTTAGAATCTTTCTAATACATCCCATGCTTGGATGTTCAGACACTAAAGAAGTCTGCTTAAGGCAATCAAGAGCATCAAATGAAAATCCCTAAAACTCTCTTCCATAATAGCTAGGCTAATGGTTTAAAAGTATAGTGAGATCTCTAGGATGTTAAATGTTGAGGTCAAATAGAAAAGTCTTTGGAAACATTTTTTACTGTATAAAAACCGAAACTGACACAACAGGGGGAAGAAAATGATAATACACAGACCAATAGAATTTCCCTTCTGTACAAAGGACATGATATAGCATGATACATCAGTGACCACACGACTTCTGGTTTTTCAAAGATAACACCTATCTAGCTTAATTTGAATTTAATTTCCGCTTGGAAATTAAGTCGAATCGGTTACTGAACTAATAGCAACATTTTGCCGTCTCTGAGAAAAGAACTGTATGATAGAGAAAAGGGAGCATGAGTTATTTGGCACGGACGAAGTGGCAGACGTTCTCGTTCAGTCTTCCCTGTAGCTTTATGAAATTGGCAGTGCTTTCCATATTTTTGTTGGCGTTGTCACAAATGAAGAGATTTGCCTATTCTGAAAAATGGGCGACTTGTACCTAAGGTCCTGCGGCAGAAAGTTGTAGGACTGGATTCAAACTCAGCCTCTGCTAATGCTCTTCCCGTTCCACAGTTCTAGTAAACTCTAGCCCTTCACACATGCTAATTGCTTTTCCTGTCTGCTTTTTGTGGATCAAGGTTCCTGAGGAAGCAGCAGCTTGGCCTGTTCGGAGAACTAAAGGGAGGCTCCTGTGGTGACAGTGTGGGCGAGGCCGAGGGGGGTAGGACATGAGATTAGGGCGATGTCTTAGAGCAGATAGAGCATGTCTGGTAGACTGATAAGGACTGCTGACCTACTCCAAATGTGATGAGAAGCCAGTGAAGGGATCTCAACAGGGAAGACACATATTTAGGAGCCCATCGGACTATTTATGGAAGCTAGACCACAGGAGGCAGCAGTGGACGTGGGAGAGACCGGCTGCTATAATCCCTTGTGCGGAGATGGTCCTGCCGTGGATGAGAGTACTAGCAGTGGGGCTGTGCTCAGTGGTCACCTTCTGGCAATATTTTAAACCTAGACGTGACGGCATCTGATGATGGAGTGAATGTGTGGTGTGAGGCGTAAAAGATACCCCTGTGGTTTTTGATTTAAGCAAATAAGGGAAAACAATAAAGATTGGGTTTAGGGGAAAGGTGAAAACCATCTGGAGATCTTCCCTCCCCCTCTGCCCCCCCTCCCCCCCCCCGCGGCCCCCGCCCCCCCCCCCCCCCCCCCCGCCATGTTAAATTTTACCTCCAAGTGGAGATGTGAAGTAAGTAGGCAGAAAAATAAAACGCAGCCAAGAGGGAATATGCGGCTCGGGTTAGGAAGGTGTAATTTTAGATAAGGTGGCTACAAAGTCTTTGGGCTCATGTTTGAGAAGAGACCTGCGTGAAGCGAGGGAGCGAGTCTTTTAGGTCCTGGGAGAAGCCACGAATGGCCGAGGGAAGGGCAGGGACAGAGGCCGAAGGGAGCCTGAGGAGGGGAGACGGGACCAGGTGCGAGTTTGAAAGGTCTGGCGCAGGATGGGATGAACTCCAAAGTGGGTGTAGGTGGAACACTGATCCTAGGACTGAGTCCTGGGCACACCACCTTCCTCCAAGATGAGGAAGATGAAGAGTCTGGGATGATGAGAAGGAGCAGATAGGGAGACCATATTTCCAGAAGGAGATGCCGTGTCAAATACTGAGGAGGAGAGGAGGGAGTTAGACTGCGAGTGGATTCCTGTTGTTGGTAACTTGGGAGTTAGTGGTCCGGTAAGGGCAAAAGTCTGATTAGCATGAGTTCAAGAGAGGGAGAAGAGGTCTCCTATTCTCCTTTGAGGAGGTTTCTGTGGTGGTTAGTTAGTGGTGGTGGTTTTCCTTTCGTCTGTCTGTAAAGGAACTCAAATGGGGCAGTAGCTGGGAGGAGGCTATGGGGTCAGAGCAGGGTTTTTGTTTTTGTTTGATTTTGAGATGCAGTGAGTTCTCTCCTGGCCTCCCAAACCCTCTCTTCACCAACAACTTTGTGAAAGCCGTTATAGGTGGACAGATCAAGTATGCTCTACATGCACACACATATACCCACGTTTATATATGTGGAACTCATGCTGTGTGTGTACATATATGTATCTGTATATGTGTGTTCCTTATTTCTGTCTCCAGAAATGGCCTGAAATCAGTGACTCCTTAATAACATTGAGCATACCTGTCCTCCAGTGTTTTGTTTCTAAATACCATTCTCCAATAAAAAGAAGCTCTCTTGGAGAAGTGGCTGATTTCAGAGCTGGGCCAGAGAAAGTACAATATGAGCCCGGAACATCTTGTTGTGCCAAAACGCAAGAAAGTACTCAAAGAATGTTGGAGACATGTCAGAGGGACAGGAGCCAGTTTGAAAGGGTTCCCATTGGCCAGTAATGATAGTAACAGATTATAACTCATTGAATAAAATAGAAAACCATGAGTCTATGCAGATATAAATACATAAATGGATATATTGAGAACTTGATGAGGAATGAAACATTTACACACTCTGAACGTACTGCTCCAAATCCTCACTGATTACAAAGAGGAGAAGAGTAAACGTACAGCAGAGTAGGCTTGCCAGAGACTACCTTAACTACTTCTGAACTTGAACGTTGTCAGTAACGGCACAAATTGAAACCATCTGCCGCCCAACGGGATGCGACGCGAAGGGTGCGGTGTGACTTTTATGGCTTCCCTGCCAGATACACAGGAGCTAAATCATGAGGAAACACCAAACAACCCCCAAACTGAAGGATAGCGTATAAAATAACTGGCCTCTAATTTTTAACAGCGTCAAGGTCACGAAAGCCAAGGAAATGTCGAAGAACTGTTTCAGGCAAAGAGCTAAATTCAAGGCATGGTTCTGAATGGGTCTTGGCCATCAGGGACATTACTGGGACAACTGGTGATACTTGAACCGGGCCTGAGGATTAGATCTTGTACTTCCAACTGTTTTGTAAGTTTGTGATTATATTGTAAGAACTGCAAAAGATGGGTGCCCTTTCAGCATGTTTATGCACCTGGATGGAAATGATGGAGTAGAGAAGGGGGGAAAAGAATACAGTGAAGGGGAGGAGGGATAGAGAGTTTACGTGTTCTAGGAGGTGAGAGAGGGGTTGGCTTTGGATATGAGCATAGACCGCTTACCCAGGGTTAGGAGAGAGAAGAAAATGACAGCAAACACGTAGGTGGGTAGATTTGAGAGTGAAAGAATGTGGAAATCCTTTGCCGATGGCTTTTCTTTTCCTGGTGTAACATGGAGAAGTAAAGGGTGTTAGTGTTGAGAAAAAAAGGTTAAGATGTGGCTGTGTTACAAAGAATTTTGGAGATGTCTGGTGGGTTTTCTTGTTTGTTTTTAGTTGTCTTTTCCTTTGGAAGTTCCACAGTAAATTTTGTACCCCCAGTTTGAAAGAGGTTTATCATCAAGGAAGTATGATTTTATTTTTTAAAAGATTATAATTGAATGCAAAGAGATGGAAGGAAGCAGTCAGAAGCGAAGGTGTTAAGAGGTGTGGGAAAACGTTTAAATGTAGAAACCATTAATGGTTGAAGGGATACCCTGTTCATAGAATTAGTGGATCTGAGTTTGAAAGGGGGAAGAGATTCTCATTGCTCAAATGTAGCATATCATTCTCTTTCTTTCTTTCTTTTTTTTATTTAAAAAAAAATTTTTTTTTTTAACGTTTATTTATTTTTGAGACAGAGAGAGACAGAGCATGAACGGGGGAGGGGCAGAGAGAGAGGGAGACACAGAATCCCAAGCAGGCTCCAGGCTCTGAGCTGTCATCGCAGAGCGAGACGCAGGGCTCGAACCCACGAACCATGAGATCATGACCGAGGTCGGACGCCCGGCCGACTGAGCCACCCAGGCGCCCCCCCCCCCCCCCCCTTTTCTTAATGTTGTATTTATTTTTGAGACAGAGAGACAGAGCATGAGCAGGGGAGGGGCAGAGAGAGAGAGAGCGAGACACAGAATCCGAAGCAGCTCCAGGCTCTGAGACGTCAGCACGGAGCCTGATGCGGGGCTCGAACCCACAAACCGCGAGATCATGACCTGAGCCGAAGTCAGACGCTTAACTGACTGAGCCACCCAGGGGCCCCTCATTCTCTTTTCTTTTATAATAATGGGTCCTTTTTTCTTTTTTTTCATGGTAAGAGATGAATGAAACATTTCAAAGTGTTTAAATTAGTATTATCAAATAAGACTAAGAGCTCTGTGACACACAAAAGACTGTTGTAGTAGAAGTAAGTTTTTCTTTCCTATCATTCACAAAGATCTAAATCATTGAACAGTTCACTGTTAAAGTTCAGGGTTCTCAGCTTTATTATGAAGCATTTTACTTTTTACTTAAAAAAAAAAAAATCTGATGGGGCACCTGGGTGGTTCAGTCGTCTAAGTGTCCGACTTCGGCTCAGGTCATGGTCTCGTGGTTCGTGGGTTCGAGCCCTCTGACAGCTCAGAGCCTGGAGCCTGCTTCGGATTCTGTGCCTCCCTCATCCTCTGCCCCTCCCCCACTCGCTCTCTGTCTCTCTCAAAAATAAGGAAACATTAAAAAGAATTAAAAAAAAAAAATCTAAATGCAACTGTGTGCTCTGTGTCTCTTCTGTCTGGTAGTATGACATTGACTTTCGGCTCTGACTGCCTTCTTGTAGGCTGGTGAAATTGGAGAGATGAAGGAGGGAGTCCCAGAGGGAACACAACTTCAGGGACCGGTTCATCGAAACCCAACTTACCGCCCAAGGTACCGGAGGTATGTGACATTGCTCCCTAACAGCCAGTTGAAGGACTTGAGAGAGACAGCATAATGGATGAGACTGTTGGGGGCCTGTTGTATGGATCTATTATTGGAAGATCCATTGGAAGAAGTGGCTGCTTTGACTGGAGGTCTAAGGATTAGAGGGACTCTGCAGTGTGTTTTCCAACAGCCATGGGACATGTCCCCCCTATTTAACAAAATATTTTGGTATCCTTGTGCAAAACCATTGGTTTTTTTGGGTTAGCTGTGATACGGTATAGATGAATATTAATTTTTTTGTTCTATTGAATGAAACAAACAGAAAATTAACTGATGGGTTGTTGTTCAGTGGCCATGCCAGAGAAAGGAGGAAGTGAGTGCCAGCCAGCGTGTGGGGTACTGAATAGTCCCATCACCAAGGCAGTCTGGGGGTTAAGTCAGGCTACAGATCAAATTGTGTGTACGTTCCCACTTCGAAGTTAGTAGCTGTGTCTCCTTTGGGAGGTTCCTGGACTCTTAAGACTTACTTACCAGGTCTATAAAAATGGACATTAAGGAATATTTTACAGTTTTTAAAAGTACTAGCGAATCTAAGCTAACGGTACCTAGTATATATATAGTAAGCCCTCAGTAAATATTAGATACTGTTACTACACCACCAATGGTATTCATATTAGTGAAGGAGTAGGTTTTTGTGCTTCATGCCTTGTGAAAACTGAATTGAGCTCGACTCCCTCAGAACCTTTTAAAGCTCTTTATATCATAAGCCTTCCTATTCCTTTTCCTGGTCCTTGGTGTAAGTGAAGAAAGTAGACCTTCACTCCTGATCGATATTTATACCACCTGGAGGTTTGGCAACATGGGTTTATTGAAAGGAGAATATATTATTTTGGGAAAGGATTTATGCCAGTCTGTGTCCTTTTCCTCACAGGATTCATTCCAGTTGTAGACATAATGACTCTTAACGATTAAATACTAAGAACTTCCAAAATACGAGGTTTCACAGAAGTGCCTTAACAAAAACAGAAAGGAGACAGTGGTTCCATCCCGGTCAATCCCTGGCTGTGTGATCTTGGGAAAGTTACATTTGACTTTTTTCGACCTGTAAAAAGCAGCATTTCTCTACGGTCCATCCAAATACTTAACCTCTCAACACCTCTTGATTTTTCTCACTAGAAATCCAATGTACAGAATTAGAATTGAAATTAAATGTTTAACCCAAAAACATACCAGCACCGACTCTGGCACGAAGTAATGTGAGAGTTCCTTCCGTGTTTAATCCCTCCAGGCTCCGCTAAACTCAGTTCATGGAGGGCAGGTACCGGGAGCCACTCTTCTTTTATAATTTTACAATCTGTGCCTGTCAGGTGCCTGGCAGGACCATGGTATGTGTCCAGAGTGTGTTTATTCACTACAAATAGGTATTCAGATGAAGAGGGAAAATGGTGGAAAAATAGGCTTTTTTTCCACAAAATCTCTGCTCCATTTGCTGCAGTAGCCTGTGTATAATTCTTTTTCTTTTGTTTGTTTAATGTTTATTTTTGAAAGAAAAAGTGTGAGCGGGGGAGGGGCAGAGAGAGAGGGAGACACAGAATCCGAAGCAGGCTCCAGGCTCTGAGCCGGCAGCACAGAACCTGATATGGGGCTCGAACCCACGAACCGTGAGATCATGACCTGAGCCAAAATAGGGAGGCTTAACCGACTGAGCCACCCAGGCGCCCCAAGCCTGTGTATTCTAGCAATAAATACCGATCACTTGACTTCTTAACCTTCAAAAGTAAAGATGATTCTTGCGGCCCCCTGTCCTGTTGCACTGTTCTCTTTTCTTTTGCATTCTCTGCTCTAGAGGCCCTCCTCGCCCCCGACCTGCCCCAGCTGTTGGAGAGGCTGAAGATAAAGAGAACCAACAAGCGGCCAATGGTTCAAACCAGCCATCTGTTCGCCGTGGATACCGGCGCCCATACAACTACAGGCGTCGCCCCCGTCCTCCTAATGCTCCTTCACAAGATGGCAAAGAGGTAAATCCAACCAGCTGGAAGGGGATGTTGCCACATCATCCTTAATCACATCAAACTTTATTTAGTATTCCATCCTAAGTGTGGTTTGATAACCTGCCAACTGGCAATCACAGAACATTTTATGTTATCATTATATTACATATGTATTTATATTTACAAATCATATAAATGTCTACTATTTATATATTAAGGTAATATGCATGTAGCATTTATAGGTATTCTATTATATAATCTGTATATGAAGGATAATATAATATTTTTAATATTTTAGTTAAGATCTATGCATCTATATATTATGGAGAAAGAATGCCCTGTACATAACATAAACAAACATTTGAGTTCAACTAGTTATCATTCTCTGAAAGGATTATGCATACTAATGGAGATTCAGAATTAAAATGTTGAAGGCTCTCCGAACGTAGGACAGCATTTACAGAGAGGAAGCTCTCTCTAAGCAAGTATTAAAAGCAATTGTGTATCAGAGACTTTGTTGCGGAGAGTGGTGGTGTTTAGTTGCCATTTATTGGCCGCTCTTCTCTGATACTAAATTTTGACTCCCACTTAAGAATAGTTACTTTTAGGGGCGCCTGGGTGGCGCAGTCGGTTAAGCGTCCGACTTCAGCCAGGTCGCGATCTCGCAGTCTGTGAGTTCGAGCCCCGCGTCGGGCTCTGGGCGGACGGCTCAGAGCCTGGAGCCTGTTTCCGATTCTGTGCCTCCCTCTCTCTCTGCCCCTCCCCCGTTCGTGGTCTGTCTCTCTCTGTCCCAAAAATAAATAAACGTTGAAAAAAAAAAATTAAAAAAAAAAAAAAAAAAGAATAGTTACTTTTAGAATTTTTTTTTTTTTCAACGTTTATTTATTTTTTGGGACAGAGAGAGACAGAGCATGAACGGGGGAGGGGCAGAGAGAGAGGGAGACACAGAATAGGGAACAGGTTCCAGGCTCCGAGCCGTCAGCCCAGAGCCCGACGCGGGGCTCGAACTCCCGGACCGCGAGATCGTGACCTGGCTGAAGTCGGAGGCTTAACTGACTGCGCCACCCAGGCGCCCCAAGAATAGTTACTTTTGCAGAGTGATTTATCTTCGTAAGCAGGAAGATCCCAACTTTTGAGACCTTTTAGTCTTGAACTTTCCATTGTCATCCGGGTCGATTAATTTCCGGACTGTGGTTTTGTTTCGTGTCTTACTTAGACCAAGGCAGGCGAAGCGCCATCTGAGAACCCCGCTCCAGCCACCGAGCAGAGCAGTGCCGAGTAACACCAGGCTCCCCAGGCACCTTCACCATCAGCAGGTAAGAGCTCGGGCAGCCCGGGCCTTGAGTTGATTTTTTTTTTTTTTTTTAATGTTTATTCATTTTTGAGAGAGAGAATCAGCATGAGCGAGAGAAGGGGAGAGAAAGAGGCAGACACAGAATCCAAAGCAGGCTCCAGGCTCTGAGCTGTCTGCACAGAGCCTGGCACGGGCCTCGAACTCACGAGCCATGAGATCATGACCTGAGCTTAATGACGCGAGTCGGACGCTTAACCCACTGAGTCACCCAGGCGCCCCTGATATTTTAAGTATTGTTGATTTCAGTCTGAGCCAGTTCTGTGGTTCATCTGGATCAGCCGTCATCTCCTTTAGGACTCCGGAGAAAGAGCAGTTTTAGTGGTTAAATATGGGATTTGACCTTACTTTGCTAGGTTTTGGGGGGCATAAGCATTTGACAGTTATTGATGGTCATTTTTTTTCTCTATAGACATAATTTTTAATATTACTACCTCTTAACTTTTGAAAGTTTTACTTTTGTGACACCTAGTGGCGAGTTTGAACAGGAGACTGATCTACAGAATAAACTATTTTTTTCCTTCCCTTCTCCCTTTGATAACTAACATAATTGATTTTGAGGCCGTGCAGTATAATGAGTGAGAGCCAAGAGGTTTATGTACTCAGTGTGGGAGCCACTACTCATTTGCTGGGTGATACTGAGCAGTTTGTTTATTCTCTGCCCCAGCAATGTCTGCTGCTGGTAAAACAGGGATACCAACTAGACTTACTCACCAAGTGTTGTTGCAAAGATTTAGTGAGATCACATGTGTAAGGTGCTTAATCAGGGCGTGGTGAAGCATAACCTCCCCGTAAAGGTTAGCTTGTCTTTATTGATGTTTCCTGTGTTTCTGTTTTCTTGGTAAAGATCTTGGAAACTTTCAGTATAGAGGTAGAAATAGAACTAGACTGACCCAATTGTAGAGCCACTCCTAAAGGAATTTATAAGCCATAGTTGTTTTCTTTCTGGGTTTTTCACCTACTAACTCCTGGGGCTTAAATTTTTGAATATTTTTTGGTGGTTGTCCTTTGCATTAAATAAAAAATACGCTTTTAGTTAAAAGAGGCTGTAAAACTCACAGCCTTCCATCAGGTAGACATTTGCTGTGCTGGGAATATTCAGTTTTATCTCTAGGTTGTGTGGACAGTATCATAGAAATAAGCTCCCTATTTAAATTTGCTTGCATTAACTGACTTAGAATTACGTATCAGTCATTTGGCTATAACCTTCTACTTAGTAATGTTATTTCTGGGTATTGCTTCTAAGGTAATAATCCAAAGTACAGGGCAACAAATATCTGTACTATTTATAACTTGTCTAACGTTGGGAAGTGGCTCAGTGTTGGGTTTGTTCACGTTAGGAGATATTGTGCAACCACCAAAATAATTATGAAGAATTATGGATGCCATAGTATCATTTATTTGAAAAGGCGTCCTGATGGTAATTTTCTTTTATATAATTTTAAAAGAAATGTTGGAGAGAGAGAGAGTGCACATGAGCAGGGGAGGGGTGGAGAGAGAGGGTGAGAGAGAGAGAATCCCAAGCAGGCTCTGCGCTGTTAGCCTGATTCGGGGCTCAGTCTCATGAACTGTGACATCATGACCTGAGCCGGAGTCAAGAGTCAGATGCCTAACCGATTGAGCCCCTCAGACACCCGCTTTCATATAATTCTATAAAATTTTTACTGTGTACTGAATGTTCAGGTTTACACAAATGTTGTATTAAATGTGTAGGGTTACAGATCTGTAGATGCGAGAATGGATTATGTGTAGACCTTCTGAAATACTGTCTCCTGAATTACACGAAAAGCATACTTTTTGCCTTTTTATTCTTAAACTCTTGGTCATTTTGTCACTCTGAGTTTGGTTTCATATTTTCTCCAGGTGACCTAAGGAAATTAATGACCATTAGAAAAAGAAAGCACAGAGCAGACCGTGACCTTACCAACACCAAAGAGACATGCAAGCAATAACGTGGAAGAGTCATGACCAAGATGTGGACATTAGAACGTTTACTATTCTTTATGAAACAGACAACTATGAAAGGAAAATGTCAGCCAAGTTTCCTAGCCAGCTGAGATCCGGGAATGCCTGCACACAAGACGAGAGAGCAACCTCCCCAGTTTCAGCAACCACTAGGTTTATATTTTTTTTCCTGGTTTTTACTGTTTTGGTAATATAAATTGAAAGAAGAAATATTAATACCACATGGGGAGAACCCCAACCAAAGAAATCTGAAATATATAGTAAATGCTTTTTTTCCCCCTTTTCTGTTCATTTTGGATGCTGGTGCTAAACTTCCAAGTGTCGTGATTTAAAAAGAAATTTTATGCCCTTATTTATTTCTAGGATGAGGGGAGGATAACATTTTTGCTTTCTTACGTGACTTGCTAAAAATGTGCAGTATGGAGTTCCTCAAAAATAAAATTTTTACCCTTGAAAGGAAATGATGTATAATTGGAGTACGTTTTCCTGTCTTGGCATATGTTTTGTCTTCCCCCTGTTATGCCCAGAATTCATGATCCCCAAAGACCACTAGGGAGCCGAATCCGTTGCAAAAGCAAAAGAGCCTTTATTCGAGCTAGCTCCAGCTTAATCCCCTACCTGCACCGACGCAGTGGTGAGATACCGGGGAGAGAGAGCCAGTTTCAAAAGGGCAAAGGTTTTATTGGGGCCTAGGGGCAGTTGGTGAGGTAACAGCTGTGGCCTCAGCCGATTGGCTGGGGAAGGGTTGGAGTCCTGTTATGCAGGTCGCCGGGTGTGTTTTGATCAGGAAGTTTGAACGGGTGAGCGGGAGGTTACTCAAGGGGAGGAGGCGTGGTCTAGGTGAAGGACACAGAACAAGATGGAGTCGGCCGGCGTAGGCCCGCCCTTTCACCCCCGACTTGACTCATGTAATAGTAAACTCCGCCAAATGGAAAGGTGCGTTAGTGCCATTTGGTAAATGTAGGCAAATGAGCTTGAGATCGTGAGATTCCTCCTTGAATGTACAGCCGGGAATGAACAAGTTCACGTTGGGGTTTGGCAGTAGGCGTGCTTTGTTTGGTACTCTGTCTCTTGAATAATCTTCATTGAGGTGACCTGATGGCATTTAGGTTAACAGTTTTCTTTATATAAATGAAGGAATGGGTAGTTCTAACCTTGAACTCCCAGCCCGAGGTTTTCAACACCCAGCTGCTGTGTTGTATGTTTGTAGGTCTTTCAGAAGAGAGGAAGAGGGGCTCTTTCCAACCGCATTACAGATTTCTTCCCGCAGGGGAATATGGTGCCTTCAAGTTGAGAAATGTTACACTATGTCAATCAGTGCTATGCAATTACTTCTTAGATACACTGCACAAATTACGGATCCTTTACATCAGGTACATTTGGAGCCCCAGGTTTGTGCCAAGCACTATTCTAAGGGCTGGGAGGGAACAAACCAACAAGAGATTCTAATCTCCACGAGCTTGCATTTTAGCGATACAGGGAATAAACCAATACGTAAACATGAAATAGAATGTCAGGTGGCAATAAATAGTGTAAAAGAAAAAAGACACCAGAAAGGGATAAGGATTGGCGTAATTGCCGGAGGCACCTTTATTTTAAACGGGGAGGTCTCTAAATAATGAGAGAATATGAAAATGGTTTCGTGAGGTAGGAGAGCAGTAACCATTTGAATATCTAGGGAGAAGAATCCAGGCAGAGAGCAGATGTAAAGACCGCAGGGAGGGAGCATACTTTGGCCTGTTTCAGAAATGGCGAGTAAGGGGAAGTGGATAGTTCAAGAACCTTGGATTGCCTTGCAAGTTTAAAAAAAAAAAAAAGTTGGTAATAGACACAAAATGACAATATTCAAAGGTATAAGAAAGTATTTTATGGAAAAACATTATCCAAGTTCTGATTCCCTCAAGGCAATCAGGTAGTATTGTTTTTTTTTTTGTTTTTTTTTTCAACGTTTATTTATTTTTGGGACAGAGAGAGACAGAGCATGAACGGGGGAGGGGCAGAGAGAGAGGGAGACACAGAATCGGAAACAGGCTCCAGGCTCTGAGCCATCAGCCCAGAGCCTGACGCGGGGCTCGAACTCATGGGCCGCGAGATCGTGACCTGGCTGAAGTCGGACGCTTAACCGACTGCGCCACCCAGGCGCCCCTGTTTTTTTTTTTTAAATCTCTTTCCGATTTGTGTGTGTGTGTGTGTGTGTGATTGGCAAACTGATGCAAATTCAGGGAAGGGGGGAGGGCATCGTTTTTACTCTAACAACAACCATTAGGTAATGTCTTTTTAAAACCCTATGGGTAAGTTTACTGCCCAGCTGGTGCTGTTTTATACCTTTCCCCTCTGCTCCTGCTCATTTTAAACAATTTTATGATGGAGTCTTTCAAACATTTTTTAAATGTCTTAAAAAACACTACGCACTCCCTGGGTTGCCTGGGTGGCCCGGTCGGTGGAGCGTCCAACTTCGGCTCAGGTCACGATGTCACAGCTCGTGAGTTTGAGTCCCATGTCCGGCTCTGTGCTGACAGCTCAGAGCCTGGAGCCTGCTTAGGATTCTGTGTCTCCCTCTCTCTCTGCCGCTCCTCCGCTCATGCTCTGTCTCTCTCTGTCTCAAAAGTAAATAAGCATTCAAAACCAAAAAACACTCTGTACTTCCTGGCACTGAGATTTTTTTGCCCATCTGGTATCTTTACTGTTATTCCTTTATCAGTATAGGTAGAGTCCTCTCATTTGTACTGGCTATTCAACGCTTCAGTTATATAGCTATCCATAGTTTTGTCAGCCCTCTTACTGGATATTGAAGCTTTTTTTAAAATTGCAGTTATACTTTATCTCATAGTTCTAACATCCTTACCTCTAAACACTGTCGGTTTCCGGGTTACATTTATCCTATCGCTGGAGGGAAAAACAATAACAACGAATGCCGAAGAGTTGGAAAGTCTTCAGTAGTGGACATAAGTACGACCCTAAAACGCTGGTTGAAGGTACAGAAGAAAGAATACGAATTGGATGGGCCTGAAGTAGGTTTGTTTTGTTTTGTTTTTTGGTTTTTGTTCCTTTTACAGCAAGGGATCGGGGACTTGAATTGCTTTATCAAGAGACAGAGGCTATCTGGGTGAGAACATAGCCAGAGATTAACTAGAAGGCTATCATCCGGTGGTCACACATTAGCTGTAATTGGTATAAGGCTCATGAGTTTTGCATGTTTGATAGAACAGCACCTGTTGAGACAATCCTACACCCGAAATACTTGCATGCTTTTCATTTGCCGAGAGTGATGCTATCACAAATAGCTCAATTGACACGTTGTAAGGGGCTCCTGCATTTATTGCAAGGGTGCAATTTTTGAAAGTACTTTTGCTCTTAGTGGAATGGAAAAATGTATTTATACAGACTAATCCTTTGAGATTTTTGAATAAAGTTCATAAATCTCTAATAATGCTAAATAAAAAAGTTCTTTAAATCTTGGAGCCAATGCAGGTTGAAACTTGGGAGCTTGTACTTGGTTTCAGTTGAAAAGGGGAGAAGACAAAATCTCTTGACTTCAGAGGAGTGATTTTGTGTATTACGGCATGAGTGTCTTTTTTGTTTAATAGGAAAAATCTAGAAAGGAAATTGGCTGATATAAATCTCTGTAAGTTAGGTAATCTCATCCAGCAAAGGTAAGACTTCATCAGTTTCATCATTCTCTTAGGGTGAAAGCAATTCATCTGACAAATGAGCTCCAGAACCACCCAAATTTTCACTATTAATAGGGCCAGTAAACTGTAACGGGACTGAAATCCACACTGGGAATGTGATACATGTTGCTTACTTTGTTGATCCCTCCCTACCCTTCTGTGGTTTGGTGGGCAGTATTCTATTGAAAGGATTGTAGAATGGAGGCATTGTGATAAAAGAGAGGAGAAATCACTGCTTTGTTATTACCATAGTATCTTTCCTTTCCTGCACCGATCTCACTGTTTAATTCATAGAAGATTTCACACTGGTGGGGTTCGAAATGACTCCTGTGCCTCCCGGGTGTACGGGACACCACTGGTGAAAGTCCCTTTCATCAGTTGAGGCAGAGCTTCTGGAGCAGTAAAAATACTGGGAAAGTATGTGTGTGTGTGTGTGTGTGTGTGTGTGTGTGGGTGTGTGTGAAGAAATTCTTAAACTATTAAGAAATTCTTAAAACTATTTTCCAGAATGGCTGTTGCTGAATTGTGTCCCTCCCAAATTTATGTTCTACCCCCCAGTAGGGTTCTAACCCCAGTAGGGTTAAGTTCTAACCCCCCAGTAGCTCAGAGTGTAACCATATTTGGAGATGTGGCCTTTAAAGAGGTGATTAAGTTAAAATGAGGCCGTCAGGGTAGGGTCCAAAAGAACTGGTGCTCTTACAAAAAAAAGAGACACATAGGGTTTGCGGGCACAGAGGGATGACCACGTGAAGAGGCAGCAAGAGGGCAGCGGTCTGCAAGCCAACAGAGGCCTCCAGAGAAACCAAATCTGCTGGCACCTTGACCTTGGACTTCTACCTCCAGGAATGTGAGAAAATAAATTTTGCTTGTATAAGCCACTCCATCTGTGATACTTTCGTGCGGCAGCCTTTGCAAACTGATACCATTTTAATTTGCAGCAGCAATGTGTGAGCATTTCTCTACATCCTTGTCAGCATCTGGTGTTGTCCCTTTAAAAATTTTAACACTTCTATAGTACGTGTGTGGTGATATTCATTTTGGTTTTAACTTACATTTCCCTAATAGCTAATGATGTTGAACGTATTTTCGTTTGCCTGTTTGTTGTGTATTTATGCGCTGGGAAATGTCTCTTCATGTCTTTTATAAAATTTTTTATTGCACTTTATTTTGTTTTTGCTTAAACTGTCTAATTTTTTTTTTCAACGTTTTATTTATTTTTTGGGGGACAGAGAGAGACAGAGCATGAACGGGGGAGGGGCAGAGAGAGAGGGAGACACAGAATCGGAAACAGGCTCCAGGCTCTGAGCCATCAGCCCAGAGCCTGACGCGGGGCTCGAACTCACGGACCGCGAGATCGTGACCTGGCTGAAGTCGGACGCTTAACCGACTGCGCCACCCAGGCGCCCCTAAACTGTCTAAATTTTGAGAGTTCTTTATGTAATCGAGATATGAATCCTTTGTCAAATATCTGATTTGTAAATGATTTTCTCTCAGTTTGTGGCTGGTCTTTTCACCCTCCTTAACACCACATTTTGCAGAGCAAAAGGTTTTAATTCTGATGAATTCCAATTTATTATTTTTTCTTTAGGGATTATGGTTTTAGTGTGGTACGTAAGAACTCTTCACCTAGCCTAAGCCTTGAAGATTTTTTTTTTCCGTTTTCCTCTCAAGATAATTTTTGTATGAGATGTAAGATTTAGGGTGAGTTTTGATTTTTTTGCCTATGGATTTCCAATCATCCCAGAAACATTTCTTGAAAAGACTATTTTTATTTAATTGCACTGCTTTTATAACTTTGCTAAAACCTAGTTGACCTTACTCATGTGAGTTTAGTTCTGGTGTCTTTCTTCTGTTCCACTGGTCTAGTTTGTCTTTCCCTCCACCAACCACACATTGCCTTGAGTGCTGTAAATCTTACAATCAGGTAGAGTTCCTCCCACTTTATTCTTTTTTTCAAAATTATTTTAGCCATTCTAGTTTTTTTGCCTCTCCATGTACATTTTGGAATAATCTTATCTATTTCCACAAAAAGTCTTGCTGGGATTTTGATAAGAAATGTATTAAACCCATAGATCAATTTGAAGAGAATTGACATTGAGTCTTCTAATCCATGAACATGGTATGTATCTGTTTCTTCAGAGCTTTGATTTTTCATCAGTATTTTGGTTTTTAGCATAAAAAAAGAACATTCTTAGTGAATGTTCTATGGGCTTCTAAAAATAATTTTGTTATTTTTGGGTGGAGCATTCTATAAATGCCAACTAGATCCTGTTGATGGATGGTGTTAAGTTTTTCTGTATTTTTTGCACTGAGGGAACATCTGTCTGGGACCTGTGGCTTCTGCTCCATGAACATGATACTGCTGAGTTTGCGGGGAGACAAATCTGGGGCCCTTTAGTAACTGAGTTTGTCAAAAGACTTACGAGCCAGGCTGTGTGAAGTAAGGGCATGATCTTAGTACCTCTCCCTCTTTGAAACCTCCATTATGGATTCATTAGACCTGACTTAAACCTATCTTAACTCCTTCAAATGTTCAAGAAACTGGGTGGGACAAAACACAAGATAAAAATTTTGTGAAAAAACGTTAAGAAATTATAGTATCATTAACTTAAAAACTTTAAAGTTTCTTGCATAAGTGAATATGTTAAGTACCAACATTCTCATTGTTTTGGACCCTCACAATAATCCTGGCTAGTAGTTTTGTGTTTTTTGTTTTTTAAGTAGGCTCCATGCCTAGTGTGGGACTTGAACTCACAACCCTGAGATCAAGAGTCACATGTGCTACTGACTGAGCCATCCAAGAGTCCCCTGGAAACTTCTGTGGCTATTTAGTAAGGGCGTTGTGGATCTAGGTCACACAAATTTATTTATAAGGCTCAAACTCACAGAAATGGAGGCTACAGAGAGAAAAGCCTGGAAGTGAGTAGATGTAGGTTCAAGTCCAAAGCTGTCACAATCTTTAACCTCAGGCTACTCATCCAACATCGTGGTCTCAAGGTGTTTGCCTGAAAAGGAGTCGTATGGATCAGAGGTTTTCAACCGGTGGTCAGAGTGAGGTCATTTAAGAATTACCCTCGGGGCGTCTGGGTGGCTCAGTCGGTTAAGCGTCCGACTTCAGCTCAGGTCACAATCTCGCGGTCCGTGAGCTCGAGCCCCGCATCGGGCTCTGGGCTGATGGCTCAGAGCCTAGACCCTGCTTCCGATTCTGTGTTTCCCTCTCTCTCTGCCCCTCCCCCATTCATGCTCTGTCTCTCTCTGTCTCAAAAATAAATAAACGTTAAAAAAAAAAAAGAAGAATTATCCTCAGCCCTCCCTCCACTCAAATATGCCATTGTTCTTTGCGTGTTACTCTGTCAAGGTCACACCTAGGGATGGCACGAAAGAGTTGTATTTGACTGGCTGAGATTTGTAATCTATAGCTGTACGTAATTGAAGAACGAAGGCTCGTGGAGACAACAGTCAATGTAGAGTGTTCCCGGTGTGTGGGAACATTGTGCAGTAAGTATAACTCCAATAAGGGAGAGGCTGAGCAAGGATTAGACACCTTGCCTTCTCTGCTCACTTAGTGTCTCTTTAGAATACTGTGTTTAGATTGTAATATGAGAGCCTTTCTGACAAGTATAGTTTGAGGTAACCCTGAAGTCATTCAAAGGAAAACATACTAGTAAAGGTTAAAAATCACTGAAGTCGTTTTCTTTTTTCTTTTTTTTTTTTAATTTTTAAAAAAGTTTATTTACTTATTTGAGAGCAAGCGAGTGAGCAGGGGAGGGGAAGCGAGGGAGGGAGAGAGAGAACCCCAAGCAGACTCTGAGCTGACAACCCCTGACACGGGGCTCCATCGATGCAGGCTCAATCTCACGAACCATGAGATCATGACTTCAGCCAAGATCAAGAGTCAGACGCTTAACCGACTGAGCCACCCAGACGCCCCAAATTCCCTTGACGGAGCTGAACTTTTCAGGCCTTTCCTTTTTTGCTTCTCTGTTTAGTCTTTTCCTCCTCTTTCTTCTTACTCACTTTAGGAGTAAATTACTGCTCGTGCTGTGTGCAATTGCTAGTCATTCCCATCATCCCAAACAAGCAGCGATCTATGGATATTGAGATAGTGATTTAATTATAGCAGTACCATCTTCCTTTACATATATGACCCCAGTTCAAAGGTTGTAGATAAAACCCAGGAAGATTTTTCCAGTGCTTCGACTCTGCACTTCCCTTCCCGATCTCACTCCTCACAGTGCCCGTTTGTGTACTTCTCATGTAGAGTGTGCAGGTGGGGGGTGGGGGTGGGGTGGGGGGAGAGGGGTTCCCTGCCACAACGCTCAGGAATAAGTTCCCTGAAGTTCATGAACAGAAGACTCAGTGGTACAGTTTTTCTCATGATATTTTGCTAGTGATTCCAAGCAGAGTTATTTACATTTTAGATATACCATTGAGAGCAGTCATCTCTCTGTGCTTTTAATCATTCATTCTAATTAAAAAATCAATTTGAGGGGCACCTGGGTGGCTCAGTCGGTGAAGCCTCCGACTTGGGCTCAGGTCATGATCTCATGGTTCTTGGGCTCGAGCCCCGCTTGGCCTCTTTGCTGACAGCTCAGAGCCTGGAGCCTGCTTCAGACTCTGTCTCCTTCTCTCTGCCCCTCCCCCACTCCCACTGTCTCTCAAAAATAAATAAACATTAAAAAAAAATTTTAAAATCAGTTTGAATCCATTTTTTATTTTATTGTTTTCAAATTCTTTTTTATTTGAGAGAGAGAGAGAGAGAGAGAGAGAGAGAGACAGACTGACTGTGAGCGGGGAAGGGGCAGAGAGACAGAGGGAAAGAGAATCCCAAGCATGGAGCCTGATGTGGAGCTTAATCCCATGAACCGTGAGATCGTGACCTGAGCCAAAATCAAGAGTCAAATGTTTAACTGACTGAGCCACCCAGGCGCCCCTGAATCCATTTTTTAAAGTAAGCATATACCCTGATACATGTATATTTTTAGTATACAAACCCCATGTATGTACATATGAGTATCCACTCACAGCATGTGTTATAAAACAAAAAACAAAATTGCAAGATGAAATATTTTGCAACTATTTTATTAATGTAACAAACTTCTTACTAAAGTACTTTAATACTAATCAGTATAGTGATTTAAATGTTTCATTATTTGTAAATGTGTCTACTTAATCTACTTTTTTGTTCAGTTTAATTTGATAGTTGATTTCGACGGCTGTAACAGCAGAAAAGAATATACAGTTTCGAATGGAAGAAAGTATTCTGGCCCCGTCATACGTATTTTTTACTTCATCGACCAATTATTTAAATATTTTTGTTGAAATTTACATAACTTCCATTTCCCTTGTATCAAAATAGTTTATGTAAACCAGTTAGAAATTGTTACATAACTTCCAAAATAAATGGAAACCACTTAGGATAATTTGCAGAGTTTAGAAAATTCTTTTAAGTTGTATAATATGTAAATATGAGAGTATTCTATGTGAGACATTTTTTACTTCAGCAACAAAAACACCAGATGATGAATAGTGACATTTCCAAAAACCTATTTTGAACCCAGCAAAGGTTCTTTTCAAAGAAATTCCATTTTCACTCACCGTGAAGAATTTTACTCACTGTAAAAAATCACTTTCCCTTTGAAGATGTTCATTTTTTTTCTAAAACTATCTGCTAGGTAGCATATTCCTGCCAGTCACTTATCACAGAAAAGAATAAATTTAGGAGACCTGACTTTATGTAAAAAGAAAATAGTTAATATTTTATTTTATTTTTAAAGTTTATTTATTTTCAGATAGACATGCGCGTGCGTGCATGTGTGAGTGCAGGAGGGATGTGGGGGGGGGGGGGGGAGAGAATCCCAAGCAGGATCCATGCTCCCAGCAGAGTCCGATGTGGGGCTTGAACGCACGAACTGGGAGATCATGACCTGAGCAGAAATCAAGAGTTGGATGCTTAACCGACTGAGCCACCCCGGTGCCCCAGGAAAATGCATAAAATTTAAATGTGACAATTCTCTTAAGTACTTTGACAGTTGTTTAACACGAAGCACCTGGGTGGGACAATTTTTTTTTTTCTTTATTTTCCTTTTTTTAGTTTGGAATTTCCTTTTAAGTCTGGTTGACATCCAGTGTTGCCCTAGGTTCGGGTGTGCTTCACGGTGATTCAAGTTCTTTATGCCATGCTCACCCTAGGACAGTTTTAGGTATTAGTCCCCTTCTTATTTCAAAGTATTGCTCTGTTTATACCATTTAGTGGTTTGGGTTTTATAAAACAAACCACACTGATCCCACAGGCGGCATCATGTTAAACCCGCACGAACACATCCATCTTGCAAATGATCGACTCCGTTCTTTCATGCATAGCCCTTCTTTGCGTCGGGATGCCTCATCTTCCATATGCACTAACACGGACGCTGTGACACACAGACGCGGAGGGTGCCGTCATCGCTCTTCTATATGAAAACGGAGTGAATGTTAGTGAAAGCTGGCCTTCACGTGTTGCAGGATTAAAAACACAAGCAAATCTTGGTATTTTCCTCCTAACTGAGGTAGCTTTCACTAATGTAACCTCGGCACCCAGCGTTGTAAATCTGTGGTCTTCTACCTTTATTTCAAGACATACTATTCCCCATGTGGAGAACAGTGGCTCTGGAAAGTTGGAGGTGCAGAGAGATGTACTGTGGATCCCGCATGATGTACCAGTGACCACATATGCTCACGTCATCTGATCAAGGCGTATTTCCCCCTAGGTTCCGGCTAGCTGCTGTAACGACCGGTCTGAAATTTCAGTGGCTTGATAGATTACATTTTTTCCTTGCAGATGTGCTTGGGTGGGTGGCTCCCCTGGGCAGTTTTCCTCCCAGGGGCTCCTCAGGAATAGTCTCCTCCCATGCCATGGTGCTGTCATCTTTAATATGTGGTCTCAGCTTGTCCCACTGTCATCCAGCAGGTAGATGGGGAAGTGAGAGGACAAGTCTGTTTTGGATCATAAGGGAAACATCACTGATGCTTAGTCTATGGGCCAAGAGCTAATTACGTGGCTGTACCTAGATTTAAGAGGGCTGAGCAAGGCCTTAGAGGAAATGGGTTAGGTGAGCAGATCTGACCATAATCTCTGCCCCAATTCCAAAGCGTGATGTGTTAGGAGATGAATCTGGGCTTTAATCGTGGTCTGATTGACTATAAGATCTATGCTTTTCTCTTTATGCTACGTTGCCCTGCAAAGCAAAGGAAGGACCAACAAAAAAGACTAGTTGGTTCTTCGTGTTGCACTTGGTAGGGGCCTCGTCAGGTCCTCAGCTCTGCTCCCTCATAAACCTTCTACTTGGTAGCTCACCGAGCATTGTTTATTGCTGTGTTTACAAAATATGATTCGTTACAAATGACATTTTAATAATCTAAACCTAAAAACTTCCCTAGGCTTAGTGATATTTTTCTCCTCCCTATTCTAAGATGAATTACAATGATATATGACACAAAAAGATCAAATCAGTGAAACATTGACAAGAGAACGAGGTGAAGGACGAATGAGGTTCGAGTCAAAACTGAAGCAGAATTTAATACGTTAGCCATGAAATCATATACATAATAGGGCAGACAATGAATTTGGTTCTAAGATTTGTAGCAACTATGGTTCTAAGATGGAAACACAAATAGTTATAGGGTGCACTGAATCTATGAGAAGAATTAAATCATTTGCTTCAAAAACATGTACAACCACAATAAATATTCAAACCAGAAGAAAATATAACCCATGGAATGTTGGTTCATCCATTCATCTATTTCATGATGGATGAATACTTATCGAGTGACTACTATGTGTCAGATACTATTTTAGTTCTGGGGATACATCTGTGCAAAGAATAAAATTCTGGCCTTATGTAATTAAGGAAGAGAGATGATAAATAAATGATGTTTAAAAAAATTTTTTTTAACGTTTATTTATTTTTGAGACAGAGAGAGACAGAGCGTGAACGGGGGAGGGGCAGAGAGAGAGGGAGACACAGAATCGGAAACAGGCTCCAGGCTCTGAGCCATCAGCCCAGAGCCCGACGCGGGGCTCGAACTCCCGGACCGCGAGATCGTGACCTGGCTGAAGTCGGACGCTCAACCGACTGCGCCACCCAGGCGCCCCAATAAATGATGTTTTAGTACGTGTGGGGCTGCTAAGTCCTAAGAGGGGGAAATGGTAAGGGGGATAGAGGTACCAAGATGGAGTGCGTGGAATGGTCATGAAAGCCTTCACTGACCAGATGACATGTGAACAGAGAACCGAAGGAAGTGAGGTGATCAGCTGTGCAAAAATCTGGAACGTTCTAGAAGCAGTAAATGGCAAGGACACTGGTCTGGGAACATGTTTAGAGTTTTTGAAAGTAGGAAGCCGGGGAGGTGCAGTCAGAGAGGTACTGTGGATCTTGCATGATGTAACAGTAACAACATGTTCACATCATCTGATCAAGGCATATTTTCCCCTAGGTGATGCTGAACGCACTTGACAAATTTCACTGGTTGGTTTTTCTTTTTCTCTATTCTACTTAGACCACTGCATTGGTATAACATAAATGAGTCCTTAACAGGATTTGGGTTTCCTAATCTCAATGCATTTCTTAATCACTTCTTAGAGACTTTAGATATTTATATATATTTCAAAGTTGAGTTTTTTAATGTTTATTTTATTTTTGAGGGAGACAGAGTGCGAGTGGGGGAGGGGCAGAGAGCGAGGGAGACACGGAATCCGGAGCAGGCTCCAGGCTTCGAGCTGTCAGCACAGAGCCCGAAGTGGGGCTCAAACCCATGAATGGTGAGATCATGACCTGAGCAAAAGTCAGACGCTTGACTGAGCCACCCAGGTGCCCCTAAAGTTGAGTTTTATTATTAATTTTCAGGTATTTAAGTACAAGTATGTACTTAATAAAGCATTTAACTTGGAAAGAGATCTTGGTTCAGATCCTGACTCGGAAGCTGACTTTCTGTAACCATGGAGGAGCCACGATTACCGAGTCTCAATTACTCTACAGTAAAGAAATACACGTTCCGAGGCACCTGGGTGGCTCAGTCAGGTATGCGTCCGACTTTGGCTCAGGTCATGATCTCACTGTTCATGGGTTCGAGCCCCAAATTGGAATTCGTGCTGACAGTGCAGAGCCTGCTTGGGATCCTCTCTCTCTCTCTCTCTGCTCCTCCCTGACTCATGCTCTGTCTCTCAAAATAAATAAATAAACTAAATAAATAAATAAATAAACTAATAAATAAATAAATAAATAAACTAATAAATAAATAAATAAACTAAAAAAAAAAAAAAGAAATACGTGTTCTTCACAGTATCCATTTTCTCTGCCCCATAAAGCTGTTCTAGGGATCGAAGAAGATGATGAATCTCAAAGTATGTTGAGACTTGAGTTTAAGACCGTTACTTCATCTGATCTGCTTCCCCTATTCGATAAACCTGGGCCAGATATTTTGCTAGGGTCTAGATATAGTGATAAATTGTGGTGTCTGCTCTCAGGGAGAATATAGCCTAATAGAAGAAATAAAGAAACTTCTACCAATGAGAGGCACTCTGGGTGCTAAGAAGATGGAGAAGGACAGTCTGTGTAGGATAGGATTCGAAGTGAAGGTTGGGAACACTTCTCAGAGGTGAGCTGAATCCTAAAGAACCAGGAAGAACTGTTAGAAACGTTAGGAGAGGAAGGGCAGTGCAGGCATAGGGACCAGAGCGTGCAAATGATTGTGGGGCCAGAGGACGTAGTAGTTCTCATTTATTTTTTCTTATGGTAGGGAAAGGGAATGTGAACAGTATGACTGAAGGATATTGAGGCTGAGGAAGAAAGAAGGTGTTTATGGAGATGTGTAATCAGTAAGAGATTTCATTCTTCAATAGTGTCAAGATTCCAGATGGGAAGAGGTGTTCCATGGCAAAACTTGCTTGTTGGAGAAATCATTCTGGCAGAAATATGAAAGATGAGAGGGTGGTGAGGCTGAGGGATGGAGACTCGTTAGAAGACTTACAGAGATTCAGGCAAGAGAAGAGGGGGTGAACTCAGACAGTGGAAAAGGGGAAAGAGGAAAGATAGAGATGTATAGGTAGGACTGTCCTTGGTGCCATCTGTTGAGCTGGAATGGGGTAGAAAGAGTGATAAGCCTCAACGCAGCATTTCCCAGCTTAAAATTTGCACAGTTAAGTGGATTTGGTACTCTAAACTTGAAGCTTCTTAGAGAGACCGGTAGCTTTTTGGAAAATCATATCCAGAGAGTGTTATCAACTAATTGGGGTCAATCTTTAGAGAATTATTTAATGGCACATTTTAAAACCCTGTTCTTTTACTGTTATCAGTGAGGTACATAGAAAAAAAAAAATATATATATATATATATAATAAATATATATGCAGTCATCACAGAGCTCAATATATAAATATTTATAAACATATATATATTTCTATGTACCTCACTGATATATGTATATACATGTATATACATGTATATGTATATGATATATGTATACCTCACTGTATATATATGTATGTGTGTATATATATATATATATATATATTTTTTTTTTTTTTTTTTAAGTAGGCTATACACCCCACATAGAGCTTGAACTCACAACTCCAAGATCAAGAGTCGCACATTATACTGGCTCAGTAGCCAGCCACGGGGCTCTTGAGGTATGTAGAAATTTTTAAATATTTATTTATTTATTTATTTATTTAGAGGGCACAAGTGAGCTAGGGGCAGGGAGAGAGAGAGAGAGAGAGAGAGAGAGAGAGAGAGAGGCAGAGCTCACCTGAAGCGGGGCTCATGTATTTTTTCCTCGAAGCAGGGCTTGTGTTCACCTGGTGTGGGACTTGAACTCATGAACCACAGGATCATGATCTGAGTCAAAGTCAGATGCTTAACTGACTGAGCCACCCAAGCACCCCTCATTTTTTTTAAATCAACTTGTAGTTGACCATGTCTCAATAATACAGCCAGAAAAGTGTAAGTTGGAGATTTGATTCAGGATTATTTTTAACGTTTTGCATGAAGGGGACTGAAATAACATAAAATTTAAAACAACAATAACAACAACAAATGTACAACCCATCAGAGCTTGCACAAGTAGAGGTTAATAAAAATCTAGATTGTTATTAATACTATCAGATAATATTAGTTAATATTTATATAGTGCTCTTGATTTTTGAGTACTTTCAAGTGTATTTTCTTTCTTTCTTTCTTCTTTCTTCTTTCTTTCTTTCTTTCTTTCTTCTTTCTCTTTTTCTTTCTTTTGAGACAGAGACAGCATGAGCAAGGAAGGGCCAGAGAGAGGGAGACAGAGAATCCCAAGCAGGATCTGCAGTCAGCACAGAGCTCAACAGCTAGAACTCAGGAACCATGAGATCATGACCTGAGCCAAAATCAAGAGTCTGATGCTTAATCTACTGAGCCACCAAGGTGCCCCTCAAATATATTTTCTTTCTTTTTCTTTTTTTAATGTTTATTGATTTATGAGAGAGAGAGAGAGAGAGAGCAAGAGAGAGTGAGAGAATGTGATAAGGAGAGAGACAGAGAGAGAGGGAGACACAGAATCTGATGCAGGCTCCAAGGCTCTGAGCTGTCCGCACAGAGCCCGACCCCGGGCTCGAGCCCACAGACCGTGAGGTCATGACCTGAGCCAAAGTCGGACACCCAACCGACTGAGCCACCCAGGCGCCCCTCGAGAGCTCGCCTGCAGTAGAGAAGCCTCTAGAGAACTAAAGAACCTCAGTGTGTAAATTTATTGTACCCATATTACATTGCCCCTACCTTCTTTCTGTTCAGGTACCCCTTTCTGTTTGATATGCTATCGGTCCTCAACAAACTGGTCCCCTACTTCAGTTATCTGTGACCCGCGTTTCTTTACCAGAACTTGTATTAAGTGTTAGTATCCAATTTGGAATTACTTCAGCTGTGTATTTTCTTCAGTGTTTCCTGTGATTATAAATGCCACGTGGGCAGGTAATAGAACTACTACTGTTTATGCTACGTCCCTAGAAGAGAGCCCAGAATGTATTTAGACAGTATGTGCTAATGACCGATTACCTACTGACAGTTTTGTTTCCACTTATTCCTTCGCGATTTCCCAGCAAAAGCTTGAGGTGGAGATTATCCCAGGAGAGGACTCATCAAGCTCAAATTGTCCTCGAATCCGGACTATTGCAAGCACCGACGAAGGCTGCTGCTATGAGGTCGGACATGAGGTGGCGCTGTTGCGTTTTATCATGACTTTTTTTTTTTTTTTTTTTTTTACCTGGGCTGCCGTCTCCCTCACAACGGACCGTGTAGCGATCTCTAGAGGAGGAACACAGTAAGCAGAACAGCAGCAAGTGCAGCTTTTACAGCTTCGGCAGAGGTTTCCTGCTGGCTGGTGCGCGGTGAGTCCCGGAAACCTCAGTTGCCCGCTGACTTCCCCTTGTGGGGAGCCCGCCCCAACTCCATCCTTTGCGGGCGGCCACGCCCCACAGTGGGAAGGAGGGACTGAAAAGCATTTCCTTGAGGCTGGCACACCTTGTCACATCCAAACCGATCATTTTCTACCCCCCTGGCTGGGCCGGTTCCATCTGAGAGCAGAGTGGCCGGAGGAGGGACACGGTAGTGAACTGGGGTTCAGGGGTAGGGGGGGTGGGAGGTGGATAGCTTGGGCGTTTGGGAGGGAAAGGGGGGAGAAGGCCAAGAGTGGGAAGGTTGTGAGAGGCGGTTCGAATTTTATCTGAACGGGCAATGATCACCAGGTGAACGACCCTGTATTTCTTTGGAAGGAACATCTTGTGGATTTTGACTTTTATGTTTTTATGATTGTACGATGTGACATGCTGTTCCGTGTTGACCGGATTTTTGCTTTCTTCTGAATTTGTCTTCTCTTTTTCTGTGTCTCTTTCCCTTCTACCCACCTGTCAATGTCATCCCCATTTGTCTCCTTTTTCCCTTTCATTTCTTTTTTGAAAAAAGATTTTTTTTTAACATTTATTTATTATTGAGAGACAGAGAGACACAGAGCACGAGCAGGGAAGGGGTAGAGAAAGGGGGAGACACAGAATCCCAAGCAGGCTCCAGGCTCCGAGCTGTCAGCACAGCGCCCAACGCGGGGCTCGAACTCACCGACCGTGAGATTGTGATCTGAGCTGAAGTCCCTCGCTTAACTGACTGAGCCACCCAGGCGACCCTTTGGTTTCTGTGACTGTGGCGTCTTTCTGTTAGGAATCCCCATGCCATCTGAGTTTCTCAGACATTTCAGACCAAGCTTTCTTCCTGCTACTTAGCGAGAACCATCAGTGGTTGTGGGAATCAAGCACCAGAGCTCCTGTAATGTGCAGCTCACACACACACACAGTGAAATGCACCTGGAAATGGTGACTTCGACCTGATTGACCCTCCTCAGTACTCCTAACACTCAGCGAGGGGCCATCTGGGTCTCTCAGTGAGACATGGGGAGATACCATTGATCCTTGAACATCCTGGGTTTGAGTTAGGTGGGTCCACATATGCATGGATTTTTTCAATAAGTACAGTACAGTACTGTAAATGTGTTTTCTCTTCCTTACGATTTTCTTAATGGTGCTTTCTTTTCTTTAGCTGACTTCATTCTAAGAATCCAGCGTATAATACGTGTGATATGCAAAATATCATACGCATACAGTGTTGCTCGATTGTTTATGTTATTGGTAAGGTCAACTGTAGGCTATTAGTAGTTAAGTTTTGGGGGAGTCAGAAGTTTTACCCCTGTTTTCTGCTGCACAGGGGATCGGTGTCGCTAAACCCTGTGTTGTTCAAGGGTCAACTCTACGGGCATACTTTGGAGATATTGTGGGTTTGCCTTCAGACCACTGCATTAAAGTGGAATTAATATTGGAATGAAGTGAGTCAGATGAAATTTTTGGTTTTCCAGTGCAAACAAAAGTTATGTTTAGTCTGTACTGTAGCCTGTTAAGTGTGTAATATGTCTACAAAAGCCATGTGTATACCTTAATTAAAAATTCTTTCTTTCTTTCTTTCTTTCTTTCTTTCTTTCTTTCTTTCAAAATGTTGATTTATTTTTGAGAGACAGAGACAGAGTGTGAGCAGGAGAGGGGCAGAGAGAGAGGAAGACACAGAATCTGAAGCAGGTGCCAGGCTTTGAGCTGTCAGCACAGAACCTGACACGGGGCTCGAACTTAACAAACCGTGAAATCATGACCTGAGCTGAAGTTGGACCCTTAACTGAGTGAGCCACCCAGGCGCCCCCCAAATACTTTTTTTTTCTAAAAAAAGCTGTCATCTGAGCCTTCAGAAAGTCATAATCCCTGATGGCAGACCACTATAACAAATACAATAATAATAAAAAAGTTTGAAATATTGTGAGAATTAGCCAAAATGTGACCCAGAGACACGAAATGAGCAAGTGTTCTTGAAAAAAAAAATGCAAAGTTGCTACAAACCTGCCATTTGTAACAAAACAAAACAAAACAACCTGCAATACCCGTGAAGCACAATAAAACAAAATGCTTTAGGACCACACGCCTGTGTTGCTTCCGTGAAAATCATACACTCTTTCTTTAGTGCCTTCATTGCTATTAGCTTGCTAGGGCTGCTCTAACAAAGGGCCACAAATCGAGTGGCTTAAGCAACAGAAATGTATTGTCTCACAGTTCTGGAGGCTGAAAGTCTAAAATCAACAGCCATGTTGCTTCTCTCTGAGCGCTGGGAGGGAAGGATCTATTCCAGACCCTTTGCTTTGGCTTGTAGATGGCTGTCTTTATGTTGGTATGGCATTCTCCCTGCATATGAGTCTGTCTTCAAATTTCTTTCTTTTTATTTATTTATGTATTTATAATGTTTATTTTGAGAGCATGTGTGCATAATTGCAAGTGGGGGAGGGGCAGAGAGAGGGAGAAAGAGAGTCCCAAGAAGGTTCCGAGCCACCTTTTGAGACAAAGAGAGGGAGAGAGACAATCCCAAGCAGGCTCTGTGCTGTTAGTGGAGAGCCCAAGGCAGGGCTTGAACCCACAAACCGTGAGATCATGACCTGAGCCAAAACCAAGAGACCAACGCTCAACCGAGCCACCCAGGTGTCTCCAAATTTCCCCCTTTTTAAAGGACATTGGTCATATTGGATTAGCGCCCACTTTAATAACCTCCTTTTATGTCTCTATTCCCTCTGTTAAAGACTATTTCCAAGTAAGGTCACGATCTGCGGGACCGGAAGCTAGGACTTCAGTGTATGAACTTTGGGGTGGCACACTTCGATCTGTAACAGTTCCTTGTTCTTTCATTATGTACATACACAGAGTGAGTTGAGTGTCGCACAGAGAGTTTTGTGATTCTACGGCTCTGTTTTATTTATTTTTTAAATTTTTTTAGTGTTTATTTCTGAGAGAGAGACAGAGCATGAATGGGGGAGGGTCAGAGAGAGAGGGAGACACAGAATCTGAAGCAGGCTCCAGGCTCTGAGCTGTCAGCACAGAGCCTGATGCGGGGCTCGAACTCACAGACTGTGAGATCAGGACCTGAGCCGAAGTCTGAAGCTCAACTGACTGAGCCACCCAGGCGCCCCACTACGGCTCTGTTTTAAACTGAGGGTGTTAGTTTCCTATTGCTGCGGGAACAAATCATCCCACATTTGGTGGCTTAAACCAACGCAGGTTTTTCTCTTCCAGTTCTGGAAGTCAGAAGTCCAAAAGGGGTTTGCATGCCTTCTGGAGGCTCTAGGAGAGAATCCCTTTGCTTGCCTTTTTTTCAGCTTCTAGAGACTGCTTGCCTTCCTTGGCTCAGGACTCTCTTCCTCTATCTTCAAAGCCACATCAAGTGTTTCTCACAGTTCATTTGCTGGCAGTGACACCTGTGTCCTCTTCTTCCGTATTCAGGGTATTTATGATTACATCAGACTCACGGGCTAATCTAGAATAGTCTCCTCATTTTAAGGTCAGTGGGTTAATTCCACCTGCAATCTTCATTTCCTTTTGCTATTTTAACACTATTAAAAACTAACATATTCGGGGCACCTGGGTGGCTCAGTTGGTTAAGCATCCGACTTTGGCTCAGGTCATGATCTTGCCGTTCCCGAGTTTGAGCCCCCCCATCAGGCTCCGTGCTGACAGCTCAGAGCCTGGAGCCTGTTTCAGATTCTGTGTCTCCCTATCTCACTCTGCCCTTCCCCCACTCACTCTTTGTCTCTCTCTCAAAAATAAATAAACATTAAAAAATTAAAAAAAAGAAACGAATATATTCAAAGTTCTGGAGATTTGGACATAGATGTGTTTGAGGGGCCACTGACAGCCACACTGAGCTTTGAATAACTGGGTTTTCTTTATTGGGTTTATTGTCCTGTTTTCACTCTGAAGGATCAGTGTTTTGCTTGCTATGTGTAGCAAGGAACTTTATATCCCTTTTATAAGAGAAAACCAGCATCCTGTCTAGTGATAGAGCTAAAAATGTGTTCCCATTGAGCAGAAACCTGGGTAGCATGATGCTTCTATCGAATACTATTAAAAACGACTTCCCATCCCTTGCACTTTCAGCATTACAGCTTAATTCTTTATACCCAATTAATTTGTATACGTTATTTTTTCATAAAAATGTCTTTCTAGGGGCGCGTGGGTGGCTCCAGGCGGTTAAGCGTCCGACTCTTGGTTTCAGCTCAGGCTATGATCTCACAGTTCGTGGGTTCAAGCCCCTCCCTGGGCTCCACGCTCACAGTGCAGAGTCTGCTTGGGATTCTCTCTCTGCCTTTTTCTCTGCCCCTCCCCTGCTCTGTCTCTCTGCCTCTCAAAATAAGTAAATAAATAAACTTAAAAATAATTTCTTTCAGATCCAATGTTATTTTTATAGGTGAATTTAGCTGTGTACTTATCGAACAGCCGTATGAATTTTGACATGTGGGCAGACGCTGCTTTAGGCACAAGGGACATAGCAATGCAGAAAGGAGCTGGGGTCCTTAAATTCTTGTTGTTGTGAAGGTGTCCCTCTCACTTCCTTCTCGTCCTTCCCCCCCCAGTCTCAATTCCCCACCACATCCCTGGCTTTAGATGTGGCTACTGCTCTGTGCCTACGTCTGGGCTGTACTAACGAAGGACCTAAGGAAGGAAATTGGCATGCCCTCGAGGAAACTACCAGCTGTTTGGGAAGAAGCAGATAATAATAAGCAAGAATAAGTGCACACATACCAAAAAAAAAAAAAAAAAAAAAAAAAAAAAAGCGCTTGCACAGACATCAGCGTAGACCGGAATGAGTCCTGTCCTGAGTCCAGGGACCTGAAATCTGGTTCAAGTGCTTGCACCCTTTTTGCGAGCAAAGAACAAGGGACTTACTTCAGTGTCCTTCATTATTATTATTATTATTTTGTTATTATTATTGTTATTATTTCCTCTCTTAACAAATGAAGGGTTGAGGTAGACTGGGAAACCTCCGGGGATTCTTCCTAGGCTTAAAACAAAATGAGTCTTTTATTTTTGAATTTCTCACAGTTTCTCTGAGTTTCCGAAGCAGAATAATAATGAGGGGACAGGTTCGAATTCAGCTGGGGAGATGGTCACCTCTGGGCCAGAAAGGAAACTGGGGATGGGGTGCAGGGGTTTCTATCCATCCCTTGACTTCAGCCTCCTTTCCTGAAGGTACTCTTACCCGTTCAGCTCAGGTGGCCTTCACTACTTTTCTCCTGTCTACAAGGCCAGCTGAATTGGGCGGTGCAGATTCCTGCCGCCTCATGTTGTGAATGCCATTTCCTAAGGGTGAGTTTTCAGGGAACAGAAGGATCTCCCTAGGCTCGTGCCTCCTTTAACCCTCACCAGTCTCTGTTGTGGCCCGACTTCTAAGAATCGTCGCCACCCACAAGTCAGCCAACCATCAAGTCAATACAGCTAATTCTCAAAAATGGCCATGATCAAATCAACTTGAAGACAGTGATTGCATGTTTCAAACCTGCACTTTTAAGATTTTTATGAACTAAATTACTGGCAAGAATTATAAATGAGAAAGGAAACCTGTTTTAATTTTCCTTCTGTTACAGCCTCAGCCATAGTAAACTGCCCCATCAGTATATATTGTAGAGCAGTGGTTTTCAATGTTGGCAGGTAACAAAATAGAAATATGGTGCTATTTCCAGAATACTGATCTAAATTAAAATTATGACATGTATATAATTCTAGGCTCTGTCAGAAATCTACTAAGAACAAATTGTAGCAGATGCTGTAGGGTAAGAAAAAAAAGTATGTTTCAAACTGAACATTGTGGCCATAGGTAAATTTCAATAATACACATTTACACAAAATACACAATACACAATTACATTTACACAAAATACACAATACACAATTACACAAAATACACAATAATACACAAATAATACTCGTATTTTAAGCCAATTAGCTTTCTAGAGAAATCTTCCAAATTATTAGCTTGTGTCTCATCAGTTTTTTTTGTTTTGTTTTTTTAGTGTTTATTTATTTTTGACACAGAGAGAGAGAGAGAGAGAGACAGAGCATGAGCAGGAGAGGGGCAGAGAGAGGAGGAGACACAGAATCTGAAGCAGGCTCCAGGCTCTGAGCTGTCGGCACAGAGCCCAATGCAGGGCTCGAACTCACAGACCGTGAGATCATGACCCGAGCTGAAGCCAGACGCTCAACCGACTGAGCCACCCAGGTGCCCCATTGTCTCATCAGTTTTGAGTGATTTAGCCAAATGCACTGTATTGTTGGGTAAATGCAGAGTTTTGTGTTGAACAACTCTAGGAGACACCATTTATTTTCTATTCATATTATGCTATCAACTCAATGTTGAAAAACATCTGCCAAAGACGATAATTTGGAGTTTGGAGAAATTGATCCACAGCTCTTCTTTTCTGACAGAACTCTTTATCCAAGCCACCCCCAGTTTGTGTCCTTTGGGTCAACTTCTCCAAAGTCCCTCTTACGTCAGATGGGGCTGGCTTGCCTAAGTCCAGGCCTCAATCTAGTGCTCCTTCTGGCCAGTTAGAGACTAAAGAAGCAGGAAAGGACTTGATTTATCTGAGTAGTAGAAGTGACAGGCTTGCTTCTGGTTCAAGGAAGGAGGAGGAGGCGCAAGAGAATGCCAAATATTTACCTCCATTACCTTGTTTTCCATCAGATTCATAATCAGATTCCGCAAATCCAGCCAGTCTGGTCTGAAGCTGTCCTGCATCCTACCTCTGTGGTCCTTCCTCGTAGGTCTCCATGCCCGATTCCTTTAGCGTTGCTGGGGGCTG
Organism: Prionailurus viverrinus; assembly: GCF_022837055.1. Classification (NCBI taxonomy): domain Eukaryota; kingdom Metazoa; phylum Chordata; class Mammalia; order Carnivora; family Felidae; genus Prionailurus; species Prionailurus viverrinus. The sequence continues at coordinate 42,097,788 of NC_062567.1, read as the reverse complement.
ATCATTAAGTGTGAGTCAAAATGGATTCTGGCAGAGGAAGAAGAAAGAAGCAGAGTATCCCCTAAAATATTCGTAAAGCCCGGAAGTGCCAACAATTAAAAACACAGCCAGAATGTGAAGTCTCGAGTCTTCAACCTGGGGCATGCATGGGGTAGAGATTTCCAGAGGCTCATCCAGACACATAAAGAGCCCACAGACCTGGCAGGCAGAAGAAACTATGAAAGCGTACGCACATTATGAATTGTACAAACTGGGATCTTTTTCCTTACCCTCATCCCTCCAAACCCCAACTGGAAAAAAGGGGGATCAAATATCCAGCCAGCCTTATGAAGGGTGGAAAATTGTAGGGAAGGAGCACTAGGTGGAGATTCAAGACACGTAAGAGTAGTCTTAGCCTGAGTGTTAACTGGCTGTTGGAAGATACCTCAGTCTGTGCCTGAGTTTGCTCATCCATAAGTTATAGAGGTGAGGTTTTTTTTTGTTGTTGTTGAGTTCAAACAGCTCTTCCGGTTGTTTAGGATTCTGTGGCATTGGTGGAGCACGTGTTGCATTTCAGAGTGTGCTTGTCAGGCAGAATAAGCAATGGAAGGCAGGTTGCTGTTTTCATTGTTTCTGTAGCAGCGAGTATGGCCCAGAGGAAACAGCAGTGGTTACTTAACTTGCAGCATGGGGATAAAATGGCTTTTGGGGGGCGCCTGGGTGGCTCAGTGGGTTAAGCGTCCAACTGCAGCTCAGGTCATGATCTCACACTCCGTGAGTTCGAGCCCCGCGTCGGGCTCTGTGCTAACAACTGGGAGCCTGGAGCCTGCTTCAGATTCTGTCTCCTCCTCTCTCTGCCCTTCCCCTGCTCATGCTGTGTCTCTCTCGGTCTCAAAAATAAATAAAAACATTAAAAAAATGGCTTTTTGATATTGAGAGTCGAAATTGTTGTATCTTCATCCCTTCTTGAAGCCCAGCCATCTCTGCTACCACCAAGTGACCTTGATTTCACTCCTTGTCCTTGTCCTCACCCACATTCCACTCTTAGGATGAGTTAATAATGGATTCATGATGAAGGGGTTTCATATCCGATTAGGTCTCTGATTTATCTTCTGACCCTAGGCGAGTCCCCTTTTCACTCAGACCTTAGTTTCCACATAATGGAGTTGCTAAGGGAGCCATGGATTATTCTGAACTGGTTTTCTATTATAAAAATGAAGATGGGGCACCTGGCACTTAACTCACTTGGTTAAGCGTCCAACTTCAGCTCAGGTCATGATTTCGCGGTTTGTGGGTTTGAGCCCCATGTCTGGCTCTGTGCTGACAGCTCGGAGCCTGGAGCCCGCTTCAGATTCTGTGTCTCCCTCTCTCTCTGCCCCTCCCCTGATCACGCTCTGTCTCTCCCTCTGTCAAAAATAAATAAACATCGGAGCGCCTGGGTGGCTCAGTCGGTTGAGTGTCCGACTTCGGCTCAGGTCATGATCTCACAGTTTGTGGGTTCGAGCCCCGCATCAGGCTCTGTGCTGACCGCTTGCTCAGAGCCTGGAGCCTGCTTCAGATTCTGTGTCTCCTACTCTCTCTGCCCCTCCCCCGTTCACGCTTTGTCTCACTGTTTCTCAAAAATAAATACATGTAAAAAAAAAATTAAAAAAAAAAAAACATCAAAAAAAAAAAATGAAGATGGGGCACCTGGGTGGCTCAGTTGGGTAGGTGTCTGACTCTTGATTTTGGCTTAGGTTATGATCTCATGGTTTGTCAGTTCGAGCCTCGTGTCGGGCTCTGCACAGACGGAATGGAGCCTGCATGGGATTTGCTCTCCATTTCTCTCTCTGCCCCTCCCCCACTTGTGTGTTCTCTCTCTCTCAGAATGAATAAATAAACTCTAAAATCTATCTATCTATCAATATATATAGATATATATCTACATAACTATATAACTATATAACTATATATAACTATATATCTATATAACTATATAACTATATCTATCTATCGATATATATAGATATATGTCTATATAACTATATAACTATCTATATAACTATATAACTATAGATATAACTATATCTATATAACTATCTATAGATAGTTATCTATCTATCGATATATATCGATATATAGATATATATCGATATATATAGATAGATATATATAGTTATATAGATATATATAGAGATATATATATATCGATCTATCGATATCTATCGATCTATATATATAGATATATATCCTATAGATCGATATATATCTATATATATAGATCGATAGATATCGATAGATCGATATATATATATATCTCTATATATATCTATATAACTATATCTATCTATCGATATCTATCTATCTATATATATCTATATATATAGATCGATAGATATCGATAGATCTATATATATATCGATCTATATATATATCGATAGATAGATAACTTTGAGAAATATACCAATTCTATAGGATTGGGAAAAAAGAAATATTAATAAGCCAAATGTGACTTTATAACTATCTGTAAAGCATCACTTCTTCAGCACATCACATTTATCTTTCCAAGTCTGCTCTCCTTGGGCTGATATTGAAATTGATTTTTTTTAATTCACTGAGTTAGCACTGACCACGGAATGGAGGCAAGCTGACTTCAAAACCAAAGTATGAGCTTACGTTATCTACAAACAGATGGGCAATAAAGATTTGATAAGTATCAGCAAGGTTGCAGGTTGTGGGTTTATAGGTATTCAAAAACTATGTGAGATAAGTCACTCACCAAAAGGAGTTGAACGCTGGGCTAGAACTCTCTGTGCTAGATGGAGGTCCTTATAGTTTTACATGTGAGTTACGGGATTTAATGGTGGTATTAGGGACTGCTCCTTTGCACCTCTCATTTAAGCTCAATCGATAATATTTTGGGTGCCCAGGGAACAGTGTTCTCCATAGGTTTGATGTGCAGAAGCATTTATGGATAGGAATTTAGAGATGTGACTCTGGGTACCAGAGTTTTACCAAATTCATGGCAATGTGAGGAATCAGATGAACTCGGGCCCGTCAAAGAAAATAAACTGGGTGCTGATGCTAAGAACTACAAAATGTGCTCTATAGTGCGTGCCTTTATCCAAACATGAGAAGGATCAGAAGTGGCCTTTTAGTAAGCTATGGTACCATGTGTAAATAGCATGTCTGGCCAGCCTGTAGCAGGCATGTCTTGTCCAACCTGTTCTAGAATGGACCTTCTCAGAGACAGAGCATTCTGTGACATTGCTGAATCATACACAAATTCCGGTTTAACCTTTAGAGGCCATGGAACTGTATGTCATCATCAACAACAAATGAGACTTGCACACTGAAAACTACAAAATATCATTGAAAAAATTAAAGAGGATCTAAGAAGACTTAATATCGTTAAGATGGTATACCCTCTCAATTGATCTGTACAGTCAATGTAATCTCTACCCCAATTTTTTTTTTTTACAGAAATGGCCAAGCTGATTCTAAAATGCACATCGTAACATGAGTGTCTTAAAATATCCAAAACAGTCAAAAAGAGATCAAAGATGGAGGAGTCATGTCTAATGATTTAAAAACTCACTAAGTTTTTTTTTTTTTAATTTTTAATGTTTATTTACTTTTGAGAGACAGAGCATGAACAGGGGAGGGGCAGAGAGAGAGGGAGACACAGAATCCAAAACAAGCTCCAGGCTCCGAGCTGTCAGCACAGAGCCCCACGCGGGGCTCGAGTTCGCAAACCGTGTGATCACGACTTGAGCCCTAGTCAGATGCTTAACTGACTGAGCCACCCAGGTGCCCCTAAAAACTCACTAAGTTTTAAAACTAAGTAATTAAGACTGTGTACTATTGGCATAAAGATAGACATATAGACCAATGGAACAGAATTGAGGGTCCTGAAACAAACTCATACCTATGGCCATTTGATTTTCTTTTTTATTAAAAAAAATTTTTTTAATTATTTTTCTTTATTTTTGAGAGGCAGAGAGAGACACAGCGTGTGTGGGGGATGGGAAGAGAGAGAGGGAGACACAGAATCCAAAGCAGTTCCAGGCCCTGAGCTGTCAGCACAGAGCCCAATGCGGGGCCTGAACTCATGAACCATGAGATCATGACCAGAGCCAAAGCCGGACGCTCAACCGACTGAGCCACCCAGCCGCCCCGGCCATTTGATTTTCTATACAGTGCCAACACAATTCATTGTGCAGACGCACTGGATATTAACATGCAAAAGAATGAAATTGATTGCCTACTTCACAACATTTGCAGAAATTAACTCAAAATAGGTCAAAGATCTAAATGTAAGATCTAAACTCATTATTCAGCCATAAAAATGAATGAAGTACTGATTTATGCTACAACATGGATGGGATGGTTAATTTTTAAAAAAAAAATTGTAATGTTTTTATTTATTTTTGAGAGAGAGAGAGAGAGAGACAGAGACAGAGCAAGCAGAGGAGGGGCAGAGAGAGAGAGGGAGACACAGAATCCGAAGCAGGCTCCAGGCTCCGAGCTGTCAGCACAGAGCTGATGTGGGGCCTGAACTCATGAGCTGTGAGATCATGACCTGAGCCGAAGCTGGATGCTTAACTGACTGAGCCAGCCAGGTGCCCCAGGATGGTTAATTTTATGTGTCAGTTTGACTGGGCTGAGGAATGCCCAGATGATGAGGAAACATGATTTCTGGGTATCTCTGTGAGGATGTTTCTGGAAAAGATTAACATTTGAATCAGTGGACTGAGTAAAGAAGATCTGCCCTCGCCAGTGTGGGTGGACATCATCCAACCTGCTGAGGGCTTGAGGAAAGCAAAAAGATGGAGGAAGGGTGAATTTTCTCTCTCTTGAGATGGGACACCCATCTTCTCCTGCCCTCCACCATCGGAACTCCTGGTTCTCCAGCCCTTGGGCTCTAGGACTTACGCCCATGGTCCCCCGCTCTCAGGCCTTCAGCCTCACACTGAATTGTACTACCAGCTTTCCTGATTTTCCAGCTTGCAGACAGCAGGTTGGGGGACTTCTCGGCCTCTGTAATCTCATGAGCTAATTCCCATAATAAATGTCCTCCTATATATTTGTCTATATATCTACATCTTTATATCTTATTCGTTCAGTTTCTCTAGAGAACCCTGATTAATACAATGGGTGATCTTAAATGCATGCTAAGTGAAAGAAACCAGACACAAAGCTACAGATTGTATGATTCAATTCGTATGAAATGTTCAAAATAGGTAAATCCAGAGACAGAAAATAGGTGATTGCCAGGCGCTGGGGAGAGTGGGCATTGGGGAGTGACTACTATTGGTACAGATTTCTTGGAGGGGATGATGAAAATATTCTAAAATTAGATAGCAGTGATGGTTGTACGATTTTGTGACTATAAAAACCACTGATAATACACTTTAAACATTTTTTTTTTCAACGTTTATTTATTTTTGGGACAGAGAGAGACAGAGCATGAACGGGGGAGGGGCAGAGAGAGAGAGGGAGACACAGAATCGGAAACAGGCTCCAGGCTCTGAGCCATCAGCCCAGAGCCTGAAGCAGGGCTCGAACTCACGGACCTCGAGATCGTGACCTGGCTGAAGTCGGACGCTTAACCGACTGCGCCACCCAGGCGCCCCAACCACTGATAATACACTTTAAAAAGGGTGAGTTCTTGGGGCCCCTGGGTGGCTCAGTCGGTTAAGTCATGATCTCACGGTTCCTGAGTTGGAACCCCACATCGGGCTCTGTGCTGGCAGCTCAGAGCTTGGAGCCTGCTTTGGATTCTGTGACTCCCCCTCTCTGCCCCTCCCCTGCTCACACTCTGTCTCTCAAAAATTAAACGTGAAAACAAATGTTTTAAAAGGGTGAATTCTCTGGTATGTGAATTATATCTCAGTCAAAAAGAAAGCAATATTGACGGTAATTCTAATTTTGAAAAAAAAAAAAAAAAGAAAAGAAAAAGGAAAGAAAAGGAAAGAGAAGAAAAGAAAAAAAAAAGGTTTTCAAGAATCTGCTAGGAAGATGATATAATGTCAGAAAATAGATTCCAAAGCCATACAACCTGGGAGTTCCAAATCCCTGTTACTAGCTGAGTGGTCCAGAGCAAGTTACTTTACGTCTCTGTGACCCAGAGGTCATTGGTGCCATTGTAACTATATGCCTACTAGGCTGTAATGGGAAGCAAAAACCAGTATGAAGGAAGCTGTGCTGCATGTAGGTGACGGTTAAAGAGGGGCAGAGCAGGGCAGGGTCCAAAGCAGATTGCTTCATTGGTTTATTGTCTGAACTCTGCTCCAGGCTGACTCACGGAAAGACACTGGGTGTAGTGGAAAAGGAGGAAGAGATAATATGGATCCAAGATACCATATCTATATTTAACCTTTCCTGGCCCTGGAAAAGATCCAAAACTATGTTAGGAGAGACACATAGAGGAGGGCACCAGAGCAAGGGATGATGAAAAGTCTTGGATAAATTTTTTGTTGCTCAGTTAAAATAAATATTAGACAGAAATGTTGAGGGTTTTCCTCTGGTTTCAGACAATAAACTTAAGATTTTGTTCTCTCGTCCTGTCTCTACTGGGACCTTGCTTCATCTTTCAATTCAAAATGAGATCAGACAGGGGCACTTGGGTGGCTCAGTCAGTTAAGTATCTGACTCTTGATTTCGGCTCAGGTCATGAGCTCATGGTTTGTGAGTTCAAGCCCCACATTGGGCTCTGTGCAGAAAGCATGGAGCCTGCCTGGGATTCTCTCTCTGTCTCTCTCTGTCCCTCTCCTGCTCATGCACTCTCTCTCTCTCAAAATAAGTAAATAACCATTTAACAACAACAAAAAAAGATCAAACAAATCTTTAAAGTTCATGTCACTGCCACATTTTTATTCCCAGGACAGATCAAGAAGCTAGGACAGTGGCAGGTGTTTGTAGCAAGATTCACATTCCTTTGTTTTTTTAATTAATTAATTAATTAATTAATCAAAGTTTTATTTAATTGTAGTTAGTTAACATATTTGCAATATTGGTTTCAGGAGTAAAATTCAGTGATTCATCACTTAAATACAACACCCAGTGTTCATCATAACAAGAGCCCTCCCTAATACCCATCACCCATCTAGCCCATCCCCCTCCCACCTCCCTCCATTGACCCTCAGTTTGTTCCCTATCTTTAAGAGTCTCTTATCGTGTCTCTCTCTCTCTCTTTCCTCCTCCCATGTGTTCATCTGTTTTGTTTCCTAAACTCTACATATGAATAAAATCATATGGTTATTTGTCTTTCTCTGATTTATTTCGCTTAGCATAATACATCTAGCTCCATCCACGTTATTGCAAATGGCAAGATTTCATTCTTTTTGACCACATCCCTTTGTTTTAAACTGCTTTCTGCATCTTTGTAAGATGCACTTCCCATTCATGACTTTTCTTTAGATCTCACTCTTTCTGTCAGCATATAGCAAAGAAGGACTATATTACATAGCCATTTTGAGGGAATGATAGAAAGGTGTCACATTTCTTACTTAAAAAAAAATAGAGAAAACTCTGTTTTTGACCTTTCCTCTGGTTTTACACTTCTGAATTCTCTTCTTTTTGTGAGTATATGTTATATATCCTTGGTTTCATCATCGTTTTCCTTTCTTGGATACTAAATAAATAATTATAATGCCTTGTATTTTTACTCTATACATTTCATGGTGTTTTACATACAAACCTCAGACCAAGACATGTTAATTAGCTTGCTTAAGGTCACACACAAGATGATGCTAACCCAGTGTCATAACTGAGATCTCACATCTCCTTTGCCTGTATTAGGAGAGGATTCTTTCTTTTCATTCTACATTTCTCCTAGAACTTTCCATTGAGAAATAATCTAGGTGAGGAAAATATAACCAATTCCAGGGCAGAAGGCAGCTGAAGCCAACGTGAAGATCAGTGCTGGGACCTCATTATACTGGAGTCCATGCTAGTGTAGAAATAGTGTTATTTAAAGTTCATTTGGTCACAGGGTTTTCTCCAAAGTGCATCTCATATCTGCATTAATCTCTGTCTTCCTCAAAATCACTGGTGTTGATATATGAGAGGAGAAAGAGTATGATTAGCAAATGATAGAGCAATAAGTAAGTAGAACTGGCTTGAAATTCTCTGAAATACCAAAGCCTTAACACCAGCTTAACAGATCTCCAAATCATTTACTATGGAAATGCTTTAATGGTGGGAAGCAAGGTACATCAGAAAAGAGGGCAGTGGACTTGTGGGGGCAGGGGAGAGAGAGAACATGATAATACGACCTTGGATTTCTGAATTCCGTCAATTTCTTTTATTCTAAGACTTTAAAGTCTTGTCCTATGTTTTATCTTATTTGTCTTGCCAGAATGTCTGATTAGGCAGTTCAAGGATTATGATCCATTACTTTATGGATCAGGAATTAAAACCCAGAGATGTGATAAAACCTGCTCCAAATGATAAAGACAGAAAGGGAGAGAGAAGCAGAGATAATGTTAAGATATGGCTGCCAATTTAGAACTGTATTAAACTAGATCCTGATGAATTTTATTTTTTATTTTTATTTTTTTAATTTATTTTTATTTATTTTTATTTTTTTTATTTTTTTTATTTTATTTATTTATTTTTTTTAAATTTTTTTTTTTCAACGTTTATTTATTTTTGGGACAGAGAGAGACAGAGCATGAACGGGGGAGGGGCAGAGAGAGAGGGAGACACAGAATCGGAAACAGGCTCCAGGCTCTGAGCCATCAGCCCAGAGCCCGACGCGGGGCTCGAACTCACGGACCGCGAGATCGTGACCTGGCTGAAGTCGGACGCTCAACCGACTGCGCCACCCAGGCGCCCCTATTTTTATTTTTTTTTAACGTTGATTTATTTTTGAGACAGAGAGAGACACAGCATGAGCGGGGGAGGGTCAGAGAGACAGGGAGACACAGAATCTGAAACAGGTTCCAGGCTCTGAGCCATCAGCACAGAGCCTGACGCGGGGCTCGAACTCACAGACCGCGAGATCATGACCTGAGCCAAAGCCGGACTCTCAACCGACTGAGCCACCCAGGCGCCCCAATCCTGATGAATTTTAAATCTGCTTATATCACTTTACCTATGAACATAAGAAAAACCCCTTTATTAAAAACTTTCATGAATGTAAAATTGATATATTTATTCTATTGTGTAGCTGTATAAAAATTTGGCAGCCCTCTTTGCATTAGAGCTTTCCAGAGAAATAGAGCCTACAGGATGTTTGTGTGTCTATGTATGTATGTATATGTATGTATGTATGCCTATATGTATCTATGTATCATCTATTGAGATCTAGTTTGAAGAATAGATCTGAGCCTGGATGGCTCAGTTGGCTAAGCATCCGACTCTTGATTTTGGCTCAGGTCATGATCTCACGGTTTGTGAGATTGAGCCCTGTGTTGGCCTCTGCACCGGCAGTGCAGGGTCTGCTTGGGATTCTCTCTCTCTCTCTCTCTCTCTGCCCCTCCACTGTTTGTTCTCTCTCTTTCAAAATAAATAAATAAACATTAACAAAAATTAAGAATCTGTGGATAGTTGGGAAGTCCAAAGTCTTCAAGGTAGACCAGCAAGCTGGAGACCCAGTGAAGTGATGCAGTTTAAGTCCAAAGGCAGTGTGCTGGCATAATTTCCTCTTCTGGGGAGGTCAGTCCTTTTCTATTAAGACCTTCAACTGATTAGATGGGCCATACGCACATTATGGAGGGTAATGTGCTTTCTTCAAAGTTCCCTGACTTAATTGTTAATCTCATTTTAAAAATACCTTCACAGAAATATCTAGAATAACGTTTGATCAATTATCTGGGTACCATGGCCTAGCCAAGTTGACACATAAAATTACCCATCACACACCTCTTCATAAAAATTTAATTTTATTTCTACTTTTAATTTTAATACAATTTGCATAATTGTATAATTATAATAGTAATTTAAAAATAATAATCATTATTTATTAATAATTATTATTAATAAATAATAATAACAATCAATTATTATAATTATTAAATAAAATTATAATTTTTTTTTGCATGTTCAGAAACATCTTCCATTAAAAAAATCCTTTTATGGGGTGCCTGGTTGGCTCAGTCAGTGGAGCCTGCAACTCTTGGTCTCAGGGTTGTGAGTTTGAGCCCCATGTTGGGTGTAGAGATTACTTAAAAATAATATCTCTTAAAAAATCCTTTTATAATTGAGTCTTAGGAGAGAAATTACTGGGTCAAAATTATGAACGTCATTCAGACTCTCTTCTTACATTGCCAAATTCGTTTCCATAATGTAGAAATTTAGATTCCCTGTTAATGTGTAAGAGTGGGCTTTTTAAAATAGGGTTCTTCAGAACATCAGAATTCTCTTTCTTTTTTTTTTCTTAAATGGAAATACAAAAATTTCACATCTTGGTTTTACTTGAATGTATATTATATAATTACTAGTTAAATTGAACATCTTTAATCTTAACATCACCCTTCTCCCATATTTGTTGAACACTTTTATTTGATGTATTGGTTTTCTTTTGATTTCACTGTTTTTTTTAAATTTTTAATTTTTATTTTTTAATTTTAATTTTAATTTTTTTTTGAGAGAGAGATAAAGAGAGAGAGAGCCTGTGTGAACAGGGAAGGGGGGCAGAGGAAGAGAGAGAGAGAATCCTAAGCAGGCTTCACACTCAGTGTGGAGGTTGACACAGAGCTCGATCCCATGATCGGGATCATAAGCTGAGCCAAAATCAAGAGTCAGACGCTTAACCGACTGAGCTACCCAGGTGCCCCATGTTTTTCACTTTTCATGACCATTTATTAATTGTCATCTTATTAATTTTCTTACTATAGTTACTAAGTTATATAGAATTTCTGTTTTTATGCATTGATCCTTTCTTTGTGGTTTTACTTTTTCTGTTGGAAGGATTCTTCTATTTATTTATTTACTTGATATTTGTTTATTTACCTTATGCATTTGTATCTCTTTTGTTATTTATTATTTATTTTTATTTTTATTTATTTATTTTTTTTTTTTTTTAAATTTTTTTTTTAACGTTTATTTATTTTTGAGACAGAGAGAGACAGAGCATGAACGGGGGAGGGTCAGAGAGAGGGAGACACAGAATCTGAAACAGGCTGCAGGCTCTGAGCTGTCAGCACAGAGCTCGACGCGGGGCTCGAACTCACAGACCACGAGCTCATGACCTGGGCTGAAGTCGGCTGCTTAACCGACTGAGCCACCCAGGCGCCCCTATTTTTATTTTTAAATTTACATCTAAGTTACTTAGCATTTAATGCAGTAATCATTTCAGGAGTAGATTCCAGTGATTCATCCCCTACGTGTAACACCCAGTGCTCATCCCAGCAATGGGATGGGCCCCTTGCTCATTTAGCCATCCTCCCATCCACAACCCCTCCAACAACCCTCAGTTTGCTCTCTATATTTAAGATATTTAAGAGTCTCGTATGTTTTGCCCCCTCCCTCTTTTTACATTATGTTTGCTTCCCTTTCCCTACATTCACCTGTTTCGTATCTTAAATTCCACATTTAAGTGAAGTCATATATTTGTCTTTCTGTAATTCCGCTTAGCATAATACCCTCTAGTTCCATCCACGTAGTTGCAAATGGCAAGATTTCATTCTTTTTGATTGCTGAGTAATACTCCATTGCATATATATACCACATCTTCTTTATCCATTCATCTGTCAGTGGACACTTGGGCTCTTTCCATATTTTGGCTATTGTTGATAGTGTTGCTATAAACATGGGGGTGCATGTGTCACTTCAAAACAGCATACCTGTATCCCTTGGGTAGATACCTAGTAGTGCAATTGCTGGGTCGTAGGGTAGTTCTATTTTTAATTTTTTGAGGAAACTCCATACTGTCTTCCAGAGTGGCTGAACCAGTTTGCATTCCCACCAGCAGTGCAAAAGGGTTCCTGTTTCTTCACATCCTCGCCAACATCTGTTGTCGTCTGAGCTGTTAATTTTAGCCATTCTGACTGGCGTGAGTTGGTATGTTATTGTGGTTTTGATTTGTACAGGAATCTTTTCTTTTAATCTTACCTAGTCCTCACCAATCCCATATAACGTACAATGTTAGTTTTTTGTTTCTTAAAACATATAATCATTTGTCCAACTAAAATTTATTTTTGCACAGGAATGAAGCAAGGATCTAAATTATTATTGCCAAGCAAGTAACCATAATATGCATATGATGCATAATCCACATAATGACAATCAATCTCAACAGTTCGCAACCTGGCTGTAATTCAGTGTCTCCTGGGAAGCAGTCCCTTTTTTCAGTGCTGATAAGTGAAATCATACTTATGGGATACATAAACATCATAATTTCTTCTAAGGTAGGGAGTGAACCCCACATGGGCATTTTTTAGAAAGCTCCCTACAAGAGGCTAATGTGTAGCCAGGTTTGAGAATCTGCTTGTTCTATTTCATGCTGACTTCTTTATATTAAATCCCTAAATATGTCATTTATTTCTGGGATATTTATGTGCTCCATTAAGCTTACTCTCTATTTTTGAGTGTCGCTGTGTAGGTTAGTGTGTGCGTTAGGCTTTGTAACATATTCAGGCCTAGAATATGCTTCTTGCCTCAAATCTTGTTTTGTTTTTGGAATGAGAGATTAATGCATGTTGGGATATCACTAGTTCTTATCCTCATCTTGCAGGAGCCCTAAGTTTGCAAAATAAAAACAAAAACAAAAACAACTGTAACAAGCCCTTATTGAACTTCTCAACTTACTTACACATCTTAGAAAAGCTACCTAAACTTTCTCCCCATCCTCATTTTCTGTTTATTCTCTGGACTACCCCCCTCTCTAGCTCCGCTACTGTTTACTCTTTCTAGGACCATGAGTGATCTCCGTTCTGCCTCTATCCATTGGGCCACTTCTCTGAGAGAGTGATTTGAGATAAACTAACTAGGTTTTGGAGGTAAATTCTAGGTAAAGGTCGACAGTTCGGTGATACATTCACATGTAGGTGAGCGTAAGCAACTTGGGTTTATAGTGTGGCGAGCAGAACAGTAGGGGCAAGAGGTCCAGGGGCACGTGGGTGGGCGTGAAGCAGAGTATGGACGGGGTGATGGCCATTATTCAGGTGCAAGGCCATCAGGGTATCTATCAGGAGGGGGGTGGCTTTCCATTTGTAGTAGGACATCAGTAACCAGACTATACTGTGCAGTTCTTATCTCATGAAAGAGGATTGATTTAGGCAGAGAGGACAGTGAGGGCCTATCCACTTGTGAGACATTCAGGATAGGACTCCAGACTTGAGAGTACTTGGGTACTCAGCATGAGTACCTGGACAACCTTACGAGAAATGAGCGACCTGTCTTCTCAAACTAAGGAGGGCGGCAAGAAGGATAGGGAGAAGGAGCCCAGACTATTGATCTCCTTACCGCCTCCATCCGGATTAGTTCAGGAATTTTACCCAAGACTGGGTAAAAATGTAGCCAGCAGATAGGTGGTGTCAATGGAAGCAGCTAGAAGGCGTTGAGACAGTTAGGGACAGAAGGTGAATTAATTAACTAATTAATAATATACCACCATGTAGCATTCTGTTTTATACCTTAGTTTCCAGCATTGTGCTCTTGATCCGTCTTGTTTAAATCTCCCGTCCTCAACATGACTGTCAAATTCAGAGACCTCTTAGCAGGTGTAATACTTAGACTGTCCAATCGTACATAGTTGCCGTATGAAGTTTTAACACCCACGTTCCTTTATGATTAACTTCCTCTTCGCACACAGGACTACGTGGAGTTAGATCTACCAATATTATAAATATCTTGACAATAGGGGTTTTGTTTTGTTATCTGGAGTTATGTACGCTTACCTGATTGGTACAGCTATGTGACTACCTCCCAACTTGGGAGACAGGTGAAGAAGGGAAGGAGGAGGAAGGGAAGCACTACTTTATATTGATTGTCAGTAATGGGCCCAGCACTATGCTAGGTATTATACGTAAATTATCCTGGAGAGCTTTCCACAGTCTCGGGAGAGAGACATCATTGTCTCCGCTGACAGATGGCCAAACGGAGGCTCAGAAGGTTAGAATGACTTATACACAGTCTGGAAGAATGTTGGACCTGAGATCCAAATAGAAGTCTGACTCCAAATCTCCTTCTCTTGCCACTTCCCCGGAGGAAAGTACAGGCAGGGCAGGGATAGGAAGGAAGCTTGTGAGCTTCTGGGGCTGCTGGGATATGGGTAGAAAGAGGCAGGTCTGCAGGACCTTCAGAATTTGAGAGGCAAGGTCGTCTCACTGGTTGAGGGGACTTGCTCATTGCCCTGCCCCCTTTTCTGGTGTGACTCATTCCTTGCTGCTGTCTGTGGTTCTTCACTGCCCTCAGGAGAGAAACAGGTGTCCCGCTCCCTGAACTAGGAAGGGAAGGCATGGCAAAGTCAGGTGTCGTGCCTCTGGACGCTTGATGGATCACCTATCAAACCGGAACTGGCACCTCTGTTATCATAACACCAGCTCAGTGCTGATTCCATCTTTCCCAGCTTCCAGACTGCTCAGCTCTGAGGCACACGGAGCCACTCTTAAGGAGGGACTCTGCTGTTTGCTCCTTGCTGCGCAGAATGAGGTTCCCGGGGGCATCGTTTTCATCTCGCCAGGCGTTTGTGGTTGTGTACCTGGGATTACCTTCTCTGTGCAGGATCTTTACAGGGACCCGCCCTGTGTGACACAGCACTTCACACATTTCCTGCTTGTGACATCCCCTGTCCATTGTCTCTCTGCCTGCCCGGGTCCGGGACTCATTTATCAGAGTATGAGACAGCGTGTGTACGTGTGTGTGCGCGCGTGTGCACGTATGTGTGTTCCCGCCATCTTTCGCAGAATGCCTACCTTCTGTCCCTTTTCAGTGTGGCTCTCCCGTCTGCCAGAGGGCAATGTGCTAGAATGGGTGGGAAGAGTGGTAGAACAGGGTGGAGCTCCTCACTTACAGGGGAAACTGCTAAGACTTCTCAAGTTCCAGAAGTCCCCCCACTGCCCCTGAATGAGAAGTCTAGCAGAATGAATAGCAGAGAGGGGGACTGATCTTTGGAAATGCACTGTGACTGACCACAGCAGCGGCGAAGTGTTTGAGAGAAGCCCCAGGGAGGCGTCTCCTCTGGCGTGTCCAACGGGTAGGAGAAAGGAGATGCAGATAGAAAAGAGGCAATTCTGCGTTTAGAGGGGGGTGGTAGTTGTGTGTCCTTGGCTTTTCCCTTATTGAGAACCCTTTTTCGTGGCGCTTGGGTGCCTCAGTCAGTTAAACGACTGACTTCGACTCAGGTCATCTTCTTTGGGTCAGTGGGTTCTAGCCCCACATCGGGCTCTGTGCTGACAGCTCAGAGCCTGGAGCCTGCTTCGGATTCTGTGCCTTCCTCTCTCTGCCCCTCCCCCCCCCCTCTCAAAAATGAATAAACACTAAAAAAAATAAAAATAAAAAAAAAGAGAACCCTTATTCTGGGCTGGGGAAATTGTTGATTGGTAATCTCGGGAAGAGAAAACAATCAGCGAGATAATGTCTAATTTGGGATATATCATTTCTGGGTTTTTGAGGTTTGCCTGTGGTAGATGGAGAATTATGGAATCGAGAACGTGAAAAACAGAATGATAATTATAATAAAAATAAAATGTATTGAATTTGGGCGACACCTCAAAGGACCTAAAATTAATCTCTGCAATCATATTAAAAACCTCATGGGGTGGGTAGTGTTACTGCGATTCTTACTTAGATGTTAAGGGGCCTGTCTGTCTTGCAATCACAGTACTCCTCTCCAAAGGAAATTTTTTGGGAGCTTCCGGGATACAAATTAGGCTTCTTCATCTCTACTGGGTCGTACACATGTTTTAGGAATTTCTGCAGACACGTTAAAATAAGGAAGACTGGGACGCCTGGGTGGCTCAGTCAGGTGAGCATCTGACTTCGGCTCAGGTCATGATCTCACATCGGCCCACATCGGGCTTGCTGCTGTCAGCTCAGAGCCCACTTCGGATACTCTGTCCCCCTCTTTCAGTCCCTCCCCCGCTTGTGCTCTCTCAAAAATAAATAAAACATTAAAAAAAAAATAAGAAGAAAAGCTGATAACACCCAGTCTCCTTATTACAAGACCTTTGTTTAAATAAGGTCAGGATTCCCAAGCACCATGGGAGCCTCTCTTCTAATGCTTTCAAAAAAAATTTTTTTTTAACGTTTTATTTATTTTTGAGACAGAGAGAGACAGAGCATGAATGGGGGAGGGGCAGAGAGAGAGGGAGACACAGAATCGGAAACAGGCTCCAGGCTCTGAGCCATCAGCCCAGAGCCCGACGCGGGGCTCGGACTCACGGACCGCGAGACGTGACCTGGCTGAAGTCGGACGCTTAACCGACTGCGCCACCCAGGCACCCCTCTTCTAATGCTTTCAAAGTGCATTTCAAGCCCTGGGTCTCTAGGAAGGTGGGGGAGGGGGAGGATCAGAACAATCACAACCCTTCAGTATCTGAGGAGAGCAGGAGGACAACGGATTCCCTCTGGGTGACCTCCCCTTCTCTGTGCCTCATCCACCCTAGGAGATATCACCCGGCAGAAGGCAAGTTGTCTACACTAGTCAAATCCTCTGGATCGAAAGAGGCTCACCTCTCCAGTGTGCCTTTGCCTGTACTCCTTGTCCTCTGGCAAGTGTGCTTCAGGAGAAAGGTGGGGCCTTGGGTGTTGCATGGTGCTCCCAATTCTCAGGCCAGTTCCCTGTCTCCTGGGAGTTCTAACTCCTTCTGGACCTTCATGCTCACAGGGAGAGATCGCCAGTCCTGGAAACTAGACCCTTTCCCTCAAAAAGGGATTTAGGATGGAGATCAAATCCAGAAGAATGAACAGACAAAGAAAATGATCCAAGATTCCATAATCTGGGGAGTACTGGGGGAAAGTTTCTGATTCTACCTTTATCTTCTGGGTAAGTTTGAAGACAGACATGCAGTCATTGTCTGTGGCCCTCTAAGACCTTGGAGCACACACTTAACAGGCAGATTCTCCTCCCCTGTGCTTTCCAAATTCTGTTGCATTTGTTGGTGAAGTTTGGTTTCTGCATTACGGTTTCTATGATTCTTTTGGATTCGGACATAATTTCTTCTTCCATGTGAGTGACAAGTACAGATGTGCAGTAAAGTGGTTTAAGGAATATTGGGTTTGTAATTAAAAGACTGGGGCATGACACCTTGCTGTGGCATTTGCTTGCTTTTTTTTTTTTTTTTAACCTGGGCTTATTCAGAATTGAATCTTTTTGAATGTTTTAATGTTTATTCATTTTTGAGAGAGACGGAGACAGAGTGTGCGCGGGGAAGAGGCCGAGAGAGAGGGTGACTCCAGGCTCTGAGAATCGGAAGCAGGCTCCAGGCTCTGAGCTGTCAGTCAGCACAGAGCCCAACGTGGGGCCCAAATTTGTGAACTGCGAGATTATGGCCTGAGCCAAAGTCAGACACTTAATCAGCTGGACCATCCAGGTGCCCCCCAAATTTAACCTTTTCGGACCTCAGTTTCCCCGTTGTGTGAAAGTGCCTAGCATCACACCTGGCACATTATAGTTGCTCGACATATGTTTATTGGAGCTGAAAATAGGAAGGACGGCTTGCTGTTCAGAATGTTAAAGACTAATTTTGGAATCCTGTAGATAGATCTGAGCAATTCTTTTCGATCTCATTTCCAATTTAACACGTTCATTCCATTAAATGGTGTTTCGTTTTGTTTGTTTTGCTAGGACATCTCATGGATGAGGAAGAAGGGGGAGGGGAAGAGGGGGGTGAGCTGGAAGGCAAACTGCCTCAGTCTGGGGGCTGCTACCTCTGTATATTTTACTCTCCTTACCCAAAGCCTTTGGGTCCTCTGCCCCAAGGTCCATAGCTATTAATAACTCCCTTACCCAGTGTGGCATTCATCTGGGTGGGTGGGTCACTTGTCTTTATAAAAACAACATGGCTGGCAGATCCATTTGTGTTGATACACAGGTGGTAAGGTTGAGGGTGGAGGCTGGTGTAACGTTTAACCATATCTTACAGGAAAGGGACCAGATGTTATACGGAGATCAGTCAAGTGATTTCTCACAACACTTAGGCAGTTGGAGTGCGGGAGAATGAATCTAATTTTGAAAGTTCTGTTTGTACCCACTCATCAACCGATAGACATTTAGGTTCTTTCCATGTTTGGCTATTGGTGAAAGTGCTGCTGTAGGCATTGGGGTGCAAGTGTGGTTTATACACACAATGGAATACTACTTGGCAATGAGAAAGAATGAAATCTGGCCTTTTGTAGCAACGTGGATGGAACTGGAGAGTGTTATGCTAAGTGAAATAAGTCAGACAGAGAAAGACAGATACCATATGTTTTCACTCATCTGTGCATCCTGAGAAACTTAACAGAAGACCATGGGGGAGGGCAAGGAAAAAAAAGTTAGAGAGGGAGGGAGCCAAACCATAAAAGACTCTTAAAAACTGAGAATAAACTGAAGGTTGATGGGGGGTGGGAGGGAGGGAAAAGTGGGTGATGGGCATTGAGGAGGGCACCTGTTGGGATGAGCACTGGGTGTTGTATGGAAACCAAGCTGCCAATAAGTTTCATATTCAAAAAATAAATAAATAAAATAATAATCATAAACAAATAAAGTTCTATTTGTAGATGTATTTTGGTAAGATGAGTTTCTTCTGGACACCCATGAGTAAATTGCTGATCATATCTGGGAGACTGTTGTGCTCACTGGACAGAAGTGTGGCTTGCGGGGGTTGCACTATTCTTGGAAATAGAACTGTCTTTGTGTGTAATGAAACAGACAGAGAGGGGACGTGGTGTTATGCTTGCATCGTGCCTATGCATGAGGGTTTGGAGAGTTTACGTTAAATAGTTAGCTTAATTTCAGTTATAGTCATTCGACTCCAGACTCTAATCGTGCGAAGATTTGAGCTGCACTGTACTCCCCATTTCATACTCCTTTGTATTTCTTTCTTCATTGTGCTGTTTCCTCCTCTCGGTTCTCAGTTCAAGAAGGGAGCTACACTTTTCAATATGCCAACAGAAAGAAGCGACTGAGAAGAGAGAAAGTAAAGAATGATAACCACAAGTGAGGCAATAATATTGTTTTAATGAGAGGCCTGTCTGAGGGGATTTGGCATTGTAGATATAGGTATGTGAAAGCTATAGGCAGCCTATGTACGTATGTTCCAGCCACCGAATAGAATGATCAGAATAAACAATTTCACAACTTTTCTAGATCCTTGATTCCAGTGGCTTGAATATAGTAAAACCTAGTGATACATGGTACCAAGGAGAGAACTGTGGGGTAATGTTTTATATGCGTGAGGATTTTACAGTCTAGGTAAGGAGAAGAAGCAGTAGCCAGTATTATTTTTTTCTTTTTGAAGATTTTTTAAAATTTATTTTGAGAGAGAGAGAGTGAGCAGGGGAGGGACAGAGGGAGAGGCAGAGAGGAAATCTGAGGCAGGCTCCATGCTGCCAGCGTGGAGCCCAATGCGGGGCTTGAACTCATGAACTGTGAGATCATGGCCTGAGCCGAAACCAAGAGTTGGACACTTAACTGATTAAGCCACCCAGGCGCCCCTTGAAGATTTAATTTTTAAGTAATCTCTACACCCAGCATGGAGCTTGAACTCACAACCCCAAGATTAGAAGCCGCACACTCTACCGACTGAGCCAGCCAGGCGCCCCTATATATTTTTTCTTAACACAGTCAGAAAATGGTCTAGATATAATAGAAGGGAATAGAGTATTCGTCATATTGTACAGAAATGTTGGTCAAGAACATTCTTCTAATACATAGGTTAGAAGCTAACCAATAGGAAAAGTCATCCTAGAAGGTTTGGGCACCAAGGCATGTGTTTTCTCACGTTGACACACTGGGCAGGCAGAGTCGTGTGGTAATTGAATATAAACTGCAGAGAAGAGAGTGATGTAGAGAGGAATATTGTCACTACGGGCAAATATGAGCATTTTCTGATATAAATGCTTTGGTGGGCTCTAAGTGGTAAGGTAAGTGTAGGCTTCCATGCATATGTGGGTAGGTATGGTTGGGTGTGTATACCTTAAAAATTCTAGACTCATGTGGTATGTTCCATATGTCTCTAGCCAAACTGTAATAATTGGAAAGAGCTTATCATACAAAAACTATCTACTGAGTGGGCCTCACCATAGCCCTATACATTTGTTTCCTTGCTCCAGCATCCGATCACATTGGGCTTCTAGTTGTTAATAAACCTAGCTTCTTTAAAGAGTCCATGCACAGGGGCGCCTGGGTGGCTCAGTCGGTCAAGCGGCCGACTTCGGTCGAGATCAGGTCATGATCTCACGGTCCGTGAGTTCGAGCCCCGAGTTGGGCTCTGTGCGGACAGCTCAGAGCCTGGATCCTGTTTCGGATTCTGTGTCTCCCTCTCTCCGACCCTCCCCCGTTCATGCTCTGTCTCTCTCTGTCTCAAAAATAAATAAATGTTAAGAACATTTTTTTTAAAGTATCCATGCGCAAATAAAATTACACACAAATAAACCTTGTTCAGGAAATGTAATAGGTCATATTGTATCCAAATGACCACACTGTGCCCTGTAATAAGTGTGATACGTAGGTGCCAGGGTCTAGGCGTGGATTTGAGTCATTGGGTGTGGGTATGTTTGACCACGTGTCTGTAGTTGAGTCTGGCCCACCATGAGCAGTTCTAAGTGAGGATACATGTGCACACAGGCCTTCCTTTACATTTCTTCCTTCAGTATGTATTAGTGGGTGCGTGGTTTGGCTTCTGGGCAGAGCTCGCAAGTTGGGGCTGGCTGCTGACTGACTTTTTCTTACTGGTACTGTGGTTAAGAGGGATTATGTTCACAGAACATTCCCCAGAGAGCCAAACTCGTTTAACTGGCTGCTCCCTGGATGAACACAATTACATCTGATAATGCCCTGAAAGGGAAGTAAGAGGAAAGGAAAACAAGAATGAGAATGGCAGTGAGAAATTTTCAAACGGCTTTTGAATTCACCTGACTGAGCCAGTGTTTTATTATTTAAGATCTCCTTCTCCACCTTCTCGAGGCTCTCTGATTCTGGCCCCATCCCAGGGCTTTTCCTTCCATGGGGTCTTGTGGCGTTGTGGAAACGTTCTCAACCACCTTTCACCTTGCCTTTTTGGCTTATAACCAAATGAGATGGATGTTGTTATCTTATAATTCATTGGCTGATAGATCCCTTTTTAGGCACAAGCCCACAGATAAGCAGGTGCCTCTCCTCTGTGCTATTTTCTTCCTGGCTACTCCCCTGTTTGCACGGGCTTTTGTCAACAAACCACACACCTGTCTTTCTTCTGGGTGGTAAGAAAACTGTTTAACTCTCATCTCCCCATAAAGAAGAGTGAAAAGGGGGTGTGGCTGGAACTGGAAGGTCTCTTTGTATGTGTTTCTGGCACTAAGTGACTCTGCCTCCGTAAGTCACATTGTGGTTATTAGGACCAACAATAAAGCACAACAGACAATGTGTAGTAAAAGACCACCTAATATGGTGAATAGCACATATGTACAATATAGTATAATATTATATAAGCTACAGCTCTGATTCGTAAAGTTTTACCTCGTTATCAAATCACTGCAAAACTAGATCATAAACTTAGGATCACCTAGACAGTGAAAAAAAAAAACAAACAAAAACACCACTGTTTTTTTTCCAGGTCAGTCAGCATTGACTAGAACCAGGGAAGACTCTTGTTAACCAAGGGCGAAATAAGGTTTGTAGATGGATATGAAAGAGTGGTAACCACCAGTTCTCTTCAGAAAGAAAGAACCAAGTTTTTGGAGGTGTAATTTCAAATATATGCTGATGATATAGAATTAAAAGTGATGTACATAAAGCATCTGTGGCCCAATAAGCAAGAAACTAAGAACTACCGTTTGCTTGGAGGAGAATTGGGACTGGGATAAATGGAGAATGATGGGGTGGGAGAAAGATATTTATGGTATATCACTTTACCTTATTATTTTATATATATATAAAATATACCTTATTACCTTATTATTTTATATAAAATAAAGGTAAAAATATATAAATATAAATTAAGGTAAAATATAAAATAAAATAAGGTAACATAAAATATAAAATAAGGTAAAATACCTTACTATTTTATATATACATATATATGTGTGTGTGTGTATATATATATATATATATATATATATATATAGTTTTAGAAAGAGAAAGAAGATGGCTTGGTTGCAATAATCCCTTTAATCTATCTACTTGTTAGAATGAATGCCTGTGTCTGTCTATATATAATGGGCAGGGGAAGGTCCAATTAAAAAATAAGTAATACCCAGAAAAAAATTAAACCTGCTTAGGATTTTTAAAAAAAAATTTTTTTTTCAACGTTTTTTATTTATTTTGGGACAGAGAGAGACAGAGCATGAACAGGGGAGGGGCAGAGAGAGAGGGAGACACAGAATCGGAAACAGGCTCCAGGCTCCAAGCCATCAGCCCAGATGCGAGCCCCTGATGCGGGGCTCGAACTCACGGACCGCGAGATCGTGACCTGGCTGAAGTCCGACGCTTAACCGACTGCGCCACCCAGGTGCCCCATACCTGCTTAGGATTTTTTTTTTTTTTTAATTTTTTTTTTTTCAACGTTTATTTATTTTTGGGACAGAGAGAGACAGAGCATGAACGGAGGAGGGGCAGAGAGAGAGGGAGACACAGAATTGGAAACAGGCTCCAGGCTCTGAGCCACCAGCCCAGAGCCCGACGCGGGGCTCGAACTCACGGACCGCGAGATCGGGACCTGGCTGAAGTCGGACGCTTAACCGACTGCGCCACCCAGGCGCCCCTTTTTTTTTTTTTTTTTTTTTTAATTTTTTTTTTTTTTTGCTTAGGATTTTTAAAAAAAATGTTTATTTATTTATTTTGAGAGAGAGAGCGAGAAAGAGAGAGTGGGGGGGGGAGAGAGAGAGAAGAGAAGAGAAGGGAAGGGAAGGGAAGGGAAGGGAAGGGAAGGGAAGAGAAGAGAATCCCAAACAGGCTCTGCACTGTCAGCACAGAGCCTAACGTAGGGCTCCATCCCACAAACTGTGAGATCATGACCTGAGCCAAAATCAAGAGTTGGATGCTTAACCAACTGAGCCACCCAGGAACCCCGAACCTGCTTAGGATCATAGGGTAGGTAGATCATTCCCACATTGCCTGTGGACCACAATTGCTCAGACAGGTACTATGGACTCAAGCATTGGAGCAGCGGTCTTGGGTAGAAGGGAAGCCTTTGAAATAATTTGAGAAATAATGGCATGAAAGGATGAAGCCAGATCAGGGCTATACTTCCTCTATAATAGAAAAAAGGAAAAATGCCAGGAAAAAATAAAGTTCTTCACACTTGTGTATCAGGCAGATGGATAAGATGAATGGATGACTCAGAAAGTTCCAGGTAGTCATGTACTTAATACCTAATGATCTATAGAGGTGTCTTAAAACTGTCTATGCTCCATTTAATGTTTTTTAGAACAACTCAGTCCTTGGGAATTCTTCTCAGTGGTGCCCTGTGCATTCTCTGAGGGCCAAGCATAGAAGTGGACAGCTGTGTGGCTGAGATGAGAGGGTCATGACACGAATGCTATTGGAATGCAGTCTCAGTGACAAGCTGTGTGGTAAGGACAAACACCACAGATGCCTATCTTCTGATTCTAGGATGACAGAGACTAAGGTCTGCACAGATTCTAGAAGGAGGATGAGATGACTTCTAGTAGAAATGAAGACGGTGTTGATAAAGGAATGGGCACACAGGAGGTCATTTTCTTTTTTATTTAATGCTTATTTACTTATTTTGAAAGAGAGAGAGAGAGAGAGAGAGTGCTCGAGCTGGGGAGGGGCAGAGAGAGAGGGAGAGAGAGAATCCCAAGCAGGCTCTGCACTGTCAGCACACAGCCTGATGCAGGGCTCAGTCCCATGGATCATGAGATCATGACCTGAGCCAGAATCAAGATTTGGATACTTAACTGATTGAGCCACCCAGGTGCCCAGGTCATTGTCTTTGAAGAGGGGGGCAAGTGCCAGAGATCCAGATGTTGCATCCTTAACCCCAGCAGGAAAAATGGAAGATGAGGCACAGAGCACACTTGATAGGCTGAGAAGCAGGGACACTGGGGTCTCTGATTAGAGAGCTGCTCCCTGTAGTGGTTCCACTGTATGCAAGTAGAGGGGGAGAAGGAAGAGATGATCGTTTCATGTATGAGGAGCTGAGAACGGGTGGATAGGGGAAGCTGAGTGAATATCAGATTGGGGTTCTTTTTCAATCTCTTCTTTTCCTGCTTGATTTTCTATCCAGTTGTCCGGGAGCAGCAGTATGAGATCATCATCATCCCAACCATTCTGGTGGGCACTTTCCTCATCCTTCTTGCGGTCATCCTGTGGCTTTTTATCAGAGGGCAAAGAGCTCAACAACAGTCTCCTGGACTCCGAGGTAAAACTCAAAGTGGGGCTGGGGAGAGGCTCAAGGAAGATGGAGATTACAGAAAGTAAGACCCAAGTGTCAGTGAGCCCACGTCTATAAGGTGAGGTCCCTGCTGTGGGAGAGGAGGTCTGGGGCCCCTCTTGTGGAGTTGAATGGAGGTGAGCTCTTCTCTAGGAAGTCATGAGTAGAAACTCATTATGTGCTTGGTAGTTGAAACTACAATAGGCAAGAGAAGCTTCATGTGGCCTGTTTCTGTCTTCTTTTCCTACTGCACTATCAACTATTTGGCCATGTGAGTATCTACATATTGGGAAGGAAGATTAGTAGGTAAAGCCCAAGGCCTTGTTACCAGCCTTGAAGGATGACATTTTACTCTGTAATACGTCCCAGCCCTGCTCTGTGCTCCTGGACTCTGTGATGAAGAGGGGTAGCCTTCATAGCAGTCTCTGAAGTGTTAAGTAGGAGATGATGTCCTGTCCTGAAGCATATAATGCAAGAGATTTAGCTCACATGAAACTAAGGGTGAAAAGAAGTGATCAGAAACTGTATAGTGGCTGGTCCTCAATCCCTCTCTACATTTTATCCCCACTGTCTTTGAATTCACTTACAGAAAAACTTCTCAAAGGAGTTGTCTAAACTCATTCTGATGACTTCTACTTGTCACATTCTCCGAAGCTTTTATCCCCACCACTCTGCCAAAACACTTATTTCCAAGATCACCACTGACAGCTATATTGAGTCCTCATCGTGGCCTGTCAAAAGCATTTGACACAGTTTTGTACCTCCTCCTTCTCGAAACACTTCATTTTTCCTTTTAAATCTACAGTCACTTCCTAAACGATCTCATTTTCAGTCTTATGGATTCAAACACTTTCTCTGATCTGAGTCTAGTCCCCCTTGAACTCCAGATTCCTATATTAAACCACCAATTTTGTAGTTTGGATCCGATGCACATCTTTGTAATATGCCCAGAACAAAGGCCCTGCAATTCTCTCACAAATGTCCTCCCCCAATCATCTTTTCTACTAGTAAATGGCAAGCCCTGTCTTCTATGTGTTCAGTCTAAAATCTTGAAGATTTCCTTGACTCGTCTCTCTCTTGCATTCCATGTCCAATCTGTTAGCAAATCCTGTCAACTCTATCTTCAGAATAAACCGAGGCAGCTCTCACCTCTCGTAGATCCTTGTAATACACGCCTAACTGGATTCTCTACTACCACTATCCCTTTATGGTCTGTTCTCCACAGGACAGCAGAATTATTCTTTTAAGGCCTAAGTCAGTCCTGGCCATTCTCTCCTTGAAACAAAATAGAATGTTTTTTCTTTTTAGAATTAGAAAAGCCAAAATTCTTTCAATAACCTTCCATGACTTGGGCACTCTCTGGCCTTGTCTCATATAATTCTCCAGTTATCCCATATGGTTCCAGCTGTACTAACTTCATTTCTCTTCCTTAAATATGTCAGGCATGCTTCTTTCCTGATGCCTTTGCTCTTCCTGTTCCCTCTGTCTAGAATATCCTTCCCAATACAAGTATGGTTTGCTCTTTAGTTGCTTCCAGGCGTTTCTCAAATGTCATCTTATCAGAAATCCCTTTCCTGACCTTCAAATGTAAAATAGCATCATTGGTGTTTCTGATTCTGCTATTTTCCTTCATAACACTCATCACCTGGTTTGTTATTATCTGCTTCCTTTCTCCTACCATTAGAGGGTAATCGTAAGAATCTGGACTTTGCCTATTTGCAACACCTAGAACAATGCCTGGCACACAACATGTGATATTTGTCGAATAGATGGAATGAATGAATGGAGATTTAATGAGAAGAATGAATTTCTCGTTTCCAATGGAGAAAAGTTGACTAAGAAAAGGGGAAAATACCAGAAGATTTTTTTTTTTTTTTTTGACTGAGGCTATAGGAAATAGGCAATAATTAACTTTGGGAACATCTTAAGGGAGGAAGAATAACCATGGCTTGGAGTTGAGGAGTTATCCATACCATCCTCTCCACCTTTAAAAGCCATTGATCGACTTAATCAATAGCCCCTACTGGTAGCTACCGCTACCTTTAAGTACCTGGAGGTAGAGTACCTATTCAGGAACTTCCTTAATTGTCTCCATACTAGACTTATACTGAACTATAATCCTGAGAGAGACAGAAAGGAAATGTCATTGCCACTTTCCAGAGATCCATCTTGAGTTGTCTTAGAAGTAATGGGGTTATTATAAATATTCTAGAAAGATTGGTATTGATGCTGGTTCACAGAGAAGACTCAGAAGTTATCCTCACATTGGGCAGAGAGAAAATTGCTAAAGGGACTTCCTTGCCAGTTTGTTCCAGGTTCTGTTCTCCTGGAGTCCCTGGGGTAGGGAACCGGTGGTTGGTATCATCTTTTTGTTCTAGGCATTGCCCCTGTGCCTCCATCTAGGGGCTTAAGCTTGGAGGCAGCAGGTCATGGAGGAAGCGTGTTTGTGCCACTTAAAGAGACATCGGTGGAAAGCCTCCTACAAACCATGACTCATGCTCTGGCTAAGCTGCAAGTGCCCCGGGAGCAATTCTGTGATTCTCTGGAGCAGATCCACAGTGGTAGTTATGGAGCCATCTATCGAACCAAGATGTACACTGGGGACCCTGCTAAGCCAAAGAGTGTTGTCATCAAGGCTTTGAAAGGTAAAAGAAGTGTTTGACTTCCTTTCCCCTTTTTCACGTTTCCACTGCGAGCCCTCAACAGTGAATGCTGACAAGCTTGCCGACATGAAGACTAATCAACAGATAGCTGGGATCACCATTGTGTGCAGAATAAGAAGGGAATAGAAAGTGAAAACTTGAGGCCGAAATGTTTTCTTTAGGGACCCTCCCTAGCTCAAGCTTGCCTATTGAGGCTGCTAGAAGTCAGTTTTTCATATGGATATTACTTGCATGAGGATTTTGAAGTTGTTCCTTCTTTTTCTGCACTATCACTTTCCCTAATACTGTTTTCTTCCCTTCCTTCTTCCTCCCTCCCTCCTTTCCTTCCTCCTCCCTCCCTTCCTTCCTTCCTTCCTTCCTTCCTTCCTTCCTTCCTTCTTTCCTTCCTTCTTTTCTTCCTCCCTCCCTCTTTCCCTTTTTTTTTTTTTCTTTCATATGGGCCAGTAATAGGGGATAGATACAACAGAACAAGGATAGGATAAACAAGAATACTAATCAAAGGCCTAGGCAGTGATCATATTTGAATGTGAACACTTGTCTATTTAGGCACATGAAAGCCTATCCAGTTCTAAAACCTATGATTCTCTGTTAGCTTTGACAAAAAAGCAGTGACATTGAGGATTATCTTCTAATTAGTTCCCTATTTACTTTTTGTCTATACTTACTCTCCTTTGGAGCTTTGCCATCTGAGGTTGCTTCCTCCCTCATACCTCCCATTTTATTGGTAATGTTCTGATTGCTTACTTCCCATCGCTCTCCTGTCCTCCACAGAACCAGCTGGGCTCTATGAGGTGCAGGATTTCTTAGGGCGAATCCAATTCTATCAGTACTTGGGGAAGCACAAGAACCTGGTACAGCTGGAAGGCTGCTGCACAGAAGGGCTGCCGCTCTATATGGTGTTGGAGGATGTGGCCCAAGGAGACCTGCTCAGCTTTCTCTGGACCTGCCGGCGGGTAAGCGGTAGCGTAGAGGTGTTAGGAAGGAAAGGCTTGACTTGACTGATTAGCTGTTCACATGTCAATTAGCCTGGCAAATGACGAAGCAGAGAGACATTATAGTAACACAACAATGACTGAGTATCACCATCCAATAGAACTTTTTATGATGATAGAAATGTTCTAAATCTGCTCTGTCCAAAATGGTAGCCATGCGGCTATGGAGCACTTGCAATGTGGCTGATGTGACTGAGAAACTGAATTGCTAATTTTATTTAATTTTAAATAATAAACTTTTAAATAGCCACATGTGGCTAATGGCTACCAGATTGGGCAGTGCAGATTAGAATATGAACTCTATGCTTTGCATCGTACTAGCTGTGTGACTTTGGGCAGGCCACCTCTCTGAGCCTGAATTTTCTGAATCTGTAAAATGGGGACAAAAATAAATTATTATGAAAATTAACAGAAATTATGCATGCAAAAACTCGTTAGTACTTCTTGTAGTTTTGTTGCTGTTAGTCTTAAGTGTGTCTTCTATTCCGTAACATTGCTCTAGTATGCCAGGGTGGATGAGGCGAAATCAGCTTGAAAGGTTTTGTACTTTAAATTCTTATTAAAAAAAATTTAAATGTTCAGAAATTTCCAGGCTAAAATGCAAGTTCTTTTCCTTACAGTTTTCCTACTTCTCTATATATTCGTCTTTCTGAAGTGCTGCATTTTCCTAGTTAGTTCCTCACTTACCAATGGACAAGTTCAATATTAATCAAGCCTCCTCAATAGACTGATTATTTTACTACTAATTGTGTATGATAAAGGGACCCTGTTTTCATCCAAACGAGGTACAAACAGGATGATGTGCAAGTCTTTAGGCGTTTAAATCTTTTTAAGAGGTTATCCATCTGTAACTTGTTCTCTGCTCTAACCTCACTAGCTTCTATTTTCAAAACAATTATGCTTCTCTATTTTAGACCATTGGAACATGCTTTCCTCATTACACCAAACTTCTCCCTTCTCTTTTTTGCATAGTCATTGTCCACTCATCCTTCAGATCTTTTCTTGTCGCCATCATGTGCTATTTTCCATGACTTTCATGGTGCATATATTTATGCATGATTATTTGATTATGATTCACACGTGTTTGTCACATTGTAAGATCCGGAAGGCAGCAGATATGTTTATTTTGCTCCCTCTTGTGTTCTGAGGTCCTAAGATGGAACATGGCACATATTAGGCATTCAATGATGATGTGTTGGATTAATGTGCTTAATTTTCGCTCTCTCTGACACACACACACACACACACACACACACACACACACATACACAAACTATCCCAGGAAAATTTTTGCTTTATCCAGGGGATAGTCTTATATATTTGTATTTCTTACCTGCTATTCTATTCTTCCTTCATTCTGTGATTCATCTACATTCTGTATTGTTTTTCCAGGCCAGTAAATCATTGTACTTCTCTGCATATCTGAGAATCTCTGATATTAGCCTCTCCTTGAATCTTAGTCCCTATGTTTTTGTATCTTTTCTTTTGCCTTGATACTTGCATTTAAGAACTCTGCTTATTAAATTCAACACCCCCAAAATAAATAATCCAGTAAGAAATGGGCAGAAGACACAAACAGACATTTTTCCAAAGACATACTAATGGCTAACAGACACATGAAAAGATGCTCAACACCACTCACCAACAGGAAAATACAAATAAAAGAAGCCCATGAGATACCACCTCATGCCTGTCAGAATGACTAAAATTAACAACACAGGAAACAACAGATGTTGGCAAGGATGTGGAGAAAGGGGAACTCTCTTACACTGTTGGTGGGAATGCAAACTGATGCAGCCACTCTGGAAAACAGTGTGGAGATTCCTCAAAAAGTTAAAACTAGAACTACCCTACAATCCAGCCATTGCACTACTAGGTATTTACCCAAAGGATACAAAAGTACTGATTCAAAGGGGCATATGCACCCCAATGTTTAGAGTAGCACTATCAACAATAGCCAAACTATGGAGAGAGGCCAAATGTCCATTGACTGGTGAATGGATAAAGAAGATGTGGTGTGTACAAAGAAATATTACTCAGTCATCAAAAGGAATGAAATCTTGCCACTTGCAATGATGTGGATGGAGCTTGAGCATATTATGCTAAATGAAATAAGTCAGTCGGAGAAAGACAAATACCATATGATTTCACTCATATGTGGAATTTAAGAAACAAAACAGATGAACATAGGGGAAGGGGGAAAAAAGAGAGGGAAGCAAACCATAAAAGCTTCTTAACTATAGAGAACAAACTGAGGGTTGCTGCGGTGGGGCGGTGGGGGGGCACGATGGGCTTGATGGGTGATGGGTATTAAGGAGGGCACTTGTGATGAGCACTGGTGTAATATGTGGGTGATGAATTACTGAATTCTGTACCTGAAACCAATATTGCCCTATGTGTTAACCAACTAGACTTTAAATAAAAACTTAAAAAAAGAGAATATCTCTGCCTCTCTTTTTTTTTTTTTTTCAAATCTGTTCACGTCATTCTGATATAATGCTTTTATCTTTGTCTGTTTAGGATGTGATGACCATGGATGGCCTTCTCTATGATCTCACAGAAAAACAAGTATATCACATCGGAAGGCAGGTCCTCCAGGCTTTGGTAAGGCTGGGCAAAATGACCACAGATAGTATGGATGTTTCTTGTTAGCCTGGTATTTGAAATCATATTTCTAATATTTATATTTCCAAATGGGGTATACATTATAGAGAAAATCAAATGGAAGTTAGGGGGCAGAAACCTAAGCACTGATAAATTGTTTTCACTTCTTTCTTTATGAAATTATTTAGATAATATACTACAAGATGGTAATTCTGGGAAGAAAGTAGTCAAATTAGGGTTTGTAGAAGGAACAGGACAGGTTTTAAAAGGTTTCTCAGTCTTGGGGCACCTGGGTAGCTCAGTTGGTTGAACTTCCTACTTTGGCTCAGGTCGTGATCTCGCGGTTGGTGGGTCTGAGCCCCGCATCGGGTTCTGTGCTGACAGCTCAGAGCCTGGAGACTGCTTGGGATTCTGTGTGTGTGTGTCTCTCTCTCTGTCCCTCCCCCGCTCATGTTCTGTCTCTGTGTCTCAAAAATAAAATAGACATTACAAGGGTTTCTCAATCTTAAAGGTCAAAACTCAGGGCCAAGAGTTAGATGCTTTATACTCTTACTTTCTCATATATACTAACATGAAGAGATATAAAATGGCAAATAATGAGCAAGTTGGGAGGAGACACAGGAAGAGAAACCAAATGGGTGAAAGGCTGCAGAGCCACAAGGAAGTGTACAATTTTGTACGTGAAAAACAAGAAAGACTAGTTCAGGACACGTTTGGTTGGAGACTTGTTTTGATACCAAATGTGATAGGAAATATATAAACTTCAAAAAGAACAAGGAATAGTGGGAGAGAAGATATCAGAAGGGGCAACAGTGAGATCATTCCTTCATTTTAAACCAACTTAGATAAAGAGGTAAGAGAAATAAAGCAAGATTAAAGGGAAAAAAAAAATGTACCTTTGTCAGGATTAACCAGGAAGTTTAGATGACAATTTCTATGAAGTTACTTAGATAATAGTGTTTAACATTAGCATTTGGTATAGAAAATCAGGGTCTGTGAGGCTACTAGTTT
Organism: Prionailurus viverrinus; assembly: GCF_022837055.1. Lineage (NCBI taxonomy): Eukaryota > Metazoa > Chordata > Mammalia > Carnivora > Felidae > Prionailurus > Prionailurus viverrinus. Next base: position 42,066,093 of record NC_062567.1, on the reverse strand, counting down.
AAGTGTTTGGTATATCTTGCCTCCTTGAGATGTGAAATGTACCAGGGATATAAATGGAATCTGGGAAAGCTTAGAAAAGAAGGGGTGAGGTGCGAAAGAGCAGTAGTCTATATGTATAAATGAATATTGTCTACAGCATTTGGAAGGCCTAATTGGTATGTCCCCTTGATAAAGTCTGGGTGTCAGAATACAGCCTACCTTGTATTCTGAGCCACAACTGTGGTGGTGCCCCACAGGGATGCGTTGACCAGGTTACCAGGTTCAAGATTACCAGTTACAAGGCAATAGCATACTATCTTTTTTCTTAATTTTAACAACCACAAAGTCACGACATTTCTTTAATTCTTTAATAATTTCTTTGCTTTAAAACTTCACCTCAGGGGGACAGAAAACTGCCAGTCACTGGTTCCTTCATCATCAAGGACTGGAAATGACCATCTTACCCTCTCACTTTTTTTTTTTTTTTCATTTCATTCTTGTTTAGCAGTCATAGACCTCAATCTCGAGCTTTTTGGTCATGTATAGATTTTCAGCTTCTTATCCCTTGAATAGCCTGATGTTGGGGGGAAAGGATTTCAGCAAATCAGCATCATCCAGGTGCAATGGTTTTTAAATGCTTTGTTGGCTGTGCTAGAATCATTGTGACACTTCATAAAAATAAAGATTACCAGGTTCCTCTTCCTAGATTTTGGTTAAGTACAGCTGGTGTGGAAAGTGTATGCTTTTCAAAAGCTCTCAGGCAATTAATTCTTATCTGCAGCCTGGCTTGAGAATTATTAGTAGAATTTGTGGTACTTCCTATGAATTAGAATACCTCGTTCTGGTTACTACCACTCAAAGCGGTGTGGCTTTACGTAATCATTTAGATTTATCGCAAAGGTATTTCCCTAACTCACCTTAGTTATTTTAGGGACAAAATGAGACGATATAAAGCTCTGTGTAAATTCATTAGTATGGCACTCAATTTCACTGTGTATATATTACCTTGTTTGGGTGATTGCTGCTAGAAACTTGAAACCGGCTTCCTTTTCTGATAGCTAGCTGGGTCCTATCTGAGAGGAATGTAAAATCAGGCAGGAGTTAGAGCTTGACTCAGAGCGGGTGATCATACTTTCCAAACCTTATTAAAGCTATCCGGGTTATTTGTTCAGTTTGGCAATCCTAAACACAGTGCAAAAATGTGCGATTCATTAGAGTGCCTTGGAAGTGATATGTCGTTATCAGTGAGGCTTGTTCAGAGTTGAAAATGTCCTTGTCTTTTTGAGGATTCCTAGGACTGTTTCTCCTTGTCTGTGACTCGAGCCATGACCTCAGACAGCTGATCCGTCTTTATCTTATGCTGACAGGAATTTCTCCAGGATAAGCATCTGTTCCATGGGGATGTGGCAGCCAGGAATATCCTGATCCAATGTGATCTTACTGCTAAGCTCTGTGGATTGGGCCTGGCTTATGAAGTCCATGCCCGAGGGGCCATCCCAGCTACTTACCCCATACCTCGCAAGTGGCTCGCCCCAGAACGGCTTCTGCTGAGACCAGCTGGCATCAGAGGAGATGTGTACGGTTTGTTCCTGCCTTTTGGACTTCTTCCCTTCTTTTTTCTCTATTTATTTTGGGGAGATAGAGAGAGAGATTGAGCGTGATGGGGTGAGGGGCAGAGAGAGAGAGGGAGAGAGAATCCCAAGCGGTCTCCCTGCTGTCAGTGCAGAGCCTGATGCAGGGCTTGATCTCTCTAACCGCGAGATCATGACCGGAGCTGAAATCAAGTCAGAGCCACCCAGGTGTCCCAGAATTCTTCCCTTCTTGACCTAGGTGTCCTCCAGTCCCTGACCATGACTGTGTCTATTGTCAGTTATGTCTACATGTGAAATCTCTATTTAGAAGTCAGACAGACTCTCAAGGGGAAATGTGTGTTTTGTGACAGAGCTCATATTGGGCATCTAGCTACAGTCCTTTTTAGTGTCTTTTAAAGTATGACTCCTGTATTAAGTTAGCAGCCATAATTAGGAAAGAGAAAAGAAAAATGAAAAGATTATTCATACCAATATCCAAGGATTTAATCTAGTAGAGTCCCCTTTATCTGAAGGAGGTAGGTCCGCTTAATCAAAAGCTGTTAAACTAGGAATTATTAAAATAAAAAGAAATATACATACTTCAAATAATTTATTTTGGCTTAAAACATATAAATATGTGTGTATTGATTGGTCTTTTAGGGGAGGGCCAAGGCTTTTTCTATGAGGATGGACCTCCTAAATGAAGTTATACATTGTATTTCTTGTGTAAAAGCATGCATAATACATTGTTTTTGAGTTTTTGCGTGAGATGGTTCTGAGTGAGAAACTTGAAAAAAATGGTGAAGCAATTTGACTGCAGACACTGATTATTATTTTTTCCAATTTTCCTCTGTTGGCTCTCCCACACAATTGGACAACACTTTCTTTTTAGCAGCTTATTTTTGTAGAATACTTTCAAAGCATCCAACCTAGTTTTCAGGAGCTAATGCATTTTTTTTTGCATTGATATTTAATTGATTACATAATTACATTGATACATATGATGGCATAAACAGTATTGTAAAGAATCATGATTGGTTTTTGGTAACCGGACAATTCAGCCGCTTGGAGAAGCACAGAGAGGTAATATAGAATATCTTACTAGCCTGAATGTTGTGAGCAGCAGAAAAAATGTAGAGCATCAGTTAATACGGTGAGCCAATCAAAAGACTTCCACTGCTGCTTCACTCACATCTGCTTTTCAATAGGGGTCTGGGAGTAGTAAGTTTAACTGGGAAATATTGCTTGTTTAATGATGATGTTATAGAATAGTGAAATATACATCTCTCAAATCATATTGCTCTGGCAAATATCTATTCCCATTATGTGTAACGCTTGCTCTGTTAATGTGTTTCCTAGGTTTGGGCAGTTAGAGCTATTGAGGAAATAGTAGATAAATGATTAAAGCCTCACTGGGATTTGTGCTAAGAATCAAGGTTAGAATTTCAGCAGGAAGAAATGGAAAGGATGAAAAGGATGCACAGGGTCATTTCTTTTTGTTTGCGTAGATGTGTTTGTGTGTTTCCATAAATACACACACAGTGTAGCAAATAATAATAAACATCCATTAATGTGAAATGTAGAAGAAAGGAGACATAAAGGCAGTCCACAAAGAGATTAGACTTGAAGGGGATTGAGCAGCAGTGCTTTCTAATTACTTTGCTTATGTTATCAGACGCCCTCAATTTCCCCTTCATTGTCTTCTTTATAGGGTTCTTATTTGAAGACCTCTGAGAGTTGAAATGAGCTCTCTTTAGGAAAGGCAGAAATAGAAACTAAATAAATGGCTTTGTTTCTTTCACAGCTGGTCCTTTGGGATCCTGCTTTATGAGATGGTGACTCTAGGTAAGGAGGGTCCCTGAAGTAGTATGTACCTGGATGCAAATATCCAAGTATGTTTCTTTGAGTGGGGGGTGACATATTCTATGAGGAGAGGTTTCCCTACAATCTCAGGTTTGAACTGGGCTGACATGAAATCCCCCTCATCCTTTTAGTTTTTTTTTTTTTTTTTTTTTTTTTGCTTTCTTTTCCTTAACACTTTACCAATTCCAAAGCACATTTTAAAGTCCAAAGAATAATTCCAAGGGTGATTTTGTATAAACATAAATGTATTGTCCTGAGATGTATTAATCCATTTGATTGAGAAAATGCAGTATTTTCCTGTGCTTGGGGAGTAGAGGGCACGTCTCATTTCTCACTTTGCTTTGTTACTTTTGTAAAGGCTCAACATTATCCTAAATTTTCAGGTTTTTTCCTCCCAATCACCTTTTCTACCCCCCAGACTCTCTAAGCTGTGTCCTTACTTGATCACCAGGGAACACTTATATTGTCTCTAGTATTTTCCCTTTGGCTCCACCTTTTGCAGGCAATTAGCCCCGGTGCATGAAGAGTCATGTTATAGTTGGTATTCTAGAGGACCTAAGGTCCCCTTGCTGCTCTCCTTTTTTTCCATGCCAACAGGGGCACCGCCATATCCCGAAGTTCCTCCAACCAGCATCCTGCAGCATCTCCAAAGAAGGAAAATTATGAAGAAACCAAGTAGTTGCACGCATACCATGTAAGTGGCTTTTAGGACCTACTCTCCTCTCATTACAATGCCTTTTTGATCCCCGTCGATCTTGCCCTTCTAAAGTGGCTCAGATGATCCCTATCTGTCCTTTATGTGCAAATATACAGCCTTAGACATACCTATGCGGTAAAATACACCTGCTCATATATCATATATATTTACATATGTGTATATGTGTGTGTATATCTGTGTACACACACATACACTGAGCAACTACTGAGAACTATATGAGGGTTCTAAGCAGATAAAGTTCAGCTCTTTCAGAACCTTCTAAAATAGGTAAGGAGGGGACCAAATCCAACACAAATATAGTAGTGTTTTGTCTGTCTAAATGTATCAGTCAGAGACTACCAGCCTCAGTTCTAATATGGCTGCCATAAAATCCATTCCCCTAGAGTTACTCACTGGCTCTCATTACCATTTAACTTTGAAAAACTATGGACTATCTATTTTTTTCCAATTCTGATCAAATTAGAAGTCAACCAGAAGAAGGAGGGTAGGAAGAAATTAGAAAGATGGGAGGAATAGCCAATAATGTCAGCAGAAAGGGACAGCTGGTGAGCCAATGCAGAGGCAGAAAATGGAAAAATTAAAAATTACACACAGAGTTTCAAAACCAATGAAGTACAAAAAGGTCTTGCTAAAGAATATAAGGAAAGGTTAAAATATTTATAAGAAGTCAGGGGAGAATATATTAATATGCATTTCTTATAAAATTATTGGTATTTATAAATTTTTCAGCGTTGAAAGGGTAAATTTCCATCACCTGAGTTTCACATAAATGAACAGTGACTGTATCAAGCAGATTATAAGTGTTAAATATCATAACTATATACACATACACACACACTCACACACATGCATATATATAGTATAATAATACTGCTTGGATACACTGGAATGATTGTTGAAAGCTTTCTTGTTGGCTTTTTTAATGTGTAAAAAGCTGTCCTTTATATTGGGGGGGGGAGACACTGAACCAATAAAGTATCTGATCTTCAAGAATTTAGTATTTGGATGAGGAGATATCTAAAAGCAATATGAAAATCAACATAAAATGGGAGGCCATATAAAAGAATGATGAAAAGTTCAGACTCAAGTCATAGAGTCAAAAAGACACATGTTCACTCCCAGTCCTGCTACTTTACTGGACATTGTTGACTTTTCTTGAAATAGGTGTAATGATAATCCTACCTCAATGTTATTGTGAGGCTAAAATAAAATAATGCATGTTAAGTTCCACTACCATGCCTTATAAAATAAATAAGTTCTTGCTAAATGTTATCAGTGTTATTAAATTGGCATCTTTTACACTGTACTACAGTAAGGAGTATGGGAGACGCAGTGTGGGCTGAGGTTTTTAAGGGAAGGTTGCACAGAAGAATTGAGACCTAAAACAAACCTGCAGGAAATGACGATCATAGAGAGGGTATTTGAGGAATTGGGCATAGCACCAGCAAAGACAGAGTTGGGTGTTAAAAACCACATCTAAGGCATTGCAAGACACTGACTTAGCTGGAGGAGAGGGTTCAGTTAGGCAAGGTCTCTGAGGCAGAGAAGCTAGCAGGGAGGATGTCGGCTTTACATGGAAGCCACTGTAGGTTCTTGAGAGGGATGAGACATGAAAAAAGTGTCTGATAACAGACATTATTCATTCTTTGTAAACTGGGCTGAAGAGAAGACAGCTTAAGTACTTTTATCTAGATTAAGGCAATTTCCTGGAGAAGCTAAATAATAAAAGAGGGAAATGGCCTGGGTTAATGAAAGGAAATATCTAATTAACTAGATTACTCAAAATAATATGAATCATATTATTCTTCTTATTGTATTCTTCTTCTTCCATTTCTTATTTTCCTGGCTTAGTGTAGCTTTTACTGGGAGACACCCTATAGCCATGGCCTGTCATGCTACAAGTTAGTAACATCTAAAGATGAGAAACACTTAACTTGTGAGAGTTTTTGGTAATAGAATGAAAACAACTGCTTTGTCATACCGATTCTAGTTTGAGAAATCCTCAGTCATTCCTACTATAATTTTTTTTTTTTGGAGTTTACTTCTTTATTTTGAGAGACAGAGCAAGCAGGGGAGGGGCAGAGAGAGAGGGAGAGAGAGAGAATCCCAAGCAGGCTCCGCATGGTCAGCGTGGAGCCTGATGCAGGGCTCCAACCCACGAACCGCAAGATCATCACCTGAGCAGAAACCCAAGAGTCAGACGGTTAACCGACTGAGCCCCCCAGATGCCCCCAGTCATTCCTATTATAAAAAGGGCCCTGATGAGAAGATGATGTTAAGAGATTTAGTATTAGGAAAAGAAAGGAATATTATTCCCTGGAAAGAATATAAGAGGACAATGAGAAGTAGATTGAAGAGTCGCGGGGTGGTTGTTGTTGTTGTTGTTAAGTTTTACTGGAAGAGATGTGTTCCTCAAATATTTGCCTTGTCAAGGAAGTCGGTTTCTCTTGCTCCCCTTTCAGGTACAATCTTATGAAGTCTTGCTGGCGCTGGAGTGAGGAGAGCCGCCCTTCACTCAAAGAGCTACACTCACGCCTCGAAACTGCCGCTCGATCTGCCAATGACAAGGCTGTGTTGCAAGTGCCCGAGCTGGTGGTGCCTGAGCTGTATGCAGCTGTCGCAGGTATCAGCCTGGAGAGCCTCTCCTACAGCTACAGCATCCTTTGAAGATCCTCGGGCACGAAACATTGACTGGTGATCACATCCTATTGAAAAGAACTCCTCCAAGAACAGAAAATAGCTTTCTAGCGGGACATAAAGGGAGAAATAGGACCTTCCCCTACACATCTCCCTGGATACCTGAAGTGATGCGAGATGAGGCTCTCCACACCGTCTACCATGGAGACTGAGGAGAACAGTTTCATCTCTGCTGTCTCAGTCCTGAAGATCCAGGGTAGACGGTGGTGGATAGTAGCATTGCAAAGAAGGGCTTGGAAATCTCCAGTGTTTGTCTGGCATTGCACTCATAAGCTGGCCCTCCCACCACAGGCTGGTTTCCTCTTGAAGCATGCCTCTACCTAACTTATTACAGGGCCCAGAGAAGTTGCAGTCAGCTGAGGGAATAGAAAGCTGACAAAGAAGTTGATGAGAAAGAGAATTAAAAGGAGTATAGATGTGGACCAAGGTCATCCTTCAAAGAGGTGGTGGAGGAAGGAGATAAAATTCTTCAATCCTGGTCCATCCTTGCGGGACTGGAGGAGGACCAGGAAGGCAAACTTGTGAGCTTCCCTTTGGGTACAGATAGGAGAAAGATGGTCTCCTTTTATCTACTTATGAGACAAGTGAACTCTGCTGGAAATACTTTTAACTAGAAGCTGGAGGGTCCTTTCATGATTAAGAACATTCAACATCTATTGTTCATCAGACTAGCTTCCTGGTCCCCGTAAGACTAGGGAAACTGAGCCTACAGTGTCCATTAGGCTGACAATGAATATACAGTTGACCTTTGAACAATATAGGTTTGAAATGTGTGGGTTCCCTTACACATGGATTTTTTTTCTTGATAAATGCAGTGCCATACTGTAAATGTATTTTCTCTTCCTTATGATTTTAACATTTTCTTTTTTTCTAGTTTATTTATTGTAAGATTACAGTGTATAATACATAGAACATACGAAATATGTGTTGATTGACCATTTATGTTTTTGGTAAGGCTTCTGGTCAACTGTAGGCTATTACTAGTGAAGTTTTGGAGTCCAAAGTTATATACAGATTTTTGACTGTGCAGGTGTCGGCGCACTTAATCCCTGTGTTGTTCAAGGGTCACCTGTACTATGTATTTAATAAGTAGGAAATGTGAATGCTTAGTAGTCCAGAAGGTCTTTAAAAGGGTTAGAAAACGATGTCATCTGAGACAGAAGGATGGTAGTTTCTGATTTTCAATCATTCACTGATGTACTGTGAAACTTCGTTAAATTAATATTTATTGGGTAAAAATAGGATTTTCTAGTATATAGCTGCCAAAATCTCTATAATAGGGAGCATGAAAGTAAATAAATGGAAATTAATGTCAACAGAAAAATTCAAGAGATAATCTACATTGCCAGAACACTGATTCCTCACGTGTAAATGGGGATAATACCTACCTCACAGGGTTGTTGTGAGGACTGAATGAGAATATATATATTTGGACAATATTTGGCACATATGTGCTCAATAAATGGTAGTTTCATTATTTTTTCCCTTCCTACTCATATCTATTTCATTTAAAATCTGCTGTAGCCAAAAGGAGAACCTCAGTCTGCCAGTAATACTGCAAGGCAGGACATGCTTAAAGATGGTATGATACAGGGACGCCTGGGTGGCTTAGCTGGTTAAGCGTCTGACTTCAGCTCAGGTCGTGATCTCACGGTTTGTGGGTTCGGGTCCCGCATTGGCCTCTGTGCTGACAGCTCAGAGCCTGAAGCCTGCTTCAGACTCTGTGTCTCCCTCTTTCTCTCCCTCTCCCTCGCTCACACTCTGTCTCTCTCTGTCTTTCAAATAAATAAATAAATGTTAAAACCATTTTTTTAAACAAGTCTCACATGACTAAAATAACGAGGTCATCATTTTTGTGTGAGCTTCTGGATGATGATAGCCGCCTCCTACTGTTTAAAAATACTTAAAATATCATGATGATGACAATTTATCTGAACAAGTTATCTGTGATTTTAAAGAATATTCTGGGTGCTCTGGAGGGACATCTAAGGCTGCCATAGGACACATAGCTAGAAAATTTTGTAGAAGTTGGAATCCTGATGGAGTCATGATGCGTCATTCAACTGAATAATGATTCTTGCATCTGTAGGAATACCACAATGATTCCTCAGGATTTAAATGGGTGTTAAGCTGCAATAGGGAGAAGGGAGATAGAGTGGCGTGGCACAAAATGATAAAGTCCTATGGAATCTCGTTGTTTCTTGCCTGTTCACATAAGTCTAATTTACAAAATGCTTATGTATTTATGCAAATATTTTTAAAAAGGTGAGTGTTCGGGCCAACTGTGCCAGGCATTGTTCTAGACGTTGGATAAAACAAACAGAGGGCTTTTGATTACAGTCTGGAAAGAGACTGTGTGTATATATTTGTGTAGGTATAATGATAAATTATGGTTAAGCGCTATGAGAAAAAAGTATAGGATAGTAGAATGAGATGTAAAAATGAGGGCCTCCCTGAAGAGGTGGTATTTAAACCCAGACAAAAAGTGAGGAGAGGAACCATCCAGGAGAGGGACTGTATGTGCGAAAACTCTGGGGCAAGGAAAAAAAAAAAAAGCATAATTTATTTGAGGAACTGCAAATAGGCAAGTGGATGGGGACATACTGAAGTTAGGAGAAAAGTGGTGCATAATTAATGGGAGAGCTGCTCTTTCAAACTGCATGTTAAAATGTGTTCTGGTAGGAGGGAAATCAGCAATCAGATGATCGCTATTTAAAATTTGATCCATAATTTTGTTTGTTTTTCTGGATACACGTTTGGAAAACTGGATACAGTAATTGTTCATTCTAGGAAAACTGGGTCTTTTCCTCACTTGGCCAGGCTCCTTCCAAAAGGAGGATTATATTTCTGGCATTTCGACTGGTCAGACAGTCATGGTATTTCCGAGCTAATGAATGGAAAAGAGAATTAAAATAATCTACCATTCAATTATGTTGAATCTGGGATAGCCTTTGTATTATTGTTTTGATTCCCTCCCTCCCTTGATCCCGTTTTCCCAATTTATGCTTTATTGTTCAAAACAGCCTCTAACACAGCCAGGAACTGAGCGAACATCCACCTGGATACAGTGTCGAATTAGAAGTTGAAAATGTAGTTTAACTTAGAATAGTCTGAACCAGTAGTTTCAAATCATGCTCAGGCAGAACACTAGTGTTTTTCATGGTAGATTTAGATATTTTGTTATTAAAATGGAATAATTTCTTCACCATTTTTAAAGAAAAAGTAAGCTAATGGACAGAATCTTCTTAATCTTAACCTCGCTATAATAATTTTTATTAAATTTTTGCTTTACCATATCTCATTTGAACAAATAAATAGGGCAAGTACAATGGAAAACTGGGGATTTTTAAGTGTAGCTTAATTTAGAGACTGTTTTTACTTGTTTTGAAAATAAGGGTTAGTGGTCGTGCTTTGTGTTAGAAGCATATAATATTGTCATACACTGGAAAAAATTATTAGTTTGAATGATGGAATTAAATATATCATCATGTCATAATAATGTAGCAATAGCACTCACCATATATGAACATATCTGAGAAACAATGATGTGAAAATTTTGGTATTTCTGCAGGATAGTGTTTCTCTTACTAAAAAAGCAATACCACTGAGTGATTAAAACGACATTATGTTAAAATTCCATAGAGAAGGATTATAGAAGAGAGAAGAGAAAGGTGGGTGGATGGAATAAAGGCTGAAATAGACCATCTCATTCTGACATTAAAAAAAAACCTTTAAATTATCTTAGACTGCTGTTTTAGATTATATAATATTCTTGATTTATTACTCTGGTCCATTTAATGGAAGGAGATAGTCCTGGAAGCTTTTGTTCTGTAAATACAAAAGTAAACTATTCAAAAGCTACTGATTAAGAAAAGAAAAAAGAAAAGAAAGGAAAGGAAGAGAAGAGAAAAGAGAGGAGAAGAGAGGAGAGCAGTCGAGAGGAAAAGAAAGAAAAGAACAACAAAAAATCTGTGCTCTCTAGTGTTTATCTCACGAAATTCATAACATATTTCCGAAAATTATAAGTAGGAATAACTTGATAACTTTAAATAGTGAGGCAAAAGGCAAAAGAAGTGTGAGGATAAAGCAGATTTGAGAGACCAAAAAAAGAAAGAGTTTTAGATGCAGGGAAAATCAGAACGTTTAAAAAAGACTAAATTAACACTTAAGAAATAACCATCTCTGACCATAGCCCTCTGACTTGATTCATTACCATGAAGCTGAAAACAATAAACTTAAAATTCATTATTTTATCAATGAATATTGTGTATTTGACTAAATCATGAAGCCTTATTTTCAACTGGAGTTGGAAATGTGTATTTCTTAACTGCTTCAGAAGGGTCTTTTAAAGCTAACCACAGATAGGTTACATTAGCGAAGACAGAAATAATTCTTTACTTGGCTTCATTTAGGCAGCCCTAAACATTTATTTTCATAAATGAACTGTGGTGATACTAGTAAGTATGCTCTAATTTGAAGCCTACAGCAACTGGGATTCAGATTTATCAATGTTTGCAAAATATTTTCACTATTTCCAGCCCAACTAAAAGTGTATGAAATGGTTCTTATATAACTTCACTGTCCAACATGGTAGCCAATAGACGCATGTGGCTATTTCAGTATTATTTTAAATTCATATCCATGAAACCTTTAAAAAGAAAAAAAATCACTCCCTATTCTCACTAGCCACATTTCAAGTGCTCACAAGCCATTCAGAACATTTCCACATCTCCGTCATATACCATCCAAGAAGACCACTTTGCAATGCTTATCATGATACAAGAGAGAATGATACAAGAGATTACTTTTTCATATATAAAGGATTAAGTGAATATATTTTCACATTTCACCTTAAAAACCGACAGGGGTTAGAAAGGATTAGTCTTTAGCGCAGAAGTCTTTTTAGGGGATTAAAAACAGTAATTGGCCTACAGATAAAGATCTTACTACCGCATTCCACATGCACTATTGGCATAGTCATAGTTCTGGAACCGGTAGCTCTCTTACGTAAGCATGAAGATGAACATTGGCATGTGAGCCAAAAATCTGATGAATATGTACTGGGGAATCTAAATATATTGAATGAGGCTCCCGGCACAACAAACAAACAAACAAACAAACAAACAAACAAACAACCCAAATGGATTATTGCCTATATTTTCAGAGATACTATGGAATACGTGGTCAGATTTCTATGGGTTATTCTTGTAGTAAGTACTGTGACCAACTGATCTCGGTTTGCCTGGGTCTTTGCAGGCTTTACAACTGAAAAGTCCCACATCGCAGGAAACTCCTTAGTCCTGGGCAAACCAAAACAGTTAGTTACCTTAGTGCTAAGGGATAGTGCTTTATGTCTCTTGTATATTTTCCATAATGGCAGCAAATAATAGGAACTGAATAACTTTTCTATATTAACATTTATACAATGGTTAATATAGATTTCTACATTGACAGTTATATAAGTGTTAATATAGACTCAACATAATCTGGCCCAGTCTGCCTTTCTAGTCATTCCACTTTTATGAACTTTATGTTCTTTTTTTTTTGTTTTTAATTTTTTTTAATAATTTTTTTTAACGTTTATTTATTTTTGAGACAGAGACAGAGCATGAATGGGGGAGGGGCAGAGAGAGAGGGAGACACAGAATCAGAAGCAGGCTCCAGGCTGAGGCATCAGCCCAGAGCCCGATGCGGGGCTCGAACTCATGGACCGTGAGATCGGGACCTGAGCTGAAGTCGGACGCTTAACCGACTGAGCCACCCAGGCGCCCCTGAACTTTATGTTCTAACTATAGTGAAGTGTTTGGCTTTCCAGAATCACGCACTTTCATACCACTGTGCCTTTGTTCAGGCTATTTTCTGCCCTGAATGCTTTCCCTCCCTTTGACCATACACTGAACTTACCCAACAAGGTCCAATTCAGATCGTACATCTACACAGCCTTCCTTGATACTTCCCTTTCTTCAATTTCTCCTATTCCCCAATAAAGTGGCTTGCTTCTTCTGCTGTACTACCAGCATTTAAAAATTTGCTTTCTTTTCTTTCTTTTTTTTTTTTTTTACAACTGATAAGTTATTAAAAAAATTGATTTAAGCATCTTCAGTGGTGAGTTCACCCTCAACTCTTGGCTCAATACTCTTGGAAGTAATCTTGTTTAACAATCTCAAAAGGACTGTGCAAATCAATGAGTCACTTGTAGATCCTCATCTGAAAATGATCCTGAGTCTTAGAACCTTCACCACAAGGAGTTTTTCTTGTGGTGAATCTAGCAGGCATCTGAACTGGTCCTTTCACTTTGAGATTCTTTCCCTTTGCATCTCTGATCAAGTCAGCATATACCTTCTCCAAAGATTTTAAGTTGTGTCTGGTTATAATAATTCTAATTCAGTGAATTGCCACGTCTGGTTCCACGGGTGTCTTTATGGTGTCTTTAAAAGCCATGGCTGTGGTGTGGCTTCTTCATGACTGGTTCCTTGGAGAGAGCTAACAGCAGTGAGCTGGGAACAGGAGCGGGCAAGTCCAAAGCTCCTTTGTAGCTGCGACTGTATCTTCCTCAAAAGAGCTAAAAATATTCTTGTAATATTTGCTTCCTTGTGCTAATATCTGACTACATGTTTGCTTTCTTTTCTAGACCAAACTTCTAAACGGCTCTATCATTATTACCAGTGTCTGTCCATTTCTGGCACATAAGAAATGCCTGTATGTTTTTATAAATTAAAAAAAGTTATTGTTTATTTTTGAGAGAGAGAGAGAGAGAAGACAAGTGGGTGAGGGACAGACAGAAAGGGAGACACAGAATCTGAAACAGGCTCCAGGCTCTGAGCTGTCAGCACAGAGCCCGACGTGGGGCTCGAACTCATGAACCGTGAGATCATGACCTGAGCCGAAGTCCGATGCTTAACCCACTGAGCCACGCAGGCACCCTTGTTTTTATAAATTTTAAAGCTTATTATATATGTATTATCTCATTTGATCTTCTCAACAAAGATTGACAAAGTTGATCATAGGATATTCAGTTGGTGAACAAACAGGTGTGGACAGTGACTAAGCAACCAAGGTTAGTAGAGCATAAGTGATGGGAATGAATCGCAGGTCTTCTGACTGCCACTCTTTATTTTAAATACTGCTGAGGGTTAAAGGTCACCCAGCAGAATTACTCGGTTGGTAAAAACAGGGTGATCAATAATATTTTAAAAGTAGACTCCGTAAACGTTCCCCTTGTCTTTCCACCTCCTTCAAAACCCATTCCACACTGGAGCATTCTTTCCCCTCCCCAATGTAATTCTTTTCTGGTAAGAAACGTGGGCTAAACCATGTGATCTTCAGGCAAATTGCCAAAACTCCACAGGCTACTAAAGATTAACCCTTGCTGAATGGTACACGTTTTACTATTAAAAGGAACTCTTTTATACCGTGACTTCAGGGATCTTTAGTTTCAATGTGTCTTTCAAATTTCATACCTCTTGTTTGATAGGCTTCTAGCTGTCAGCTAGCTAGCAACCGTGGTGCAAAGGGGGAAATCTCCGGTTAGGAATCTAACTGCAGGAAAGGGTTGTAGTCCAGGTCAACCATTCGGATTCCGGCTTTATCTTTCCTCACTCCACCAGTGAAAGGCGAATTCATGCCACACCCCCCTCCTGAGGGCAGGGTGCCGCGAGAATTAGAGACCCGAAAAGTAAAAGCGACTTGCACACCTGAATTCTCAGCCTATAAAAAAATACTATGACATTTTCACACTTCTGTGTTTTGCTTGTAGCACACGATCTACTTAATTTTGCAAAAAAAAAAAAAAAAAATGTTCTTCCAACCTTGCGAAACCAAGTTCAGGTCTCCCCAGCGCCTCCGAGTCTCTCCCGGGAGAACCCGCCTTCCCGCTTTCCTCCGGTCACCGGGGACCAGAAAGGCACGCCCGCCGCGACGCTTTTACCCTGGGCGATGACGTCACTACCAGGCGCCGGGCGGCACGTCGGCCAGGCCTCGGGCGGGCTTCAGGGGGACGAAAATGGCTATGGCCAGCGATTTCTACCTGCGCTACTACGTAGGGCACAAGGGCAAGTTTGGACACGAGTTCCTGGAATTCGAGTTTCGGCCAGACGGTGAGCAGGGGAGCGGCGCCGCCGCCGAGTGCGCTGCGCGGCTGGGGGAAGCGGAGCGCGGAGGACGCGGAGGGGGCGGGGTGGGCTGAGCCGTCCGCGGTGGGCTGGCGAGCCTGCGGTGGGGGCTGGGGCCACTAGAGCCGAAATACACACGAACGAAAGTCTATCCGAGGCGTACATTGGTTCCGTGAAGAAAAGACAATTGATCGGTGTAAATTAATTCAGAAAAATCGAACCCTGCCAGATACCGAAAACTTGGGGGTAAGCAGAATCCTGCATCCAGCGCACCGGAAGGGACCTGAAAAGGCATCTCGTGTGCTTGACGTCATACCTGAACATTTTGAAGAACATCCCATCGTGCCGGGGTCCAAGGGATGCTGAAGGTCTTCCGGTGACCAGTTAATTTTCGGACTCCCCATTCAACCATTGTATTCATTCAGGCCCTGCCTCTCAAGCCACGTGTGTAGGAAAAGGACCTGCTCAGAAGAGGGGAGCTCTTCAGTGTAGAAAAATGAATGTAATGATGTGTTTAGGGTGCTTAAATACAGTTGTTTGCCATAGGATGCGTTAAGAATACACAAGAGGGGAATGGTGAGGGCTACGTGTAGGAGGCGTCAAGGAAAGCTTCCTAGAGAAGGTAACAGTTGAAATTGCAGCTGGTGCGCAGGGCTACAGGAGCACTTGTCTCCCGGGTTCCCAAACAGACCAAATCGGAGGCTCGTTGACAAATCCAAAGGTAGAGAATCTACTGATGGTGAAACAAGAAAGTTTATTTCAGAGAGGCCAGCACCGGAAGACAGCGGACTAGCTTCTCAAAGACGTCTCTAAAATGCAAAAAATACTTCCAGGTTTATGTAAGGAAAACGTGGGGCAAAGGTGGGTGGGTTCTGTGCCGGTGGACCTTGAATTTTAAATTGATCATTGCCTTGGATTTCAATCCCAGGTGAGGTCTTGATGGCTCGGGGCAGTCCTTGTTGCTTGAGGGGGTAGTTTTTGTTCCCGTTAGGAGATACTTTGCCCTTAGGGTCTTCTGCAGGAGCCGAGAGACAAGCTGGAAGGAGGAACCTAACTAAAAAGTTTGAGATCCCAATGGAGGCAGCCGGAGCCCTCTTTCAAGATGAGTTTTTTTTTGTTGTTGTTTGGTTTTTTTTTTAGTTTTTTAACATTTATTTATTTTTGAGAGAGACAACGAGAGAAAGACAGGGGATGAGTAGGGGAGGGGCAGAGAGAGAGGGAGACACAGAATCCGAAGCCGGCTCCAGGCTGTGAGCTGTCAGCACAGAGCCCCATGCGGGTCTTGAACCCACAAACTGAGAGATCATGACCTGAGCGGAAGTCGGAAGCTTAACTGATGGAGCCACCCAGGAGCCCCAAATGAGTCTTTAAATGAGAATAGGATGTTCTGGGCCTGTGAGGGAGAAAACCATTCAGACTGCTGAAAACAGCATGGGCAAAGGGTGAACGGTCTGCTGCCTGCTGCCGTGTAGGTGCAACATAGTCTATCTTTTGACAGCTCCGATTCTCTCTAAAGAGAAGTGTTACTGTATACTGAACTCTCCTGGCAACCTGGGCAGTCCACCCGCCTAGGCTTTCCTTCTTTGAATGCGTGTTATGTGCTGGGCAACAAGTAAATACAAAAATTGAGGATACAGTAATGAATAAGACTCTTTAATTTCCATGAAGGAGTTACGTCTTGGTGGGCGACACAGACATGAAACTAGCCATAAAACAGCGTGGATATTAAGTGGTGCGATATGTTTTGGCAAAGTTCTGTGGGAGTGAAAGAGTCGAGAAGGGGCGCGTGGGTCGGTTAAGTGACTTGATCACAGCTTAGGTCTTGATCTCAGGGTCGTGTGAGTTTAAACCCCGTGTTGGGCTTTGTGCTGGGCATGGAGCCTACTTTAAAAAAAAAAAAAAAAGAAAAAGTAGAGAAGCCTCGTATATTAGGAAAGAGGAAGAGAATCAGACGTTGAAGGAAGAACTCAAGGTAACTACAGCCATGCAATTTAGAAACTGTAATCACTTTATTCTCCCTTGTTCTCCCCACGTCTCTTCTCAATTTAGCTAAGGAGCCAAATTTACCTGAATGTTCCATCTATTCTTTTTTTAGGTGATAATCTTCTTAGTGTCTTTGCCTGTGAACAGCTTTCAGCTTGCCTATATCCTGTTTAGCCAGTCACGTAAATTAAGCAGTCTGATATTATCAGGGAAATCTCATGCCAGGACGGTGGTTCTCATCCAGTAACCTGCCATCACACCATTCCACATACTTCCTTCAGTAGTGAGGGGATCACCTCATTAGGGTAACATCAGAGATCAGGACCATATTACATCTGTCCCTGAGCAACTGACTACAGCCATAAGGAGAAGCATGCATCAAGGAGTACAAAAGTCAACGATGGATTAAAATTAACTATAGGTCAGCTAACAAACTGGCCTACGTTTTATCTAGAAGCGTTACATAGCATATGCATCCTAGTGACAGTGCTAAAATATTAGCATTGCCATATTGTATAGAGAACATTTTGGAGTAGTAGGGAAAGTGTGAGTATTGGAAGAAGGTGGATCCAGATCCGAATCTTTGTGTCCCTGGGCAAGTGACTGAACTCTGTTTTCTCAACCATGAATAGATGAAGCACCGATTAGATTAAATGCTCTGGGTAAATCACTTAGGACCAATGAAGACATAAAACATAGGCTTTAAAAGAAATGTTAGTTCCTTTTTCAGATTCCCTGTCTAGTTCATGATAATAGCTTAAGCAAATGAGCCTTAAAAGTAACTCTCCTAAAGGGCGTCTGGGTGCCTCAGTTGGTTAAGTGTCGGACCCTTGATCTGGGTTCAGGTCATGATCTCGTGGTTCATGGGACTGAGTCCACATTGGGCTCTGTGCTATCAGCTTGGGATTCTCTCTCTTGGCCCCTCCCCAGCTTGTGCTCCCCCGCCCCCAATAAATAAATAAACTTTAAAAAAAGGCCCTCCAATTATATTGAAGGCATGAAATATTTATTTATTTATTTATTGAAAAAAAATTTTTTAACGTTTATTTATTTTTAAGAGAGAGAGAGAGAGAGACAGAGCATGAGTGGGGTCGGGGCAGAGAGAGAGGGAGACACAGAATCTGAAGCAGGCTCCTGGCTCCACGCTGTCAGCACAGAGCCCGACGCGGGGCTCGAACTCATGAACCATGAGATCATGACCTGAGCTGAAGAAGTCGGATGCTTAACTGACAGAGCCGCCCAGGTGCCCCAAAGTCATGAAATATTTAAAAATTATGTTGAATACTTAAAAATTCTGTTGAAGGTATGGAGTATTTGAAAATGACTAGCTTCAGCTTTAGCTTTTTTTTTTTTTTTTTACCAGCAAATACAGATCTGGCATTGATCTTATGCTAAAAAGGCAGAAACTATTAATAAAAAAAGTGGTAGTATAAAATGGTCTTTACCTTCAAAATTGCTTACAGTGTCATTTCTTTCTTTCTTTCTTTTTTTTTTTTTTTAGCAGTTTTTGCTGTTATAGATTGAATTTTTTTCCACTCCCCACAGGAAAGCTTAGATATGCCAACAACAGCAATTACAAAAATGATGTCATGATCAGAAAGGAGGTAAGTTCTTTTTGAATGTCTAATTTTTTACATTTAGACCATTTTCTTCAGATCTTTTTTGAATTTACAAAACTACATCTAAGGCTATATTACTATAAAGAAGCCACTTTATAGATTGAAAAGGGATTCTATTTAAATTAGATATAACTGTAGCATGTGTAACATCAAAAGAAGCAATCTGAATATATTAAATTGTAGACCCACCTTTGAACATATGATTTAGTTCATTTTGTCTTTATGTCACTTTCACTATTTAAAACTAATTGATAGTCAGGGGCGCCTGGGTGGCGCAGTCGGTTAAGCCTCCGACTTCAGCCAGGTCACGATCTCGCGGTCTGTGAGTTCGAGCCCCGCGTCGGGCTCTGGGCTGATGGCTCGGAGCCTGGAGCCTGTTTCCGATTCTGTGTCTCCCTCTCTCTCTGCCCCTCCCCCGTTCATGCTCTGTCTCTCTCTGTCCCAAAAAATAAATAAACGTTGAAAAAATAAATAAACGTTGAAAAAATAAATAAATAAAAATAAAACTAATTGATAGTCAATATTTAAACACAGTATGCATTTTATTTTTTTTTAAGTTTTTATTCATTTATTGGATAGAGAGAGAGAGAGTGAGAGAGAGAAAGAAACCAAGCAGAGGAGGAGCAGAGAGAGAGGGGGAGAAAGAGGATCCAAAGCGGGCTCTGCCCTAGCAGCAGAGAGCCTGGTGCGGGGTTCAAACTCATGAACTCCTGAGATCATGACCTGAGCTACCCAGGTGCTAAACACAGTGTGAATTTAAATACAAGGCTCAAAAGTTAGGGATAAGAAAAAGTTCAGAACAGTAGCTGTGATGTTTACTTGTATTTGCCTCTGTTCACCTTATAGATTTTCCCTTATCACCATTAACCACTCAGGTAATTGAGTCCCATGTTAAGAAGTCCAGAATCCAGGGTTTTAAAAGGAGGCTAGTGTAAATTACCTTTTTTTTTTTTTTTTTTTTTAAATTTGGAGACAAATGTATATTCAAGGAAAGGGCAAGAGAATGAAGAAGCATCCTATGGATGAGTGATTCTCTCTCACCTTGTAATTTTGGAATCAGCATTCGATTCTTCCCTGGTACTCCCTTTGAATATTTAGTGTCTGTAACATTGTATGATTATTTCATTCTGAGTTGGGGGAAGAAATAGACATGAAATTTTTACTGGAACTTATTTTCAGGCTTATGTACACAAGAGTGTAATGGAAGAACTGAAGAGAATCATTGACGACAGTGAAATTACAAAAGAAGATGATGCTTTGTGGCCTCCCCCTGACAGAGTTGGCCGACAGGTTGGTGTTTAGTGGTTCTTTAAATGCATACGTCTTAAAAGTTGGTAATATAATTCATTGTTACGTTTCTCCTTATTTATCTAGAATAGACCATTGGTTCTTTGGTTTTCCATTTAGTAGGCACCCGGTAAATCCTGTTTAATTTTGTTTCACTTAGGCTCATTTCCTGTGCTACCTCTGAGTAGTAAAGGAGTCAAGATTTAGGTCAAGATTTAGACCTCTTTCTGACCAGTCCTCTCTCTAGCCCCCCCAGTTAAAGCTATGATGTTTTCACGCTGTTATGAATAATTTCTATTGTGTATTACTTCTATTAGGAATAAGTACACTGTTTGTTAAATTCAAGACAGGATTCTTATTGACTGTAAAATTTACTTTCTTCATTTTTATAACTCTGAGAACCCTTGTTTGCATCCTTATGCCCAGGAGAGGGATTTGATTGGTGTCTTTGTTCGAACTGACCATTGCTTTTGCCTCATATTCCCTTTAGAGTAATTAATGTTTCTCAGAGGGCTTGTGAAGAACTTTGAAGGTTTCATTTCACTCTGTAAAAAGATAGTTTGATTGGGTCTTTTCAACTCTTGAAGACATGAGATACAATTCCTGGAGGAAGAAGCACTTAATTTCACTTTTTTATGTTCCTAAGAATTATACTTTATGTCACCTTCTTTGATTTTATATTACTTTCTTCTAGAAGAAAATGTGGAGAAATTGAATAGATGCTGACATTCTATAGCAGTCACTTAGCTCTTCTGTTTAAAGAAACATTATTTAGGAAAGCAAAGGTAATAGTTAACAGTATTTATTTTATGCATTGAAAAACACTTTTAAAAAATAAATTTAAATCTCAGTTTGCTTTATGCAATGGGTACATTTGTACTAAAAAACAGACAACGGCAGTAAACCTTTTATCTCTTTTAGACTCTGGGAGAACCCAGCATTTTATGTACCCACTCGATGATGTGCTTATGTTTTGGTTAGTGGGGAGGGTTAAGCATGTTCCAGAGATCATCCATTGGATCTTTAAGTCAAAGATTTTATGATTGATTGAGAGCCTTAGGTAATTCTCCATATTGTGTGTGCCATAAACTGTGTGTAATTAGGTCTTTTGATCAGACATATAGCTGAGATTGTCTTTAATGGCATTTGTTATTTAACCTGATATATCACTACAGACATAGCCTCTTAATCATTGGTTTTAGATTTGCAGATAAAATATAGAGAAAAACTTATCCAGTAATTATGGCACACTGAGAATGTCTACAGTATGTTGTATTTGTTTTAGTAGTGCTTAATTTTAAATGTTTTGTGAAGTCAAACAAGTGTGAGTCTTTCAGTGTTAACAGCCCAGGATTCAAATATGAGTACTATCACTTATTAGTGGTTGTAAATGTTGATGTTTTTCCCTATGCTTTATGAATCTTGTATTTTGCATTTGTCAAATACCCTGATAAGGGTATTTTAGGGATTACAGAGTATGTTTTAAAGTCCCTAGCAGCAGGGCCTCATACACAGTAGATCCCAAAGTGGTGCTGTTAATACTGTGCATTTCTGGTAGAATGGTTGAGTGTGCTTATATTTATTGATTAAAAACAGGTTTTTACCCATATTATTATTTTTACAACATTGTGCTTCAAAGTTATTTCTTTAGTTTTTACGGACATAAGAAATGTTCATGTGTCATTCATATTTATAGTGTTTTCTTTATGAGATCTCTGGAAAGCAGTTCTTGGTTGATCCTAATATTGGGGACTCCTGAGCATTCGATGAGGTTTTTATTTTACAGACATAGTTTATGTCTAACAGGTCAAGTTCCTTTTCCTTTTTCTTTTCTTTTTTTTTTTTTTTTCCTCCTCTATGACTGCTAGAAAACTCGCAGCTACAATTGGGACCTCTAGGTAACAAGAATACAGACGCTTCTGAGATGGAGTTTTATATTAACTACATGAATCTATTTTGTTTTTTTCAGGAACTTGAAATTGTAATTGGAGATGAACACATTTCTTTTACCACATCAAAAATAGGTTCTCTTATTGATGTAAATCAGTCAAAGTGAGTATGTTAAAGTATTTTGACTAAATTGACGTAATTAATTAGAGAGGCTCATTTTAGAACAGTAGCCAGTTTTCTAAGATTATTTTGGTGGCATCCTATCAGTTTATTATGCAGATGTAATTCTAACTTTTATGTCATTAAAGACTTGCTGTCAAAGTGGTTAGCAGCGTATTTTTGTGATTATCAAAAGAATGTTAATCTGACAACTGCGTTGTAATAGCTATTTTTGGTAAAAATCTGGGTATCTTTTTACAGAGTTTAAAAGAAATCCTTATTGGATTATATCATTCATTATCACATCATCCTCATCTTTGAATTTAATATTTGAAAGAATTTGAAAAAAGTCATTGTAACTTACGGATGGTTTTAGCTTCCTCTGTCTTTCCAAGTTTGTTTCCTCTGGGCCTTTGTAGGACATACTGTTGTTTTTGTCTGAAAAATTTCTCTACTTGGAGTTACTTTTCTCTCTTTACCCCTCAAAATGTTTTCTTAGTATTTTGTCCTATCACCCTAAATTGTAATAACTTATTTATTTGCTTTTCTGGCTTGAATATAAACTCCATGAGAACCTTGCTCTTTCTCCAAAGTTAACACAGTGCCTGGCACAGGATAGGTGCTTGGTAAATATATGTTAGAGGAAAGGAGAAAGGAATGAATGTATAGTAACTATTAGATACAATAAAGACCGACCAGATACTTTTAAACTATCACATTTATTTCCCCACAGTGGTGAGGATGTGGCTGGCATTCATATCCTAAGTGGGATTTTAAATTGGTACAGTGTTTTTTGGAAAGCAGTTTGATAATTGTGCATCAAAAGGTGCTAGCATTTTAAATTCATCTTTGACTTAGTAATTCCATTTCTGAGCATCTATTTTAGGGAAATACTGTAAATAATGAAAATGCTTTATTAGTCATAAAAATGGTCATTGGAGTCTTACTTATAATTGGGGAAAAATCCAACTGTTTAACAAAAAGAGAATTGTTAATTAGAAATCATTTGCGAATTATTTTTCATGTAATGGAAAACAACGTTAAAAAGGGTACAAGGAACAGGGGTCCCTGGGTGGCTTATTCGGTTAAGCATCTGACTTTGGCTCAGGTCATGATCTCCCGGCTCATGAACTGAGGCCCCAAATCGGGCCCTGTGCTGACAGCTCAGAGCCTGGAGCCTGCTTCAGATTGTGTCTCCCTCTCTCTGCCACTCCCTCACTCGCATTCTGCTTCTCTCTCTCTCTCTCTCTCTCTCAAAAATAAACATTTAAAAAATTTTTTTAATCAAAAAGGGCCAGGGAATGCTTTTAGTTATGAAAATAGAGAAATGCCAAAATATTCATAGTTTTTCTGTAAGGAGTGACATTAAATTTATAGTATTATGAGTATTATTTTTTCTATCTTTATAATTATATCTGCTTTATACATTTTTGCTATGTATAGTTCTTACTTTGATAAGAAAATAAATACTTGAGTATGAAATGAATACTGGTGAATAAAATTTATATTTTTTGTAGAAAAGATAGAGAAAGGAAATGAAAATTATTCAGTATGTTCATTTTAGTTGCCGCAAATCCTTCCTTTCTCCTGGATTCCTTGGTTTTGTTTTTTATTTTGTTTTAGGAATTAACTTACAAAATTATATGTTTCATTTTAGGAACAAAAAAGTAACTTATACCTTTTTAAATTTTAGGGATCCTGAAGGCCTTCGAGTATTTTACTACTTGGTACAGGACCTGAAATGTTTAGTTTTTAGTCTTATTGGATTACATTTCAAGATTAAACCAATCTAAGTTGTATGTTTTTTTAAAAGCTGTTTTTATATTTAATTAAGGGATGGGTTTGTCACTTACAATATTGGGATTTTTATAAATGTGAAACTCTTGTTTTGTATGCCCACTGAAAATAAGAAAATACATAAACAGGCTTAATGGTTCTTCTCACTTGGGTCCAAGTGGTTTAGATAGTCCTCACACGTATTAAATTCTGTAAATGAAAGCAACTTTTTGTTGAGATTTTGCTCCAATAAAACATATCAAAGCCTGCATGGAGAGTGGTTTTTTGTTTGTTTGTTTGTTTTGTTTTTGTTCTTTTTTCCAGAAGGGTACGTCTTTTTATTCACTTTAAGATCATAAAGAATTGTTATGGTAGGACATCCTATGGCAGAAGTTCTTTCATGCAGCCAGAGTTTCATCCGTTAAAGGCAATTACGTGTTACCTTTATTACTTCCATACCTAATGGGACTTAATTTTTTGGTGCCTATAGAAGTTGTTTACAGAAGGTTCTGGATTTTTTACATTTATCACCAACCCCCCAGGAATTATTAAAATTTAAATATTTTTGGTATAATCAATAATGCCTAAAGGGTTACAAGAGTAAAGTCAGCACCCCAAGTTAAACACATCTTTTATTCTGCCCTTATTCCTTATTTTCACAGTAAATTTTATAAATAAGATATTTCACAATATATTTGTGTTTCTGTAGGAACTAAATGAGTTCTCAGCATGACAAATTATTAAAAATTTAGGCTTTTACACGCACATGTGTGTGTGTATTTTAATTTCTAATGACCATAGTTGCCACTCGTGATTTTCAGTTCCCTTCAACGTCTTTCTGATAGACTTGGTCTTTCATTATTTCTCTTAGTAAGCATGCCCCTGGTATTGTTCTTTCTCTATCTGAACCCCCACTTTTTAAAGGGGGCAGTCCTTGCAGTGACGATTCACTTGCCCCGGGACAGTGAGGATGACCTTATTGGGAAGAATTAGTCTCTGAAGGTGTGCAGTACTCCTGAGCTACATTATCTAAAGAGGTTCTGGCCAGTAAACTTATTTGAGATAATGGCGATGTCCTTTATCTGTAGTTCAGCAAAGTAACCACCAGCTATGTGTAGTTCAGCAAAGTAACCACCAGCTATGTGTAGCAACTAGTACCTGAGATGTGGCTAGAATAACTGAATTTATAGTCCTATTTAATTAAAAACATTTTTTAAATTTTATTACGAAAAATTTCAAGCATACGAAATGTTAAAAAAATTGTAAAATGAACACCCATATGTCAAATCTAGATTCTATATATATATATTTTTTTTTTACTGAAGTAAGGCTTATAAATCCTGTCCTGTTGATTTTTGACTTAAAAATGGAATAACTAGTATAATTGGTGTCAACAAATAACTTTTCTTAGTGCTATTTAGTTTTGGTTAAATTTTATTTATTTATTTATTTATTTATTTATTTATTTATTTATTTATTTATTATTGTCAAGTTAGCTAACATACAGTGCATACAGTGTGCTCTTGGCTTCGGGAGTAGATTCCCATGATTCATCACTTACATAAAACACCCAGTGCTCATCCCAATGAGTGCCCTCCTCAATGCCCATCACCCATTTTATCCATCCCCCTGTTCTCCCACTCCCTTCAACCCTCAGTTTTTTCTCTGTGATTAAAAGTCTCTTATGGTTTCCCTCCCTTTCTGTTTGTATCTATCTATCTATCTATCTATCTATCTATCTATCTATCTATCTATATTTTTTTATTTCTCAACATCCACATATAAGTAAAAACATGATATCTGTCTTTCATGGACTGGCTTCTTTCACTTAGCATAATATTTTACAGTTCCATCCGTGTTGTTGCGAATGGCAAGATTTCATTCTTTTTCATTGCTGAATAGTATTCCATTGTGTGTGTGTATGTGTGTGTGTGTGTGTGTTTGTGTGTGTGTATACCTATCTTTATCCATTCATCATTTGATGGACATTTGGGCTCTTTCCATAATTTGGCTATTGTTGATACCATTGCTATAAACATTGGAGTACATGTGCCCCTATAAATCAGCATTCCCTAATCCTTTGGATAAATTCCTAGTAGTGCTATTGCTGGGTCATAGGGTAATTCACATTTTAATTTTTGGAGGAATCTCCACACTGATTTCCAGAGTGCCTGCACCAGTTTGCATTCCCGCCAACAGGACAAGAGGGTTCCCCTTTCTCCACATCCTCACCAGCATCTGTTGTTTCCTGAGTTGTTCATTTTAGCCACTCTGACCGGTGTGAGGTGGTATCTCACTGTGGTTTTGATTTGTATTTCCCTATGACGAGCAAAGTTGAGCATCTTTTCATGTGTCTGTTAGCCATTTGGAGGTTCTCTTTGGAAAAAATGTCTATTCATGTCTTCTGCCCATTTCTTCACTGGATTATTTGTTTTTTGGGTGTTGAGTTTAGTAAGTTCTTTATAGATTTTGGATACTAACCCTTTTTAAAAACTTTTTTTAATGTTCATCTTTATTTTTGAGACAGAGAGCACAAACAGGGGAGAGGCAGAGAGAGAGGGAGACACAGAATCAGAAGCAGGCTCCAGGCTCCGCGCTGTCAGCACAGAACCAGACGCGGGGCTCGAACTCGTCAACTGGGAGATCATGACCCGAGCCGAAGTCGGACGCTCAACTGACTGAGCCACCCAGGCGCCCCTGGATACTAACCCTTTATCTGATATGTCTTTTGCAAATATCTTCTCCCATTCTGTCAGTTACCTTTTAGTTTTGTTGATTGTTTCCTTTATAGGGCAAAAGCTTTTTATTATGATGAGGTCCGGTAGTTCATTTTTGCT
This sequence comes from Prionailurus viverrinus, assembly GCF_022837055.1. Taxonomy (NCBI): domain Eukaryota; kingdom Metazoa; phylum Chordata; class Mammalia; order Carnivora; family Felidae; genus Prionailurus; species Prionailurus viverrinus. The sequence continues at coordinate 42,039,603 of NC_062567.1, read as the reverse complement.
TTTCCTTTGGAGAACATATCAAGTAAGAAGTTGCTGCGGCCGAGGCAAAAGAGGTTGTTGCCTGTTTTCTCTTCTAGGATTTTGATGATTTCCTGTTTTGTGTTTCAGTCTTTTATCCATTTTGAATTTATTTTTGTGTATGGTGTAAGAAAGTAGTCCAGTGTTCTTCTGCATATTGTTGTCCAGTTCTCCCAGCACCATTTGCCAAAGAGACTGTCTTTTTTCATTGGATACTCTTTGCTGTTTGTTGAAGATTAGTTGGCCATACATTTGTGGGTCCACTTCTGGGTTCTTTATTCTATTCCATTGGGCTGTGTGTCTGTTTTTGTGCCAATACCATACTGTCTTGATGATTACAGCTTTGTAGTAGAGGCTAACGTCCAGGATCGTGATGCTTTTGTTTTCTTTTCCAACATTACTTTGGCTATTTGGGGTCTTTTGTGGTTCCATATAAATTTTAAGATTGTTTGTTCTAGCTTTGAGAAGAATACTGATGCAATTTTGATTGGGATTGCACTGAATGTGTAGATTGCTTTGGGTAGTGCGGACATTTTAACAATATTTGTTCTTCCAATCCATGAGCATGGAATGTTTTTCCATTTCTTTGTGTTTTCAATTGCTTTCATAAGCTTTCTATAGTTTCCAGTGTACAGATCTTTTACCTCTTTGTTTAGGTTTATTCCTAAGCATCTTATGGTTCTTAGTGCAATTGTCGATTCCCTGATACCTCTGTTGCTTCATTCTTGTTGAATAAAAATGCAACCGATATCTCTACATTGATTTTATATCCTGCAACTTTGTTGAATTCATGTATCCGTTTTAGCAGTTTTTTGGTGGAGACTTTCTGGTTTTCCATGTAGAGTATTATGTTGTCTGTGAAGAATGAAAGTGTGACTTCTTTGCCAATATGGATGCCTTTTATTTCATTTTGTTGTCTGATTGCTGAGGTTAGGACTTCCAACACTATGTTATACAACAGTGGTGAGTGGATATCCCTGTCATTTCCTGATCTCAAGGGGAAAGCTCTCAGTTTTTCCCCTTTGAGGATGATATCAGCTGTGGACCTTTCATATATGGCTTTTATGATGTTAAGGTATGTTCCTTCTATCCTGACTTTCTTGAGGGTTTTTATTAAGAAAGGATGCTGTATTTTGTCACATGCTTTCTCTGCATCTATTGGCTGTATCATATGGTTCTTACCCTTTCTTCTACCCTTTCTTCTATTGATTTGTGAATATTGAACCAGTCCTGTAGCTCAGGAATGAATCCCACTTGATCATGGTAAATAATTCTTTTAATATACTGTTGAATTTGATTTGCTAGTATCTTGTTGGGAATTTTTGCATCCATGTTCATCAGGGATATTGGCCTGTAATTCTCCTTTTTAGTGGGGTCTTTGATTTGGGTATAAAGGTAATGCTGGCTTCATATAATGAGTCTGGAAGTTTTCCTTCTGTTTCTATTTTTTTGGAACAGCATGAGAAGAATATGTACCATGTGTGGTTTAAATGTTTAGTAGAATTCCCCTGGGAAGGCATCTAGCCCAGGACTCTTAAATGTTGGGAGATTTTTGATAACCAGTTCAATTTCTTCACTGGTTGTGGGTCTGTTCAAGTTTTCTATTTCTTCCTATTTGAGTTTTGGTAGCGTGTGAATGTCTAGGAAGTTGTCCATTTCTTCTAGGTTATCCAGTCTGTTGGCATATAATTTTTCATAGTATTCTCTAATAATTGTTTGTATTTCTGTGGTATTGGTTGTAATCTCTCCTCTTTCATTCGTGATTTTATCTATTTAGGTCCTCTCTCTTTTCTTTTTGACAGGTCTGGCTGGGGGTTTATTGATTTTGTTTATTTTTTCAAAAAACCAGCTCTTAAATTCATTGATAGGTTCTACTGTTTTTTGTTTGTTTGTTTGTTTGTTTGTTTTTGGATTCTATATTGTTTATTTCTGCTCTAATCCTTATTATTTCTCTTCTTCTGCTGGCTTTGGGGTTTCTTTGCTGCTCTGTTTCTAGTTCCTGTAGGTGTGAGGTTAGATTCTGTATTTGGGATTTTTCTTGCTTTTTGAGATAGGTCTGATTTATGATGTATTTTCCTTTTAGGATTGCCTTTGCTGCATGCCAAAGGGTTTGGACTGTCATGTTTTCATTTTTATTTGCTTCCATATATTTTTAAAGTTCTTTAATTTCCTGATTGACCCATTCATTCCTTAGTAGGATATTTTCTTTCTTTCTTTCTTTCTTTCTTTCTTTCTTATTTTTTAAATTTATTTTTTTTAATTTACATCCAAATTAACATATAGTGCAACAATGATTTCAAGAGTAGATTCCTTAATGCCCCTTACCCATTTAGCCCATCCCCCCTCCCACAACCCCTCCAGTAACCCTCTGTTTGTTCTCCATATTTAAGAGTCTCTTATGTTTTTTCCCCCTCCCTGTTTTTATATTATTTTTGTTTCCCTTCCCTTATGTTTATCTGTTTTGTCTCTTAAAGTCCTCACATGAGTGAAGTCCTATGATATTTGTCTTTCTCCGACTAATTTGGCTTAGCATAATACCCTCTGCTTCCATCCATGTAGTTGCAAATGGCAAGATTTCATTCTTTTTGATTGCCGAGTAATACTCCATTGTGTGTGTGTGTGTGTGTGTGTGTGTGTGTGTGTGTGTGTATATATATATGTATATATATATATATATATATATATATATATATATACCACATCTTCTCTATCCATTCACCCATTGATGGACATTTGGGCTCTTTCCATACTTTGGCTACTGTTGATAGTGCTGCTATAAACATGGGGGTGCGTGTGTCCCTTTGAAAACAACACACCTGTATCCTGTGGATAAATGCCTAGTAGTGCAATTGCTGGGTTGTAGGGTAGTTCTATTTTTAGTTTTGTGAGGAACCTCCATACTGTTTTCCAGAGTGGCTGCACCAGTTTGCATTCCCACCAGCAGTGCAAAAGAGATTCTCTTTCTCCGCATCCTCGCCAACATCTGTTGTTGCCTGAGTTGTTAATGTTAGCCATTCTGACAGGTGTAAGGTGGTGTCTCATTGTGGTTTTGATTTGCATTTCCCTGATGATGATGCTGGTGATGCTGAGCATTTTTTCATGTGTCATCCCTGGTGATGCTGAGCATTTTTTCATGTGTCAGTTGGCCATTTGGATGTCTTCCTTGGAGAAATGTTTATTCTTGTCTTCTGCCCATTTCTTCACTGGACTATTTGTTTTTTTGGTGTTGAGTTTGATAAGTTCTTTATAGATTTTGGATCCTAACCCTTTATCTGATATGTCCTTTGCAAATATCTTCTCCCATTCTGTCGGTTGCCTTTTAGTTTTACTGATTATTTCCTTCGCTGTGCAGAAGCTTTTTATTTTGATGAGATCCCAGTAGTTCATTTTTGCTTTTGTTTCCCTTGCCTCCAGAGACGATGTAAGTTGTTGTAAGATTAAGAAGTTGCTGTGGCCATGATGAGAGGTTTTGCCTGATTTCTCCTTGAGGATTTTGATGGCTTCCTGTCTTACATTTAGGTCTTTCATCCATTTTGTGTTTGTTTTTATGTATGGTGTAAGAAAGTGGTCCAGGTTCATTCTTCTGCATGTCGCTGTCCAGTTTTCCTGGCACCACTTGCTGAAGAGACTGTCTTTACTCCATTGGTTATTCTTTCCTGCTTTGTCAAAGATTAGTTGGTGTCATCTGCGAAGAGTGAAAGTTTGACCTCCTCCTGGCCAATTTTGATGCCTTTTATTTCTTTGTGTTGTCTGATTGCAGAGGCCACGACTTCCAATACTATGTTGAATAACAGTGGTGAGAGTGGACATCCCTGTCTTGTTCCTGACCTTAGGGGGAAAGCTCTCAGTTTTTCCCCATTGAGGATGATATTAGCGTTGGGTCATTCATATATAGCTTTTATGATCTCGAGGTATGATCCTTCTATCCCTACTTTCTTGAGGGTTTTTTATCAAGAAAGAATGCTGTATTTTGTCAAATGCTTTCTCTGTATATATTGAGAGGATCATGTGGTTCTTGTCATTTCTTTTATTGATGTGATGAATCATGTTAATTGTTTTGTGGATATTGAACCAGCCCTGCATCCCAAGTATAAATCCCACTTGGTCATGGTGGATAATTTTTTTAATGTATTGTTCGATACGGTTGGCTAATATCTTGTTGAGGATTTTTGCATCCATGTTCATCAGGGAAATTGGTCTATAGTTCTCCTTTTTAGTGGGGTCTCTGTCTGGTTTTGGAATCAAGGTAATGCTGGCTTCATAGAAAGAGTTTGGAAGTTTTCCTCCCATTTCTATTTTTTGGAACAGTTTCAAGAGAATAGGTGTTAACTCTTCCTTAAATGTTTGTAGAATTCCCTTGGAAAGCCATCTGGCTCTGGACTCTTGTTTTTTGGGAAATTTTTAATTACTAATTCAATTTCTTTTTTGGTTATGGGTCTGTTCAAATTTTCTATTTCTTCCTGTTTCAGTTTTGGTAGTATATATGTTTCTAGGATTTTGTCCATTTCTTCCAGATTACCCATTTTATTGGCATATAGTTGTTCATAATATTCTCTTATTATTGTTTTTATTTCTGTTGTGTTGGTTGTGATCTCTCCTCTTTCATTTTTGATTTTCTTTATTTGGGTCCATTCCTTTTTCTTTTTGATCAAACTGGCTAGTGGTTTATCAATTTTGTTAATTCTTTTAAAGAACAAGCTTCTGGTTTCATTGATCTGTTCTAACGTTTTTTTGGTTTCTATAGCATTAATTTCTGCTCTAATATTTATTATTTCCTGTCTTCTGCTGGTTTGGGGTTTTATTTGCTGTTATGTTTCCAGCTCTTTAAGCATAAGGTTAGGCTGTGTATCTGAGCTCTTCCTTCTTTAGGAAGGCCTGGATTACTAAATACTTTTCTCTTATGACCTTCTTTGCTGCATCCCAGAGGTTTTGGGTTGTGGTGTTATCATTTTCATTGGCTTCCATATACTTTTTAATTTCCTCTTTAACTTCTTGGTTAGCCCATTTATTCTTTAGTGTGATGTTCTTTAGGTTCCAAGTATTTGTTACCTTTCCAAATTTTTTCTTGTGGTTGATTTCAAGTTTCATAGCGTTGTGGTCTGAAAATATGCATGGTATGATCCCGACCTTTTTGTACTTGCTGAGGGCTGATTTGTGTCCCAGTATGTGGTCTATTCTGGAGAACATTCCATGTGCACTGGAGAAGAATGTATATTCTGCTGCTTTAGGATGAAATGTTCTGAATATATCTTAATTCCATCTGGTCCAGTATGTCATTCAAAGTCTTTGTTTCCTTGTTGATTTTTTGATTAGATGATCTGTCCATTGCTGTGAGTGGGTGTTGAAGACTCCTACTATTATGGTATTACTATCGATGAGTTTCTCTATGTGATTAATTGATTTATATATTTGGGTGCTCTCACATTTGGTGCATAAATGTTTATAATTTTTAGGTCTTCTTTGTGGCTAGACCCCTTAATTATTTTTTTTATTTTTTATTATTTTATTATTTTTTATTTTTTAAATTTTACATCCAAATTAGTTAGCATATAGTGCAACAATGATTTCAGGAGTAGATTCCTTAATACCCCTTACCTATTTAGCCCATCCCCCCTCCCACAACCCCTCCAGCAACCCTCAGTTTGTTCTTCATATTTCTGAGACTCCTCTATTTTGTCTCCCTCCCTGTTTTTATATTATTTTTGTTTCCCTTCTCTTATGTTCATCTGTTTTGTCTTAAAGTTGTCATATGAGTGAAGTCATATGATTTTTGTCTTTCTCTGACTGACTAATTTCACTTAGCATAATACCCTCCGGTTCCATCCACGTAGTTGCAAATGGCAAGATTTCATTCTTTTTGATTGCCGAGTAATACTCCATTGTACATATATATCACATCTTCTTTATCCATCCATCCATTGATAGACATTTGAGCTCTTTCCATACTTTGGCTATTGTTGATAGTGCTGGTAAAAACATGGGAGTGCATGTTAGACCCCTTAATTATGATATAATGCCCTTCTTCATCTTTTGATTGAGTAGGATCTTCTTTAACCTCCATGTACTTGGAGGCTTTCCAAATTTTTTCTTGTGGTTGATTTCAAGTTTCAAAGCATTGTGATCTGAAAATATGCATGGGATGGCTCAGTCCTTTTATATTCGCTGAGGGTTGTTTTGTGACTCAGTATGTGATCTTTTTTGGAGAATGTTCAACATGCATTCGAGAAGAATGTGTATTCTGCTTCTTTTCAATGAAAAGATCTGAATATACCTGTTAAGTCCATCTGGTCCAGTGTATTATTTAGAGCCATTGTTTCCTTAGTGATATTCTGCCTAGATGATCTTTCCATTGTTGTAAGTGGAGTATTAAAGTCCCCTACAATCACGATATTGTTGTCTATACATTTATTTATGTTTATGATTACTTGATTCGTATATTTGGGGGTTATTATGTTTGGGGCATAAACATTTATAATTGTTAGCTCTTTTTGATGGATAGACCCCTTAATTATGATATAATGCTCTTCTTCATCTCTTGTTATAGTCTTTGTTTTAAAATCTAGTTTGTTTGATAATAAGTATGCCTACTCTAGCTTTCTTTTGACATCCTGTAGCGTGATAGTTGTCCATCCCCTCACATTCAATCTGCAGGTGTCCTCAGGTATAAAATGAGTGTCTTGTAGGAAGCATAGAGATGTGTCTTGTTTTTTTATCCATTCTGATATCCTATGTCCTTTGATTGGGGCATTTAGTCCATTTACATTTAGAGTGATTATTGAAAGATATGGGTTTAGTTTCATTGTTAGTAGGTTTTGTGCTTGTGATGTTGTCTCTGGTCCTTTGTAGGTTTTGCTGCTTTTCACTCATAGAGTCCCCTTCAGGATGTCCTGCAGGGCTGGTTTAGTGGTCATGAACTCTTCAGTTTTTGTTTGTCTGGGAAAGCCTTTATCTCTCCTTCTATTCTAAATGACAGCCTTGCTGGAAAAAGGATTTTTGGCTGCATATTTTTCCTAGTCAGCACACTGAATATTTCCTACCACTCCCTCTGGCCTGCAAGTTTCAGTGGACAGGTCTGCTACTACCCTTATGTGTCTACCCTTGTAGGTTAAGGTCTGATTGTCCCTAGCTGCTTATCAGAATTTCCATCTTTGTATTTTCTCAATTTCACTATGATATGTCATGGTGTTGATCTGTTTTTGTTGATTCTGAAGGGAGTTCTCTGTGCCTCCTGGATTTGGATTCCTGTTTCTTCCCCAGATTAGGGATGTTCTCAGCTATAATTTGGTGAAATAAACCTTCTGCCCCTTTCTTCCTCTTATGGAACTCCTATGATATGAATATTATTTTGTTTCATTGAATCACTTAGGTCTCTGATTCTCCCCTGTGGTCTATTAATTTCCTTTCTCACCTTTTCTCAGCTTCTTCCTTTTCCATAATTTTATCTTCTATTTCACCTATTCTCTCCTCTGCTTCTTCCATCCTTGCTGTCACTGCGTCTAGTTTATTTTGCATCTCATTTACAACATTTCCTAATTCATCGTGACTATTTCTTAGGTCCTTGATCTCTGCAGCAGTATATTCTCTGCTGTCTTCTATGCTTTTTTCAAGCCCAGCTATTAGTCTTATGGGTACTATTCTACATTCTTGATCAGATATGTCATTTCTATCTGTTTTGAGCAATTCTCTGGCTGTCATTTCTTCTTGGAATTTCTGTTGAGAAGAATTCTTCCCTTTCATCATTTTGGCTAGTTTTCTGTCCTTTACATGTTTTAATAGCTTGTTATGTGTCCTGCACTTGTGAGTACTACTATATTAAAAAGGACTGTCCAGGGTCTGGCACTTCAGGAAATGTTTTTGGAGTGTGTTATGTGCACTCCGTTGTTGTGCCTTGGCTGCTGTATCTCACTACTTCTAGTGGTATATTGGACCGTCCACCAGGTATGCTTTGATTTTTCATTGAAGCAACCCTGGAAAGGAGGACAAGGTGGGGGGAAGAAACCTTATTGCAAACTAAGAGATAAATGATTAGGGTGGATAGAGAGAGCAGTCAGAGAATCAAATAATTTATAGGGCTTAATCCAGAAAGAGATGAAAATAAAGAAGAAGGAGATACAGAAAAGGTGTAAAAAGAATATGGCAAAAGGTCTGATTACACAAACAACCAGACCAAGAAAGAAAAAGAGAGAGAGAGAGAGAGAGAGAAAAAGAAAAGAAAAAAAAATATGCATAATAAGAATCGACTAAAAATCAAATCGGAAACTGTAAGTCTGAATCCATGGGAGGAAGAAAAAAATTAGGAGAGCAGAAAGATAAGGCAGGGAAAAAGAAGAAAGAAAAAGAAGAAAAAAAATAATTAAGAAAAGAAAGAAGAAAACAACAACAACAACAATAACAAAAACAGACTCACATACAAAACCACAGGACAGTTGTCCGGTGGTGCCTTGGACCCCGTGGCTGTGCTCGTCTGGAGGAGGGCCCTACTGGTTCCGTGAGTGTCAATCTCACTCCTGGAGAAAAGCCATTGCTAGCCTCGGAGGGGTGAGGTTTGGTGTTGGTGGGTCCTGCCGCCACTGGGTGCCCCCTGCACTGGGTGCCGCTATCTCGTTCCCTTAAGCCCCACTGTGTTGGTGACGGGAAGGAAAATGGTGACACCCTAGTCCTCCCCCTGCACTAGGTGTCTCGAAACACACTGTTCAGGCAGCGCTCCCTGAGCAGCATGGGCGGGAGCAGACCAGGTTTGTCCGGCTCCCCAGTCTCCCTGCATCCCGGGCACTCTACTGGGATTCAAAACTCGGTGGCTTAAAGGATCCCACTCTGCACGGACCCAGAATAGCACTACTCTGCCCGGTGGACAACGGGCCTCTGGCTGGCGCCTGCAGAGTCTTTTGTTCTTGAAGCATTAGTAAACCCTCTTCTCACAGCACTGTATGGAGGGGACAGCTTTCTTGCAGTGCACCCCCAGAGCATTACCAAGCGGGGGGCCGGCTCTCCTCCCCACCAGGTGCACGCAGGGCAGCCCGCAGGCAGTGGCTCTGGTCCGGAGATAGTCCTGCAACCCTGAAATCTCCGATCTTCACTCCTGGGCTGCTTGCAAAGTAGAAACTGTCTCTCATCTCTCTTTGTATTCTTGTTTTCTGGACCGTGGTCCAGAAAGGTTTCTCTCTTGTCCAAATACAATCCTACACTTCCATAGCCTCTTTCTGCTCCTTTTGTTTCTCCACCGACGGGGTTACCCCCCCTCTTCCTTGCCTCCGCAGCCACCCGATTGGTCTCTCCCAATTCACAAACACGCACCTCTGAACTGCCAAGCTTTTCTCTAGCTCCTGGAGAGGTTTCTGTCGGACTGCAGCCTGGATTCCTAGAATTCCAAGTGATCTCAATACTGCCGAGTTTGAGGGAGGGGGGAAGTTCTGGTATCCCTCTTGTTGACTCCTCCCTCTTGATTAAATTTAGGTAGCCAGTGTCTCTTGTGGCTGTCCTTTGGACAGTGTAGCTCTAAAGCACGTCTTGGTAGCCTGTTTGCCGTGGAGTACCGTCTGGTCTTTCGCACTGCATGAACACGCATGAACACGAATGGCCATCCTCTTCAGGTTTGCCCTGGAACGTCTCCTGATCTCCACGGTGCAAGACTATACTGTCATCACCTGCTGGTCTCTTACGAAAATAAGCATATCTTCTTAAGTTGTAGACCTTGGTGGATATGCAATGTAAAGTCATGTTATAATTTTCTTACACTTAGACGTCAGTCTCCAGGAGGAAGGGAAAAACAAATTGCTCTTTTAACCTTCTGTAGGGCCACAATTTTTGGTTGCTCCTTGAGAGAATCTTTATTCTGAGTCTCCTGAGGAAGACATTGACTGAAATGATGAAGATTGAGGGAGTTGGGAGAAATAGTCCTTAGATAAAAAAAGCCTCTAATGTATTAACTCTGTTTTCATTCTCTGACTTCCCTCTAGCGCTGACTCACTTGTTATGCTCTGTCTCCACTATCTACTGTGTTTCTCATATTCAAACCAAGACTGGAGGATAGGTCATTAGGATAAATACTTTGTATTGTTTCTGGCTTTCACGCACCCTGTTTGAACTGGCTCTCCTTGATGGTAAGTTGCTAGCGGACAAGGATCACTAAAAACTAAACTGTGTGCTAATTTTATGTGAAACTAGATTGTTATAGCACTCAGGTCAGCAGATACATGTTCCCTTTCCCCTCTCCCCGTAAAAAAGACACCTCTTACAATAATCAAAGTCATTTCCCAAGTATTGGTTCTGTGCCCCGTCCCTCCTTTTGTTCGTTTTTGGGATGGAGTGTCACCACCCAGCACCTAGCACAGTCTTTTCCATAGAGTAGGTGCTTTGTAAAAGTTGATTGAGCTTGTCTTTTGTACTTCCTGCCTTCAGATTATGTGTCTTTGTAACTTAGTCTGGGGTGGAAGAGACTCATTTCTGTCACTGTGCAAACCTTCCAACTGCCATGAATTTTGCATACACACATACCTCTGCCACAGAGCTGTATATTCAAATTCCTCGGAACAGGATGTGTCTTTTGGATGTGGTCCCACTGCGATTCTAATTTTCTCATGTATGGTCCAAGTAGAGCACTTTAACTTTGTTCAGCCAAGGAATAGATAAATGGCTCCACAAAAAGGACCGGCGAGAATTCTTTATTTTGAGTTTCTAGGTTTTGCATCTCTGCTTCTTACAGTTAAGAGTACATGCGGATACTTCATCGATGTCAGACTGAGTTTATTCATGTGGACATTTTTAATGTAAATGAGAGCTGAGATTATTTTGTGTATCCATCATTAGACCATTTTGTTTGAGACCTGTGAACATGGGTTGTGCTGTAAGTTCAACCAGCGATCCCTGTGATTTTTTTTTTAAAGGTTTTTTTGGGGGGAGCAATTTTCGGTTCACAGCCAAATGAGAGGAAGGTACAGAGATTTCCCATATACTCTAGCTGCACACATGCACAGCCTTCTCTGTTATCAGCATCTCTCAGCAGAGTGGCACATTTGTTATATTTGATGAGTCTCCACTGACACATCATAACCGCCTAAAACCCATAGTTTGTTTACGTTAGGGTTCACTCTTGGCAGTGTGCGTTCTCTGAGTTTGGGCAAATGTATAATGACCATATATCCATCATTCTAGTCTCAGAGCTAGTATTTTCACCACCCTAAAATTCCCCTGGGCTCTATTCTATTTCTCCCTACTCTCATTCCCTGGCAACTGCTACTCTTTGTATTGTCTCCATAGTTTTATCTTTTCCATAGTGTCATAGTTGGAATCAGACAATATGTAGCCTTTTCAGATTGACTTCTTTTACTTGGTAATACACATTTGAGTTTCCTTTATGTCTTTTCATGGCTTGATAGTTCATTTCTTACTAAGTTTCCTTCGTGTCTTTTCATGGCTTGATAGCTCATTTCTTGGCGCTGAATATTCCATTGCTTGGATGGACCACGGTTTATCCTTTTATCTAGTGAAGCACCTCTCAGTTGCTTCCAAGTTTTGGCAATTGTGAATAAGGCTCCTATACACATCTATGGGCAGTTTTAATAGTTGGCTTCTTAGCATTGTATGGTAATGAGCTAGAATAGAAAATCCACAGAATTTAATAAAAATAAAGAACAAAGGTAAATGAATGGTTTGAGGGTGAGCTTAGAGTCTGAACTGTGTGATATAGTGGAGGGAACACCAATTCAAACATCTAACTTCTTAATTATGCCACTACTTTGCAGAGCTATTTTTCCTTCAACCCATGAACGGACTTTATCCTTTAGTGACACAGAGCCCAAATAGCAACCTGAAATCCTTTTTTTTTCTTTTCTCATAATTTTTTCATGCTTACTTATTTCCTGAGACGGTCTTCTCATTTAGGTATTTAGAAATTGGAGGAAGGATGGGTACTGTTTGATTGACTGCTGGAAGGCAATTGGGCCAATATCAAAGATTTTGACTCTAGAGTGTTAGAACAGTTTTTATTGTAAAGACAAGAAGGACAAATGAGGTACTAGTTAGGGGAACAGGAACCTTCAAATGAAGTCTTTTGAGTTTTTACAACAAGAGCCAGGAGTCACTCAGTGTCATGAAGTTTAGGCATTAAGTTTAACAACCGTGGAGGTGGGAATCTTGGCTAGGTGAGTTCCACTTCTCAGGAGAGGGAGGAAGACCATCTTTTTGTAGGAGCTAGTGTTTATGCTAGACATACTTCATGTTCAAGAGGAGGAACAGCATGCTGCTGTGAAATGATAAGCCGCTGAGGTTTGACAGTGTGACCAGAAAGCTGGAAGGTATGACTAGAAGCCGTGATCTAAGCTCCTAGCTGACAAAGTGAATATTGTCAGTAGGGGTTGAGGTAAGTTGTGTGGTTTCCCAAATGGAAAAAGGCTTTGCAGCCAAGCAGCCAGGAAGTAAGTAAACAAATGCTTTGTATATACATATGTTTTATGTATTATGTGTCTTTTGAGCAAAAGTGAATTCAGAAGACCTCTCACTGGCTTCTCTCTAAAATGGAAAAATCTAGATTTTATAGTCAATTCCTCTTAACTCGAACCCCCTTGCTCATCAAGCGCACATGTAGGCATTGTATCTCTTGTCTGTGCTGCAGTTACGATAACGGACCAGACAGACGTGGTAGTCACAGAGTTTATGTAGAGAAGACAGACAGGTATGGAAGTGCAAAAAGGTAATCTGCAGCTGTCTAGGCTCCATCGTGAGAACTCTCCACCCTTTCATCAGCTATAAGGATGTAAATCAAAACAGAATAAAGGCTCAGCATTACTAGTGTCTCCACAGGGACAGGAAAATATAAATAGCTAGATCTGAGGGCACAGAATGGTTTTTCTAGGGCAGTAGTAGGATGCCGCCCACGTTTTTCCAGTACTAATGTGCCTGCCCGCCCCTTCCCACCTCCTTTCTTCGGAGCGTCTACACTCCAAAGCTCACATGTTAGGACAGAGAAACTAGCTCAGCCTGTCAGGACTTCTGGATCGCAGTTCTGGCTTTTCTGCTATTTATAGAACCTTGGGAGAGAGAGGGAAAAAATGACTATTTATTTTGAAGTCTGAGAAATCCTATCTGTAGTGCTAATCTCACTGAAGTCTTCCAAGTCTATCAAGTGAGTGATATTCTCATAGAACATGGGAGGAAACTGGCTTGAAGATCGCAAGTGACTGGTTCACATTTTTGCAGCTAGAAAGGATTTGAACCTTGGACCTCAAATAATAATATTTGACATGTAATGAGTGCCTACTGCGTGTTTACCAGGTCTGGTTGGCACTTGATAGACCCGGTCTCACTTAACTCTCATAACAACCTGAGAAGGCAAATATTCTCACTATCTTACTATGATGAGCCCGGCGTTTTATAGAAGGGTAGTGACTTGCCCCACATCTCACAGGGAAGCTGTGCTGGTATTTCAAGCCACATCTGCCTGCTTCCAGAATTCATGCTTTGTAGCATGAGGTTTGTTGCAAATCCAAGCCCTTCTGAATCCATATTCTGTCTGTGCTTTGTATTCAGTCAGGCCTGATTTTAAACATGGGTCAAGACTTAGCAAGAACGTGGGTGTCGGCAAGTCAATTAACTTCTTAACGTTAGTTTCTTCATTCGTAAAATGGAGACAGTAATAAACAGCTCTCAGCATTGGAAGGTTTTGATATGGTTGGATGTACAGTGGGTCCTCCAATAAATGATAGTGTCTCTCTCTGCCACCTTTTTGATGACCATGAATACTTCTCCCACCCCTGCTCCCAATGTTCTCTCAGCAGAACTGGTTTTGTTTGTTTATTTATTTATTTATTTATTTTTGGTGCTAGGATAGAAGGCTAAGATCTTTCTCTGTTTGGAGATGAACAAAGTCGAACCAGGAGTGGGGTAAAGACAAGAAAATGTCCAGCAGCATGTATTCTTGAAGTGTCCAGAACCTACCCATGCAACTTTGCTTTGTCTTATTGAATTAAATTAGTCTCTGGGAGGTATTTCAGCTGAGTGCCTGCACGTGATGACAAGTGGTGATTCAGATATTCAGGACCGCTTTGGGGACAGACGTGGGGCCAAACACCGGCAACATAACCTAGACACGGTGGTCCTAGCGGTCAGAACAGTCAGTAGCTGTGTTTGTAAAGTAGCATGGAAGTGAGGTGGGCAGCATGAGCAAACTGAAGAATGAGAGATCCTTCTAAAGGACAATGCTTTGGTTGTGGCTCGACGTGGTGAGGGAAAAAAAGAATAAGCAAGGAATTTGGTCAGAGTCGGGTGAAATAAGGGTGAGTTGTCTCTGCATAACCAATTTCTGTTTCTCATCCCACCTCACTCCTCTCTGCCACACCCCACGTTAACCATAATCATGTGATGTGAAGGGCAACGTCAGTTGGTTTCATAGAGCTGTATGTCAGAAGACTGACAAGGACTGTATTACATGACAATGAACTTCAGGGAGATTTGGGTGTATTCTGGTAAGGTCTGACTCATAGAAACAGTTGCAGAGATGAATTTCCTTTAGCTGGAAGGTTGAAGATCTTCACGAAGTAAGGTTCACGCACAAAACTTGAGTGGAGGAATACTTCAATAGTATCTCTTCTCAAAAGATCAAATGTGAGCATTTTCTCACACACTAGTGATGTACAAATGGGAGCAACTTCACTGGAAGGGATTTGGCAATATGTATCAAAGTTCTTTAACATATCGATCCCATAATTTTATGTTTAAACATTTTTCCTAAGACAGTATTCAAAAATAAGGCCAAATATTTTTTTTTTTTAATTTTTTTTTCAACGTTTATTTATTTGTGGGACAGAGAGAGACAAAGCATGAACGGGGGAGGGGCAGAGAGAGAGGGAGACACAGAATTGGAAACAGGCTCCAGGCTCCGAGCCATCAGCCCAGAGCCTGACGCGGGGCTCGAACCCACGGACCGCGAGATCGTGACCGGGCTGAAGTCGGACGCTTAACCAACTGTGCCACCCAGGCGCCCCAAGGCCAAATATTTTTTATGTTAGCAAAAAACATGGAAACCACCCAGATGCCCAACCGTAGGGGATTGCCTGAATAAATTGTGATATAATCTGTCTGGGTAATGACTATATATGGTTTTTAAAATCACATTGTAGATGAATATTTTTTAAATGAGGAAACATTTATTAGGAAATAATCAAAAACATCATGTATGGAACGATTCCAACTTTGATAATAAACCCAGTGTGTGGATAGAAAAACTAGAAGAATATACGTCAAAATTTTTGTAGCGGAATCATGGACATGTAAAAACAATTTCTAAAATACATTTATCTGTAGTACACATAAATGGAGAAAAGAAATAATACATTTTTTTCAAATAGCAACATGGAAGACAAAGTTTCTAACAGGCTATTTAAGAGTTAAAGAATTTAGTTACTTAGAATTTAGAACAAAACTGTGTTCATTTATGTGTTCAGTCCTCAAATAATTGATTTTGACTGTTATTTTGCAAAGAGTTCGAAGTGGTTGGTTAGTTGAAATGGAGGAAGATATACCTCAACATCAGCCTTTTGATATAATTTCCTTTCACCACTTTGGTCAAGAGGAGGGGCACTAATTTTTGTGTGAGCACCATTCAAAGACAATTCATTTCTGCCTTCTGTCTTATAGTCCTGATGCACACAAGGGATCCAGGATTGGAAAGGCCAGCTTCTTCCACCGCATTTCTGGATCAGTGTTCTCCACCTGCATCACTGCCTGGCATAGACACAGGTAACATTTGCTTTTGCTTTCTCATATCTTTGTTATCTGCGTATCCTACTAGTCCCACTTATAAAGAAAAAATTCTCAGGAAAAAAGATGCTGGGGATATGGCATTTTATTACAAGTGGCTTGGCATGGATACGGGATTGCTAGAAAAGAATTTTCTAATGATCACATCAGAACTGCATGAACTCTAAAGGATGTGAAAACTACTACAGCATTCATGGGAAGCTATTTTCTTTTTCTCAATATGCGGCGTGTTTTGCTTTATGTTGAGTTACTTACATACTATCCATCTTAAAGGACTGAATAAGTGAAAACACTCCTGTTCCTTAGGAAATTAGGGAAAATGTGAAGAAGTTAGAAAATTTTAGAAATTAATTAAAAAATTGAAAAAAGATATAGTTACATGTGCAATTTGTTTTCCACGTTTTCTGCTCCTTAGATATCATCTCTTCACACTGATTAATATAAGAACCAAGGTAAATTTTAGACGTTTACTATTTAATAATTTCTTGTTATATTGATATTAATTTAGATCAAATCCTTTATGGATATTAACTAATGACTGCCTATTGACAAATTTTATTTTCACAGAGGCTTCTGTGGCAACATCATACACTAGAAAATTATTTCTAAAATTCAAATATACATGGAATCATTTGGGATTAAAAATACAGGAGTCTTGGCTCCAACTAAGAGATTTTTTTAATCGTTATTTTTTAACTAATTTATTTTTGTTTTGAGAGAGAGATCACGTGCAAGTGGGGGAGTGGGGCAGAGAGAGAGAGAGAGAGAGAGAGAGGGAGAGAGAGAGAGAGGGAGAGAATCTTAAGTAGGCTCGATACTCAAAACAGAGCCCGACATGGGGCTACCTGGGATTATGACATGAGCCAAAATCAAGAATCGAATGCTCAACCAACTGAGCCACCCAGGCACCCCTAAGAGATTTTTATTCCACACACCTTGCATGGGGCACTGGAATCAGATTGTTGAGCAATCTGTGATGTTAACCCTTAATAATTCTTTTGCAGATGGTTTATGGGATGTATTTTGGGAAACACTCTAGTCGAGTCATGTCATAACTGAAAAGAATGCAAGAACTTTGTAATATTTATATATAGATCTGAATGTGTATATTAAGGCTTTTTAAGGCAAGATACTTATAGTTTTTCAGAACTTCAGAAACAGAATTTTTGTTTTTTGAATTGATAGTTTTAAAACGGTCTCAGTAATTTACAATGGTGCCTCAAATTTGCCCAACATTTGTATATGTACATTGAACATTTGGAGTTAAATTGGCTGGGTGAATATGAATCAGCCTATTCAGTGTATTAGTAGATTAAAAAAAAACACCTTTCTGTGTTTCTAATCATGGCAATAATCACTAGAAGTATAAATGAGTTTAACAGAAATATTGAAAGGTTTTCGCTTTCCTATATATATCAGGCTCAGTCCACATGCTTTGTGCACTTGAAGGAGTTAAACACACCTCCCCTTATACATACAGATACACACACACACCTCTAGGTATGTTTCTTGTATATTTCTATAGACTGACACTGTAATTTTTCTTTGGAAAGAAATCATCCTGTTGTGAGGTTTTAATGCAAAACAGTTTCCCTTCTTCCTGTAGAGATGAGCGATCAGAAAGTGATTTATTCCACCCTGAGATTTCTTCAGTCTCCTTCAGAGTCACAAAATAGAATAAGGCCAGGTAGGACCCAAAGGCCTGGGAAAACTGATGACAAAGGTACGTGTCTTAAGCATCTCTTTCAAACTTTGACGTTTGAAAAAAAGTTCCTGTCTGTCCTTCAGGTTCTCAAATGGTGATAGGAAACGATAATGGCGTAGGTAGCAGAGCAAGTCTTTTTTTTTTTTTTTTTAAGTTTGTGAGATGGAGAAATTGATGAATTCTTTTAGATTCATAAAGCCAATAAAATGTTTTTATTCAAATTTCTGATCAAGAGGAATTTTTGAGGCCATTAAAAGTGAAGGACAGATTACAGTCTCAAGAAAACACTGCATTTCCTAGAGAAATAAAGGTCTTAGAGACTGCTTGAAAAATGACAATATTTGTTAGAAACAATGTTTTTATTCAGATAGAAGGTGTTTTAGGTGTCTTAAATATTTACCAAACCTTAATGGCAATGAAGAAACAGAAGGAGCATTCATTTTTTTTTCTGTTCTCTTTTCTGTTCTACCTTCAAATATTGTCATGAGCTCTAAAGTGAGAATGACTTTTACTGTTTTAATTTAGTGACAGAGATACAGTTTTCAGATCAAAGACCTCAAAAATAGGAGGCTAAATATAATATTGTCTAGGGAAAAATAGAATTGATGAAAAAGAAAGGAAATTTGATTTCTAGAAATTAAAAAAAATTTTTTTTAATGTTTATTTATTTTTGAGAGAGAGAGACAGACAGAATGTGAGCAGAAGAGGGGTAGAGAGAGGGAGACACAGAATCCGAAGCAGGCTCCAGGCCCTGAGCTGTCAGCACAGAGCCCGATGCGGGGCTGGAACTCACAAACTGTGAGATCATGACCTGAGCTGAAGTCGGACGCTCAACCAACTGAGCCACCCAGGCGCCCCTATTTCTAGAAACTCGTTTAAGGATAGATCCCAATCACCTTTCCAGCTTCAGAATTGTTGGCTACCAATTCCTCAAGAATATTGACTGCTTTTTTGTTCCTCTTCATGATTAGTTGGGATCACAGGAAAGAGTATACAATGTCCGTGTGGATTCTTATAAATATGTATTATGTCTATTGCCTTCTGTGCTTCTTTTTGAAAACTTGGTTAGATTTTTTTAAATTGAGGGATAGTTGACATGCAATGTACCTTAGTTTCAAGTACACAGCATAGTCATTGGACAGCTCTCTATTTAGTAAGGGAAGTACTTTTAAAATCCTATTGGACTGTTCTTATGTGTAATATTTCTACAGTGGGTGTATATCAGTCAGAAGTCTGAGACCTTATTTTTATTTTTCATAAAAGGGGAGAGGGGCAGAGAGAGAAAGAGAGAGAATCTCAAGCAGGCTCCTTGCTGAGCCTGACACAGGGCTGGATTCCATGACACTGGGATCATGACCTGAGCCAAAATCAAGAATCAGATGCTCAACCGACTGAGCCACCCAGGCACCCCAGAAATCTGAGACTTTAAAACTGTAATTATTAGGTTATGAATTTAAATCAATTGGTATGATATATTTTTGTAAAAATTTTAGGGAAGATTGTCTCTTTGTTTCAAATGGTATCCCAGGCTAAGGTTAGTAGGAGCCATGCTCTGCCCCTGATAATTATCTTTCTTTTTATTTAAAGAGTTTTCAGTGCCCTGGCATCTCATTGCAGTGATTCTTGGGATCCTCTGTTTACTACTATCGGTGACAGTTGCAGTGTTGGGGACAAAGAGTGAGTAATTGAAATATATCCTTCAAGCCTGAGTAATAGCAGGGAACGCTAATTGTGCAAATATTAATTGTGCTCCATTAATTGTTCCCCGACTCCCATCAGGGAATGTCCCAGGTGGCTCTTTCTGGGTGATTTTTTCCATAGACATGTCACAGTGCTATTTTCATGTTACTTACCTATTCCAGTGACTCTGTGGTTCAGTGAGTTGTCTTACTGTGTATAGTACACGATAACATTCCTCCAGTTACAGGACTTAGTCATATTCTGACTTCTGAGTTTAGATCACTGTGATTCTTAAACATTCTTCAAGAAATAGCCGTTCAGAAGAAATTATGACTTTCTTGTGATTTTTTTTAAGTATTTAATGAAGATATAGTTTAGTGGAAAGAGTGATTCTGTACATGGACATTAGATGATCTTGAATACAACTTTTTAAATGTTTTTTTAGTTTATTTATTTATTTTGAGAGAGACAGAGACAGCGTGAGTGGGGGAGGGGCAGGGAGAGAGGGAGAGAGTGAATCCCAAGCAGGCTCCGAGCTGCCAATGCAGAGCCCCGCATGGGTCTTGAACCCAGGAAACTGCAAGATCATGACCTGAGGCCAAAACAAAGAGTCAGATGCTTAACTAGTTGAGCCACCCAGGTGCCCCTTAAATTCAACTGTTATCTTTTATTTGAATTTCTTGACATTTCTCGAGAAAATTACTAATATGTTACACTCAGATAAATGTACATATTTAAATCTTTCTCTCTTTTCTTCTGTGGATATTCTATCTCCTCCAATAACAATGATGCTATTTCCTTATGTGTCTCAGCACAGTTTTTCATGCTCAGATGTGTTGTTAAAAGTTGATTGACTGATTTTTACCTTGCTACCTATTTATAAATGATGCACTAACTTTTAAAAAGAAACAAAACCGAATTATAAGGTGTTACCATCATAATTTTATTTATTTATTCTACACTCAGGTTACTAACAGTGTGAAATTTGGTGGTTCCATTTCTATGGTTAGTTTATTGAGGTGTTACTTTCTAAATGTCAAATTACTCATTTAAAGTAATGAAATGGGTTGGTTATCAAAGTGAGACTTTTCTTTGTCTTACATTTTAACAGTTAAGCCATATGAGTACTTTTATATTATATCTATGCTATTAATTTTAGTTTTTCAGTATATTCAAGAAAACCATCAGCAGAGGGAAAATATAAGAAATTTGAGTCAAGAGTACCAAATTGTGCAAAATGACAGCTACTTCAAGGAGCAACTTTTGACAAATAAGATTTTGGAATGTAACAGTCGTGAAAATGAAAGTCTTCAGCAGAAAATGAAGCAGGATTTTATAGAAAGGACATGCCAGAGAAAAAATATAGGTATGGAGGGAAGGGAAGATTGCATGATTTTCTTTTATTTCTTCCCCTCCCAGAAGGTTTGAGGCTAAATAGACAGGTTTGCGATCTATGCTAGTGGTCTAGGTTTACCAGGCAACTTTTTATTTCTACTTCTGAGATGTAAAAGAGTGTTCGGGTTTGCCTGTATCAAATATGAGACTGAGACTCCAGGAGCCATTTGGATTAGTAGGGCTCTATATTTCCCCCAAACTCAATGACAAGCCCTGCATTTCTACTGCTCCCAGAAGGTAAAATCGTGTGTCAGCTTCCCTGAAAACTTGGATCATTTTGGACCTGTGGGCAAATTAGGCACTCCGCTTTGTTGCTGACATGAAATATGGAGGCTATAAGTAAAAATGTACTTCGGCTAAAATGGGCATAATGCCTTTCATTTGGATGCTCTTGGAAAGATGATTGTGTGCGTGTGTTCCCATTCTGCCTTGAGTTGAGATATTTGGCCTGTATGCTCTCTGCAGTGCTCCTGCAAGTTTTGCCTAAGTGTTGATGTTTGTGCAACTCGGTGTGATAATACCATTAAAAACATCCAAGAGATAAGAATATTAAATCTCACATAATAAACTCTGTTATCATGTATAATGGTGGAATGAACTGACCTGGTTAATTAACAACTATTAAATATTTGTTTAGGATTTGGAGTTTACAAAGATTTTGCATATTTAATATCATTTCAATATGGTAGGTTGTAGGAATTTATCTTCTCTGTTATTAAAGAATCAATGCTATTTCAAAAATTTGATACATTATAAACTATATGAGGAAAAGAAAAAAATCCCAAAGAATGTTTCTTTTATTTAGAAGACATTCCAGAATCTTTTTATTTTTTTAAAAATTTTATTATTATTATTATTTAATGTTTATTTATTTTTGAGACAGAGGGAGACAGAGCGTGAGTGGGGGAGGGGCAGAGAGAGAGGGAGACACAGAATCCGAAACAGGCTCCGGGCTCCGAGCTGTCAGCACAGAGCCAGATGCGGGGCTCAAACCCACGAACCATGAGATTATGACCTGAGCCGAAGTCGGACGCTTAACCGACTGAGCCACCCAGGCGCCCCCAGAATCTGTTTAAAAACTTACTTTTATTGTTTTAAAAACAGCTTTCTTGAGGTATTATTAACATGCAAAAGTTGCACATATTTACTGTATATCATTTGACAAGTTTGGACATATGCATATATCTGTAAAATCATCCATAATCAGGGTAATAGACATATCCATTACCTCCAAAAGTTTTCTCATGTCTCTCTTTTTGGGAGTGGGTAAGAACACACAAGATTCACCCTTTTAACAAGTTTTTCAGTGCACACTTCAGTATTGTTAACCAAAGGCATTTTGTTGTACCACAGATCTTTAGAACTTAATCATCTTGCATAACTGAAACTGTATACCCATTGAACAAAAAACTCCTTACTTCCCCCTCCTGTAGCCACTGGAAACCACCTTCCACTTTCTGTTTCTCTGAATTTGACTATTTTTTGTATCTCATATAAGTGGAATCATGGGGTATTTGTACTTCTGTGATTGGCTTATTTCATTGAGCATAATATCCTCAAGGTTAATCCATGCTGTTGCCTATACAAGATTTCCTTTTTCTAAAGGCTGAAGAGTATTCTATTGATTGTATATATCGCATTTTCTTTATCCATTCATCCATTGAGGGACACTTAAGGTTGTTTTCATATCTTGGCTGTCGTGAATAGTGCTGCAAGGAATATGAGAGCTATCTCTTTGCATTCCAGAATCTTGATGAACGTAATATTGTCATTATTGATGATACTAAGATTTTACTTAGTTATGGAGGGCTGATAAATATATGGCTCTGCTTAATGGAATAGCAGGTGATGTTTCACCTTATATGTTGCAGGCAAACTCTATGAAAGCCACTGGTCCTGTTGTGGAATAAAGTGTTACTATTTTATTCCTGAATATAAAAACTGGAAGGGATGTAAACAGACATGCCAAAGCTATAATTCATTTCTTCTGAAGATAAATGATCAAGATGAACTGGTAACATGGACTGTTACATTCACTTTTATTTTCTTGCACCAGGTCTCTTACCCCTGGACCCAAGATGATGAGGATGTGGCAATTCAGACAGAGGGACCTTCAGTTATCCTCTGGGTTGTATCTATTGAGTGAGCACAAGTTGTGTAGTTAAGAAGGTTAAGGGTTCTGGAAAACCCTGCCTACTGATGGGCATATATGATGCTGCCACTTACTAAGCATTCCTATATTATCTATTCATGATGACCATTAATATTTCCAAAATGGAAAACCCCCTTGAAGATTCACTTTGGAGTTTTGCATTCATTTCCTTTTCTAAGGCATCTTCAGAACAGCTCACTGAAAAGCATGGCTCTCCTTCAATGGAGCTCTTAACACTTTGGTATTTGCAGCCTGGAAGCAGTGGTTATTTATCCTTCTAAGGTGGCAACTAAGAACCTGGAGGCAATCTGATCCAGTAGGTACTATTAGGAATCTAGGAGCCAGACTGCTTGGTATCAGGCAAAATCCAGGTCTGCCACTTTCTAACTAAGTGACCTTGGGTGAATTACTTAGCGTCTGGGTCTCAGTTTTTCCAGCTGCAAAATGGAGATAATAATGAGTAACGTAAAAGTGATAACAGTTTTACGAATTAGCCTAATGGTGATTTTCATTGCATCTGTACATAACATTTATTTGATCAATATTCTAATATATCGTATCGATGTATATATTTTTAAAATGAATTGTAAAAAGAGAAAATAAAGTGACAATATCAAAATTGTCTTTTAAATTAATTACCAATAGAAACTATCCACATACACAGAATGTTTTTTACTGAGAAATGTTTTCAAAGATCAGTCTGAAACGTCTACTTATCACTTAGAGAAACAACACAAAATTTATATGCAAATCTAATAGATGTTTTAAATCACAACATAAAAAAAATTATGATATGAAGTCATAAAATTATTTTTGTTTGTTGCAGTAAAACCCACTTAAATTTAAACCTATATTTTAAAATACACTCATTGCCATGTAATATTCCATTGTGTATATAAACCACAATTTCTTTATCCATTCATCAGTTGATGGACATTTAGGCTCTTTCCATAATTTGGCTATTGTTGAGAGTGCTGCTATGAACATTGTTAAAAACTGAGAACAAACTGAGGGTTGATGGGGGGTGGGAGGGAGGAGAGGGTGGGTGATGGGTATTGAGGAGGGCACCTTTTGGGATGAGCACTGGGTGTTGTATGGAAACCAATTTGTCAATAAATTTCAGAAAAAAAAAAAAAAAAAAAAAAGGAAAAAAAAAAATACACTCACACATTTGATCAGACATTATATGTCACTTTGATATATTACATTTTTTGACATAGCAAATATTTCCAAATACTACCCCTTTTCCCTTCACCCTTTCTAACTACTAAACTATAGCAAGCCTTTCTCAGCTCTGATGCACAACTTCTTATATATACTTCTTATTTTAATAAATTTGTTTTGAAAATTCCTTTCTTCATCTAAGAATATGTAATGATCACTGTCAGTATCCTTAAATATTTTTCTGGAGCATGATTTTGAGTAGTTTCATAGTGTCATAAATTATTTAACAAGTCTATTGTTAGATACTTAAATTTACATTTTTTTCGTGTTTTAAATAATTCATGAGACTGGCAGCCATTTTTGTTTTTTATTCTATTAAAAAAATTTTTTTTAAAGGAGTGCTCCATTTTTTTTTTTTAATTTTTAAGTTTACTTATTTATTTGAGAGACACAGACACAGCGTGAGTGGGGAAGGGGCAGAGAGGGACAGAGAGAATCCCAAGCAGGCTCGGAGACTGATGCGGGGCTTGAACTCATGAAACCACAAGATCATGACTTGAGCTGAAACCGACAGTCAGATGCTTAACTGACTTGACTGAGCCACCCATGCACCCCAGGAGTTCTCCATTTAATTTTAATTTTAATTTTAATTTTAATTTTAATTTTAATTTTGAGAGAGAGAGAGAGAGCATGAGCAGGGGAGGAGCAGAGAGGGAGGGAGGGAGAGAGAATCTTAAGCAGGCCCCATGCCCAGCATGGAGCCCAACTTGGGGCTCAATCTTATGACAGTGAGATCATGACCTGAACTGAAATCAAGAGTTGGATGCTTAACTGACTGAACCACCCAGGAACCCCTTGGCAGCCATTTTTAATACTAAGTAAATAATCTATGATAAAAAATTACTTCAGAAGATAAAAGCACAGGGATGGACAGGAAGAGAGGGTTTTCTAGGAAGTAGAGATGAAGGATGGTATGGAACATAGCAGAGTGCCAGCCATAGAAATAGCTGGGACCTTTATCTGGTTTTTTCATTTATCTAACCGATGGGAGCTAGTCACATGATATGTTTTGTTTCCTTTACAGACCTTCATTCAAACCCAAACTTATTGGAATTACTACTGGATTGGATTATCATATAATGGAGGAGAAAGAAAATGGAAATGGATTGACAGTGACCCACTTTTGGGGATGTAAGTCTCTGGAATGAATGCATTCAAACTCCAACATTGGTGTTGGAATCAGGATGTATCTGTATCTAAAAAGAATCTTGTCTTGTTTCCCACAGTTTTCCCACAGAGGTCATTGGTAAGAACAAGTAGAATGATTAAGAAAATGTTTTAGGAAGTATAATTAAAAAGGAAGGGAAATGTCATGCAGATTATTAACAAAATTATGATCCTAGGCACATGCTCAGACGTATGTGTTATGAGGCACACAAAATAAACCAAAATTATAAAGTACCTCATTCTGACTGAATTATAGTGATCCCTCCCACAATGACAGATGAGTATTTTGAGGATACCCCAAATTCATCTGACACACCTTTGTAGATGGTCCCTGAGTTATAATGGTTTGACTTATAATTTTTCTACTTTACAATAATGTGAAAGCAATATGCAGTAGAATTTGTACTTTGAATATTTCATATGACCTTTTTCTGGGCTGGTGATGTGCAGTATGATCTCTTGTGATGCTGGGAGCTGCGGCTCTCAGTCAGCCACGTGATCCCAGTCAGCCACGTGATCACAAGATCACCAACCCGGACACTTACAACCATCCTGTACCCATCCAACCATTCTGGTTTTCACTTTCACTATCGGATTCAACAAATCACTGGAGATACTCAACACTTGAGTATAAAATAGGCTTTGTGTTAGATGGTTTTGCCTAACTAAAGGCTAACATCGGTGTTCTGATCATATTTAAGGCATGCTAGGCTAACCTAGCAGGTTAGGTGTATTAAATGCATTTTTGACTTAGGATATTTTCGATACGTGTGAAATATTATCATATCATATGATCTGTATATTGTTATATTATTTATAGACATAAATATACATTAGTATACACACAAACATGCATACATATACCTTCACTATGGTTTTATTTTGAATTTGTTTCTTTATGCAAGTAAGTGAGTAAGTAAGTGATCTCTATACGCAATTGGGGCTCAACCTCATGGCCCTGGTTGCATACTTTTCCAACAGAGTCAGCTAGGCACCCTTAAAGTTTTATTTTGAAGTGCAGTGTTTTGTAAATGCTTGGGTTTATATTTAGTTATAATCTTCTTTTAAATTGCTCAATGACTTTTAAAAAATCTTAACTGTTACACTTTTGATTTCTAGGGATTCTGTTTTAAGTTTTCAAATCTTGCTAGTTACTCATATTTTCAAACTGTCTTTTGAAAGGTATCAAACATAGTTGTTTATATTTGGTATCCGATAATTCTAACATTTGAAGTCTGTGGGTCTACTCTATTGTTTCTGCTTGCTTTTGTTCATGGTGTCATTTCCTTTGTAGTGTTTAGTGATTTTTGTTTTTCTTTTTGAGCTGCTGTGGAAATTATTTGGGGACTGAGATGAAGGTTGCTTTTTCAAGGAATAATTAGCTGTTTTTGGATACCTTGGGGTATGGTGTATCTGGGTCACTTTTAATTCTAAATTTAGGTCCTACAAGTAGTGTGATTTTGGGCTGCAAACTTACAAGAGATGTCATGAAGGAGATTACTTCAATATAGTCATAGTGAGTACACTTCTAGGCAAAGACCTCAGAAGCATAGAACAGAAAGGCTCATGGGCCAAATTAAGATGCCTAAATTGTACAGTTAATCAAATCAATTTAAAACAAATTGCACTATGCAAGGGGAAAGAAATGGGATAGCTTTTCACAGTGGGCTGGAATGGGATCAATTGTCAAACTCAGGATAGGGTGCCAGCGGGTAAAAGGATCACTCGAATCCTGGTTTAAGTAATCTTCATATGGCCTGATTCTTCTGCATACCGCTTTCCTGATAATGGTGTGGTTTCTAGGACATCACTTGAGTTTTGACAAAGAGGGCCCACCAAACAGAAGGTTCTATGGCCAGCATACACATTTTCTCTATTGGGGAGAGGCAGGAACACGTAAGCCCGGCCACAACTGCAGCTTTTCAGTGAACCTGCTGAGCAGGTATGGATTTTATTTGGGTTTTTTAGGCAGAGGGCCAGTATGCATGTCATCAGTGGGAGGTGAGTTTAAGACCTCATGGATGTTGAGTATCTCTGTTCATAGTGTATATTTTGAGTGAGACATTTAGTGCTGCTTTGTTCTTTCTTCCTTTCCTATGCTCTATTTACTGTATATATACCTGACATGTCTCCAAGGTTACTGATTTACTTATCCATATATATTTAATACATCTTATGCTTTCTGCCCATGCCTCACAAGATAGTTTCATTTATCTTCCTTCCTTCCTTCCTTCTTTCTTTCTTTCTTTCTTTCTTTCTTTCTTTCTTTCTTTCTTTCTTTTCTTTCTGTAAGAGATTTGGATATTCAAATACATAGAAAATACAAATTATATGAGGGATGGAAAGCAGGCTTACTGTATCGTGACTCCATAGCAATATTGCAAGGTAATTTTGCCTTCTAACAAAAATTCCCAGTGTAAAATAAAATGAGAGATTATTATGGGATCAAAAGGTTGATATTCTGTTTAATAGGCTAAGACCAAAAGAAAATCTTTTACTGATGAAGTTATAATATTTCCATTTTCTAGATATTTAGGCAATGGACTTAAAAAATTATAATTTATGTTATTGTCAGCTTCAGAATTAAACAGCTGAGCGTGTATGCTTTCTGTTCTACAGGCACTATGCATTCATGAATATTTCTGGGAGAGGACAATGTGCATTTTTATCTTCAACAAGAATAACAAATGCTGAGTGCTCTCAGATGTACAATTGTATCTGTGAGAAGACAATTGGTGATATTTTCTTTCCCTGCTTCAATAATTATAAGAAAAGATGAGATAGAATTTTGTAATTTTTTTTGTTTGTTGCTGTGATAATTTGTGATTATTTACAAACTAATGTTTTTGATAGCAGGACTTAGTTTACTGTGGAAACGGAGATGAGTTAGAGAAGGAAGAAAATGTTCTTTTTGGACTATGATTTAAGAAATCAGATACCTGATCTTTTCTTGAGGAAGAGGGCAAGATTTTGTCTTTGGAGAGCAATTTCCCCTCTCTTTAATAGCCCTGAGAAATTCTCTCCTTCTATTTCCCTGAAGCAATTAGACATCTCTGATAGTCTAGTCTTTTCCTTATTAATAGGCTGGGTCTTTTAGGCTATTAAAGGCTGGGTCTTTCCTTATTAATAGGTTGAATCATTTAAATAGCCTTGGCTTTGAGGGATGGCACGATTAAGAACTAAAAAATAGTTATCTAGCCTCCCCTCTCCCATCTAGATAATCACCTCTCATTAAAATGTTTTTCTTTTGCTATAATTTTATACTTCCTGAATAGTTGAAACAACAGTATAGAAACTCTCATGGGGCACCTGGGTGGCTGAGTTGGTTAAGCATCCGACCTTGGCTCAGGTCATGATCTCGTGGTTTGTGAGTTTGAGCCCGGCGTCAGGCTCTGTGCTGACAGCTCAGAGCCTGGAGCCTGCTTCAGATTCTGTATCTCCCTCTCTCTCTCTCTCTCTCTGCCCCTCTCCTGCTCACACTCTGTCTTTCTCTTTCTCAAAAATAAGTAAACATTAAAAAAATGAAAAAAAGCCCTTTCATATAGTCTTTTCACATTTACCATTTGTTAATATTTTGTTCTATCTGTACTTTATAGTCCTTCTCTCTCTCCCCTCCCCCCACCCTGCTCACCTGTTTGATAATAAATCGGGGTCATTATGTCCCTTTCCTAAATGTTTTATTAGAAGTGTACTTTGTCTTGTATAACCAGAGTAAAATTATCAAAACCAAGAAATTTAGCATTGACAGAGTACTGTGTTTTCATCTATAACCCATATTCAAATTTGTCAACTATCCTGATTATATCATTTATAGTCATTTTTCCTGCACGTTTCAGGGTCATATGATACATTTAGTTGTGATGTATCTTTTTGTTTTTCTTTTTTTTTTTACATTTTATTTTAGAGAGAGAGAGAGAGAGAGAGCGTGAGAGGGGGAGAGCGAGAGGGAGAGAGAGCAGGCTCCATGCTCAGTGCTGAGCCCAATGCAAGACGATCTCACAACCCTGGAATCATGACCTGAGCCAAAATCAAGAGTCAGTTGCTTAACTGACTGAACCCCCCTGTCAGGTGCCCCAGTTGTGATGTTTCTTTACTCTGGGAGAATTCCTCAGGGTTCTTTGTTTTCCTTGACCTTGACATTTTAAAATACAGCTTTATTGAGTTATCCTTTCATGCAATAAAACGCACCCATTTTGTCATGAGGTCAGTGGGTTTTTAACAAATGTATACATCTCTTAAACACCATCGGGTCAAGACATAGAACATTGAACATTTCTATCACCTGCAAAAGTTCCTTTCTTCCCTCTCACTACCCACTGGTTCCCAGACAACCAGTTACACATTCTGTCACTAAAGGATTAGTTTTGACTGTGAGAGAATTTCATAATCATGTACTCTTTCATGTATCAGTAGTTCATTCTTTTTTTTTTTTCTGAATAGTATTCCATTGTACCAATGTACCAGAGTTTATTCACCCACCTATGGATATTTGATGTAGTTCCTATTTTTGTCTATTACGAATAAACCTGTCATGAATACTTTTGTATAAGTTTCTGTGTGGACATGTGTTTTCATTTTTTTTTTTAAGTTTTTTAATTCATTTTGAGAGAGAGAGAGAGAGAGAAAGAGAGAGAGAGCATCTGCACGTACTAGTGGGAGGGAGGCAGAGAGAGGAGAGAGAGCATCCTAAGCTGTGCTTACAGCACAGAGTCTGAGGTAGGGCTCCATCTCATGAACCATGAGATTATGACCTGATCTGAAATGAACAGTCTGACGTTCAATCTACTGAGCCACCCAGGTGCCCTCCTCCCCCCTTTTAAGTTCATTTATTTATTTTGAGATTTTTAAAAAAATTTTAAGTGTTTGTTTATTTTTGGGACAGAGACAGAGACAGAGTGTGAGCAGGGAGAGAGAGGGAGACACAGATTCTGAAGCAGGCTCCAGTCTCTGAGCTGTCAGCACAGAGCCCGATGTGGGGCTCGAACTCACAAACCATGAGATCATGACCTGAGCTGAAGTCAGACGCTCAACCAACTGAGCCACCCAGGCACCCCAATTTTGAGATCATTTTTTTAAATTATTAAATACCTAGGAGTTTGATATTTGAGTCCTATGGTAAGTGCATGTTTAATTTCATAAGAAACTTCTAGTTTGTTTTCCAGTGGTTGCAACATTTTACTTTCCCAGTAGCAACATATGAGAGTCCCAGTTGCTCCAGATCATTGCCAGTACTTGATACTATAAGTCTTTTAAAATTTAGCCATTATGGGGCGCCTGGGTGGCTCAGTCGGTTGGGCGTCCGACTTCAGCTCAGGTCACGATCTCGCGGTCCCTGAGTTCGAGCCCTGCGTCGGGCTCTGGGCTGATGGCTCAGAGCTTGGAGCCTGTTTCCAATTCTGTATCTCCTTCTCTCTCTGCCCTTCCCCTATTCATGCTCTGTCTCTCTCTGTCCCCAAAATAAATAAACATTAAAAAATAAAATAAAATTTAGCCATTATGGTAGATGTGTAATGGTATCTCACTGTATTTTTTAATTTGCATTTCCCTGAAGACTAATAACATTGAGCATCTTCTCATGTGTTTTTTGGCCATTTGTAGATCTTTTGTGAAGTGTCTGTTTAGTTTTTAGCCCATTGACGTGTCCGTTAAGTCTTGTTTTAAGTTGGAGTTATGAGTGTTCTTTATGTAATTTGTATACAGATTACTTGTTAGATATATGTATTGCAATACTTTCTCTCAGTCTGTCTTCTCTTTTCATTTTCTTTTTTTAAAATGTTTATTTTTGAGAGAGAGAGAGAGAGACAGAATGCGAGTGGGGGAGGGGCAGAGAGAGAGAGAGAGAGAGAGAGAGAGAGAGAAGGGGACACAATCTAAAGCAGGCTCCAGGCTCTGAGCTGTCAGCACAGAGCCTGATGTGGGGACGAACCCACAAACCGTGAGATCTTGACCTGAGCCGAAGTGGGATGCTCAACCGACTGAGCCACCCAGGGGCCCCTCTTTTCATTTTCTTAATGGTGTCTTCCCAGAAGCAAAAGTCTTACATTTTCGATGAAGCCTAATGTGTTTGTTTGTTTGTTTTTTCTTTTTTGGTGCTTTTTATGCCTTATCTAAGAAATCTTTGCCTACGTTAAAGTCACAGAGATTTTTCTCCAATGTTTTCTGCTAGGAGCTTTATAGTTTTGATTTATATGTTTAGTCTGTACTCATTTCATGTTAATTTTTGGGTGTGAGAAAGGGTTGAGGCTTATTATTATTGTTGTTTTTATTTTAATTCTCGTTAGTTTACATATAGTGTTGCATTAGTTTCAGGTATATAATATAGTAATGCAACACTTCTGTACAACACTCTGTGCTCCTCACAAGATGTGAACTTAATCCCCATCACTTATTTAACCCATTCCCGCACCTTCCTTCCCCCTGCTAATCAGTTTCTTCTCTATCATTAAGAGGCTCTTTCTTGATTTATCTCTCCCTCCCTTATATTTTCCCTTTGCATTTTTGTTTTGTTTCTTAAATTCCACATATGAGTGAAATCATATGGTTTTGGTCTTTCTCTGACTGTTATTATTTTGCTTAGCATGATGCACTCTAGCTCCATCCGAACCATTGCAAATAGCAAGATTTCATTCTTTTTTTATGGCTGTGAAAATAGTATTCCATTATCTATCTATCTATCTATCTATCTATCTATCTATCTACCAACCTACCTACCTACCTATCTACCTATCTACCTACCTATTATCTATCTATCTATCTATCTATCTATCATCTATCTATTATCTATCATCATCATCTCAACTCTTATCTTTCCATTCATCAGTCAATGGACACTTGAGCTGCTTCCATAATTTAGCTATTGTAAATAATGTTGCTATAAACATAGAGGTGTGTGTACGCCTTTGGATTAGTGTTCTTGTACTCTTTGGGTAAATACCCAGTAGTGCAATTGCTGGGTCGTAGGGTAGTTCCTTTTTGAGGAACTTCCATGATGTATTCCAGAGTGGCTGCACCAACTTGCATGCCCACCAACAGCGCAAACGGGTTCCCTTTTCTCCACATCCTCGCCAACACCTGTTGTTTCTCGTGTGTTGTAGATGTTAGCCACTCTGACAGGTGTGAGGTAATATCTCATTACAGTTTTCATTTGTATTTTCCTGATGATCAGTCATGTTGAGGATCTTTTCATGAGTCTGTTGGCCATTTGTATGTCTTCTGTGGGAAAATATCTATTCATGCTTTCTGTCCAATTTTAAACTGAATTATTCATTTTGGGGGTGTTGAGTTATAGAAGTTCTTTAAGTATTTTGGATACAAACCTTTATCAGATATGCCATTTCCAAATATCATCTCCCATTCTGTAGTTTGCCCTTAGTTTTGTTGATTGTTTCCTTCTCTGTGTAGAAACTTTTTATTTTGACAAGGTCCCAGTAGTTCATTTTTGCTTTCGTTTCCCTTCCATCAGGAGACCTTTCTAGAGAAAATATGGTATGGCTGATGTCAGAGAAGTTACTGCCTGTGTTCTCTGGGATTTTTATGGTTTCATGTCTCACATTTAGGTTTTTCATCCATTTTGAATTTATTTTTGTGTATGGTGTAAGAAAATGATCCGGTTTCATTCTTTTGTATGTTGCTGTCCAGTTTTCCCAACATCATTTGTTGAAGAGACTGTCTTTTGCCACTGGATATTCTTTCCTGCTTTGTTGAAGATTAATAGACCATATAATTGTGGGTTTATTTCCAGATTTTCTATTCTGTTGTATTGCTCTATGTGTCTGTTTTTGTGCCACTGCCATACCGTCTTGATGATTACAGCTTTGTAATACAGGTTAAAGTCCGGGATTGTGATGGCCTCCAGTTTTGCTTTTCTTCTTCAAGATTACTTTGGCTATTTGCGATCTTTTGTGGTTCCATACAAATTTTAGGACTGACTGTTCTAGTTCTGTGGTAAATGCTAGTGTTATTTTGATAGGGATTACATTAAATGTGTAGATTGTTTTGAGTAGTATAGGTAGTTTACCAATATTTGTTCTTATAATCCATGAGAATGGAATGTCTTTTCCATTTCTTTGTGTTGTCTTGAATTTCTTTCATCAATGTTTTATAGTTTTCATCTATAGGTCTTTCGTCTCTTTGGTTAGGTTGATTCCTAGGTATCTTGTTATTTTGGGTGCAGTTATAAATGGGATTGTTTTTTTAGTTTCTCTTTCTTCTGTTTCATTATTGGTGTATAGAAGAACAATATATTTCTGTACATTTATTTGGAACATGGACCTGTATCAAATTCGTTGATCAGTCCTAGCAGTTTTTTGGTGGAGTCTTTTGGGTTTTCTATACATAGTGTCATGTCACCTGCATATAATGAGTTTTACTTCTCCCTTGCCAATTTGGAAGCCTTTTATTTCTCCTCATTGTCTGATTGCTGTGGCTAGGACTTCCAGTACTATGTTGAATAAAAGTGGTGATTGTGGACATCCTTGTCTTGTTCCTGAGCTTAGGGGAAAAGATCTCAGTTTTTTCCCATTAAAGATGATGATAGGTGCTGGTTTTTCATAAATGGCCTTTCTTATGTTGAGGTATGTTCCTTCTAAACCTATGTTGAGGTTTTCATCATGAATAGGTGTTGTATTTTGTCAAATGCTTTTTCTGCATCTATTGAAATGATCATATGATTCTTATCCTTTGTCTTATTGATGTGATGTATCACACTGATTGATTTGTGAATATTGAACCGCCCTTGCATCCCAGGAATACTTGATCATGGTGAATGATTTTTTTAAATGTTTATTAATTTTTGAGAGAGAAACAGAGTGCGAGCAGGGGAGGGGCTGAGAGAGAGGGAGACACAGAATCTGAAGTAGACTCTGGGCTTTGAGCTGTCACCAACCACAAGATCATGACCTGAGCCAAAGTTGGACACTTAACCAACTGAGCCACCCAAGTGCCCCAGTGAATGATTTTTTAAAAGACTTAAATGCATGTCTTTTTTTCCAGGTGTACAATATAGTGATTCACACTTCCATACATCACTCAGTGCTCATTACAGCAAGTGCCCTCCTTAATCCCTATCACCTATTTGACCCATTCCCCACCCACCTCTGTTCTAGTAACCATCAGTCTTGTTCTCTATAATTAAGAGTCTGTTTCGGGGCGCCTGGGTGGCTCAGTCGGTTAGGCGACTGACTTTACTCAAGTCATGATCTCACAGTTCATGATTTTGAGCCCTGTGTCAGGCTCTGTGCCAATGGCTCAGAGCTTGGAGCCTGCTTTGGATTCTGTGTCTGCCTCTCTCTCTGCCCCTCCCCTGCTCATGTTCTGTCTCTCAAATAAATAAACATTAAAAAAAAAAGAAAATAAACTTCCTTAAAAAAAAGAGTCTGTTTCTTGGTTTGCCTCTCTCTCTTTTTTCCTTTGCTCAAATGTTTTTTTGTTTCTTAAATTCTACATATGATTTTACCATATGTGAAATACATTATTTGTCTTTCTCTGACTGATATATTTCACTTAGCATAATACTCTGTAGCTCCACCCATGTCATTTCAAATGGTAAGATTTCATTCTTTTTATGGCTGAGTAATATTCCACTTGTCCAATATGGACACTTGGACTATTTCCATAATTTGGCTATTGTATATACTGTTGCTATAAACATCAGGATGCATGTATCCCTTTCAATAAATATTATTGAGACTATATCAAAATAAAAAGTTTCTACACAGCGAAGGAAACAATCAACAAAACTGAAAGACAATCTATGGAATGGGAGCGATATTTGCAAATGACATATCTGATAAAGATTTGTATCCAAAATACTTAAAGAACTTCTATAACTCAACACCCCCAAAATGAATAATCCTGTTTAAATTTGGACAGAAAGCATGAATAGATATTTTCCCACAGAAGACATACAAATGGCCAACAGACTCATGAAAAGATCCTCAACATGACTGATCATTAGGAAAATACAAATGAAAACTACAATGAGATATTACCTCATACCTGTCTAAATGGCTAACATCAACAACACACAAGAAATAGCAGGTGTTGGCGAGGATGTGGAGAAAAGGGAACCCCTTTGCACTGTTGGTAGGAATGCAAGTTGGTGCAGCCACTCTGGAATACAGCATGGAGGTTCCTCAAAAAGGTTAAAAACAGAACTACCCTATGATCCAACAATTACACCAGTAGGTATTTACCCAAAGAATACAACAGTGCTAATTCAAAGTTGAAGGATTTTGTAACATGTACTATTGAATTCGGTATGCTAGTGTTTTGTTGAGAATGTTTTCATGTTTCTTCAACAGGGATATTGACCTGCTCCCTTTTTTAGTGGTGGCTTTGTCTGGTTTTGGTATCAGGATGATGCTGGTCTCATAGCATAAATTTGGAAGTTTTCCTTCCTTTTCTATTTTTGGGATAATTTAAGAAGAATAAATATTAATTTTGCCTGAAATGTTTGGTAGAGTTTGCCTGTGAAGCCACCTGGTCTTGGGCTTCTGTTTGTTGGGAGTGTTTTGATTACTGAGTCAATTTCTTTGCTGGTTCTTGCTCCGTTCAAGTTTTCTATTTCTTCCTGTTTAAGTTTTGGTGGTTTCATACATTTCTAGGTATTTTTCCATTTTCTCTAGGTTGTCCATTTGTGGACATAGAGTTTTTTGTAATATTCTCTTCTAATTGTTTGTATTTCTGTGGTGTTGGGTGTTATTTCTCCTCTCTTATTTGTAATTTTATGTATTTGAGCCCTTTCTCTTTTTTTCCTCACAAATACGGTTAGAGGTTTTTTAATTTATTGATTTTGTTTTTCAAACAACCTACACCTAGGTTGTTTATATTAATTATATTAATATTAATATTAATATAATATTTTATAAAATATTATATATTATAAAATATAAGACCAGCAACCTGTATAGTAACTAGACTTTGGCATGGCCTCCATCGTGTCCATCTTGGCATGATCTAAAGCAGATCCAATGCCCAGATTGACCAGATCCCTCAGAGGCTATGGGTATCCAGAAGTTGTCCAAAGGGTTCAGTTAACACAATCCAGAAATGCAAGAATATAAGATCTTATATGACAAATTTCCACAGAAAAAGACAGGAGACAGGAAAGAAGCAGCTGATGAATTGCTAGCCTCTTCCACCCAATGTGAAGGACTGTTTAGAGATGCAATGTTTGTGTAAGGGCTTTTCAGAGATGTTCCATGTGCATAAGTAAAAACCTGTTTTTTTTTTTTTTCTGTGAAGCTATGGCCAGTATGAAAGTGTACCATCGTGTGATTCCATTTTCCTTCTTCCCTGACTCATTTCCCTTTCCTTTTGCCTCTCACGCTTGCTTTCTTTGGATTTCACCCTTTCTTCCATTAGGTGTTTTCACATAATGCTTGCCTCAGGCTCTGTTTTCCAACAACCCTGGGCTAATGAAAGGCACGGTTGTAGCCATCCAGGGGAGTTTGCAACCAGGATTTGGTTCACACAAAATAAGCCTTCTCTAAATAAGTAAATATATCATTAGCCAGTGAGAAAGGCTATCATGTTTACAATATAAGAGAGAGGGGAATTCTATATTATCTTTGATCCTTTCATTAGGATCCAAACCATACTTAGAGAGGAGATACAGGAACAGCTGGCCTCATGTTGTCTTATACCTGCTTTGGAAATGAGAATTCCAGTCCCTTCTCCACAAAATTTTTAGTTGTTTGTACTGCTACCATTGACTTATCAGGTGATTTAGGAGGGTTAATTTTAATCATGAATGATTGAAAATTATGTACGAAAAACCTATAGAATGCAGAAATACAAAGAATATGTTGTGGGGAATAAGTTGAGGAATTCCCTGAGCTTGCACCAATGGATTAACAAAGGCTTAGGATGAAAGCGTCCAAGATTAGGTAAACAGGGCAAAAGCGCCTCCCGTATAGAACAAAGGCATAGGAATAGGAAGCCACAGGATGAAAACATCCAAGATTAGGTAAGTAAGGTGGAAGTGCCCCCAACATAGTAGGAAAACAGAAAGCTGCTTTCAGAGGAAGGAAGGTCCAGAATAGGTAAACAAGTAAACAGGGTTATAGACCTCCGCAGCAGGGTGAAATTGCCCAGGGCAGAGCAATTAGCAAAAGAAAGGTGCCTTGTGGACCCTGAGGTAGCATGCTCTATCTGTCTTATCGCCTAGGCAAGCTAAGATAATCAGATGGGGCACCTGCTTGATGCTGTGATTTTGTTTTGTATTGACCCAAACCCCTAACACCGCATATCTTTGAAACCCCCTTTCTCTCACACACATGAATTAAGGTTCACCATTTCATTGTCTCTTGTTGCACATCCATCATGTTTGTAAGCCTTTGGATCCTAATAAAAATGGAGCAAAGGCTCCTACAAACAGGGCTCTTGTCTCCTCCCGGACATTAGCCTCTCTCACATTTAATTCTGCATCTGCTCTCTTGTTGGACAAGAGAGAACTCCAGACTCAAAGGCTGAGACAATATGTAATGTAGAAAATGTTGGGGTTTGGAGCCAACAGCCAAGAAGGAATTCTTGAGACGTCTTCAGTGCAAAAAGGTGGCTTAATTAAAGCAGGGGTACAGGACCATCAGCAGAAAGAGCTGCACTGAGATTGCGAGGAGGGACTGATTATATACTTGGGAGTTGGGGGCAGTAAAGATAAGGGGAAGTTTCCAAAAGGACTTTCATTTGTTAAATAAGGCTCACTGGATCCTGGAGTCCTAGCTGTTGTCAGGCTAAGGATGTTTTTACTTCTAGCAAAGCATTATCATTAAGACAGTTGGGAGTTCCTGAAAGAATGTCACACTCTGCCTGCCTCAAGTATTTGTCAATGGGCTGCAGGTTATAAGGAGATTTAATTTTATCTACATCTCTCTCTGCCTTCGCTCCCTATATCATTCTCTCTGAACAGTATTGACCCTTAAATCTTTAGGGTTGCTGAGGGGGGGAAGGTCTTCGGTAAATTCCTTCTACTGAATAGGGGTGTAGAGATGTCCCTCCTTATGAGTCAACATTGGTCAATTGGGGAACTTTATATATAGGATTTACCAAAGGTAGAGACATCCAGCCCAAGGTAGACAACATATATGAACCTCCTGGAGTAGAAAGGATCGTTTGTCAGCTGGAAGTTATGGCAGTGGAGTCTTGGCACCAGAAAATGAGACATCAGAAAAGACAACAAAGTAAGGTTAATGTTATTATGAGAAAGAGAGGTCTGAATAAAAGACCTTTGATAGATGACCAAAATTTTCCTCCCGTCCAGGCATGTAACCAATGTAACCAACCATGTAACCAACTAAAGGAAAGGGAGATCATTTAAAGTGCAGATGAGAATATTTATATCTTTTAGCAATCCTGCTACTGTTTTGTGTTATCTGCAATATATCCCCAACATTCTGTTTTTATGCTAGCGTGTTTCACCTTGTGCAGCCGTTAAAACATTGCATGCCATTTTGAGAGACATTCAAGGCCTTAATTAAATAACAAGTGGTGTTAGCTACTATATATTCTGTTTGGTTTAGCAACTAATCAGGTAATTAAGAAGAGGCACATTTATGGAAGCCAAAAAAAAAACAAATCTAGGTTAATGGTTGGAGCAAATTAGAAACCCAGTGTCTTAAGTCTCAAGTGCTTAAATCTTATCTACAAAGATGTATCCTTGAAACATAATTTTCTCTGTCATAACCCTCATTTCTAAAGATAGCCAATCAAGATTAATTCGTTTGTAAAACAAGTCCAGTATTAACAGACTTGGCCTAATTATTTACATAAACTCAGAAACAATAGTGACTGTTTATATAGATCTTTAAAAATTTGCTTTGCTGGAACTTTTTATAAGGAATCTTGATTGAACTTTTAGAAGTTTCTCCAGGCCAGAAGCCAAGACAAGTGCTTGCCATCATATATGCCTGCAATACCTGTAGACTGGGGTGAATTCCTCTTCTCAACATCCCCCAAATATCCTGCGGCTCTTGCCACCTGCCAGGAATTGACATTCTTTATTCATCTGATAAGGCTGCTGGGAACTCTGTAAGCAAGGTATCAGGCCAACATTTCCAAGGGGCTTTATTGGCTTCCTGCTTCATAAAGTCAACCTTAGTTTCTTAATGCTGTCTGGTCATATCTGTGTCTATACATATCTCTCTCAGATATGACATTCTAGTCAGAGGCTTGGTAAGATAACTGGTGTTTCCAATGGTGTCCTATTACAAGGAGAGTGGAATCTTTTTATTTTTTAAATAATTTTTTAAGTTTATTTATTTTTGAGAGAGGGAGAGAGAGACAGACAGACAGAGAGAGAGAGAGAGAGAGAGCACAAGCAGGGGAGGGGCAGAGGGAGAGAGGGAGACAGAATCTGAAGCAGGCTCCAGGCTCTGAGCTGTCAGCACAGAGCCCAACGTGGGGCTCCAACCCACGAGCCATGAGATCATGACCTGAGCCGAAGTCGGACACTTAACCGACTGAGCTGCCCAGGCGCCCCTAAGGAGAATGGAATCTTACTGGATTTATGCAAATAACTATGATTGTCATGAAAGAAAGAATACTTTGAGAGTTTCTGAATTTCAGAGGGTTCAGGTAGAGAGAAAAGTCAAATGCTTCAATTTGTTCACAAAGGAGTATTTTATCTTACTTCTGTATATCATGGATATCTTACAGTTTCTTTAATCTGGAAAAGCAAACATTAGAGAACCAGCAGTATTTCAAGCAAGAGTTCCAAAAACTCTAATCATCTTCAGTTCATTTAGTCCCGTGTTACTAATTTTGTTCAGTTTGTGAGGAATAAGTCCATCGACCCAATGAAAGGAGGGATGCAGAGACTCGTAGCACAGTGAAGCGAGGCTTTAATTAAAATTCTTGTAAGAGCGGGTGTCTGACGGACAGGCACACTTGGGGCAGTTACAGCAGACAATTTAGTTTCTAGCATGCAAGTCCCTCCCCTGGTTCCTCATTGGCTGAGTACTACAGAGGTTATAGCCTTACCTGGATACTGCCTATGCCCACGTAAGGCAAAAAATAGTCTGGCTGGAGCAAACGTACATTCCCTGAGGTGACCCAGAGACTTTCGGTCCTTCTTCCCCCTGTTCTTTGGCGCATGCTCATTGCAAAGCCCAGGAAAATAAGCTCGAGAAATGGAGAGGGGAAGAAGAACCAGGAAGTGAAGTGTCTGAGGGTTTGGGACTCCATTGTGGTGGGGAGTTCATACATATTTCCAATAGGTTGTAAATGTACTGTTAACTAGACAGCACATCTTTTGTTTGGCACTTCTGAAAATGAATCATCTCCCTTACTTCTCAAGAGTTTGAAAATAGCTTTTTAGTGAGTTCTGAAAATTTTTACCCATTTCAGTTTTATGATCTTAAAGATATAGTACCTGTATTTGTTCTAAATGCCCTTCTTGTAAATCTTCTTGAAGATGAAATACGTTTTGTAAGAGAATAAGGACAATTAGTATAAATAACAAAAGACTCAAAAGGGGACATGGTTAAAGATCTGATGAGATTTCATTATAATGTAGCTGGCAAGGAAATCTGGTTATTTCTGTGACACACAACACTTCAATAATCAGAATATCAAGTGATGACCTTATACCAGAACATATTAAAATGTTAGGAATTGTATAGCATATCCTTAGAATAGTTATACCATTTATCCAAATGTAAGCCTTATTATTTGTTTAACAGAGCTTCCAGAGTAGTTAAAAAAATATTTTTGAATATTTATTTTTGAGAGAGAGAGAGACAGAGCACAAGTTGGGGAGGGGCAGAGAGAGAGGGAGACACAGAATCTGAAGCTGATTCAGATCTCAGGATCTGAGCTGTCAGCACAGAGCCTGACCTGGGACTTGAACACATGAACTCTGAGATCATGACCTGAGCCAAGGTTGGACGCTTAACTGACTGAGCCACCCAGATGCCCCACCAGAGTAACTTAACATACCAAAGAAACAAGCCTAATTGGTCAAAAATATTTCATCTACAATTTAAATCTTGAGAAGTTTGTTTAAAAATCTCAGAAAGTTATAAAACACATGTCTAAATAGGATTACAGATCATTATAAAACTTGATTATTTATTTAACCAAGGTAGCAATAAGAGATTCCAAAGGTAAACATGTAAGGTTATATAGTTGTTAGCAAAACTTAGTTTCTTTAATGTTGAGAAGTGTTAATTAAGTAATCAAGGACCTGATAGAGACAAAACATAAGCTTTGGTTTTCCAGGTAGATAAAAGAGAAAAAAAAATTTGTTTATATTTTCTTGTCAAGAACATACCAACAATTTAAGAAAACCTTTATTTTTTTTAAACAGAAAGGAAAGCAGAATTTCAATCTTATATCAGTATGCTTTAAAAATCCATTCATTTCAACTTTAGTCTACCTGACCACATATAAAATTCCTTTCCAAAGATTTCCCTTCATAAACCTTCTGCAACAACTTAGCAATTTTTTAAAGCTTATTTATTTATTGAGAGAGAGAGAGAGAGAGAGAGAGAGAGCAAGCAGGAGGAGGGGCAGAGAGAGAGGGAGAAAGAGAATCCCAAAAAGCCTCCCTGCTGTCAGTGCAGAGCCTGATGTCAGGCTAGATCCCATGAATCTCGAGATCATGACCTGAGCCAAAATCAAGAGTTGAATGCTTCACAGAGTGAGCCACCCAGGTGCCCCTGCAACAACTTTTTAAATTCAGAATTCCTTCTCTTATTTCCATTAGTCTTAATTACATTTAGCAGAATTTTAACTCTTAGAAACCTTAGTCTCCAGTGAAAACTAAGTAGTAGCCAATTGTAAAATGTTACCCCAGAATTCTTTAGATGGTAAATTCATGAATCAGTTAAGTACAAAACATGTGTTCCAATAGACCCAAGTATTCTTAGTTTCTCTGCAATAAGAAGTCAAAGCACAAGCCTACATTGAGCGATCAATGCTTTAGCATTTTATCTCAGTTGAGAAAGACTTATATGTCCAATGGATTCAATCCCATTTATCATGCAAGCAAAACTTTAAAGTTCCAGGTTACCAAAGTGAAAGCTATCTTAACAGTTACCCATGAAAAGGTCGAGACAGACAAAATTAACCATCATTTTAAGTCATCTTTTGGCTGCTAAATGACAGCAGAGAGAACATGAGCTTATTTGACCTTCAGCAAACCTAGATAGAATACAAGTTTCATATTTAATGCTGATAACTCTAGAGGCATGTCTATCTTTATTAAACCAACAAACTTAACAGGGTGCTCTTTGCTTCTTGACAGTGAAGGTAGGAGGAGGACCCCAGGATGCTGGAGACACTGACGATGGTATATACAGGCTGCACTCAAAGCGGCACAGAAACAGGAGGAGAGGCAGGTGGAGGCAGAAGAGGTGACGTCCTGTTGGAAGGCAGAGAAAGAAAGTTCTAAACCTGGTTCTAAACCTCATCAGCTGGGCTGATGAGCAGCCACCATGTTTTTGTTTTTGTTTTTGTTTTTGTTTTTGTTTTTGTTTTCCCCACCAAAGTGGAAAAACGCAGTCTGTGTTGGGCCGGAGAAGATAGGGAATTTCCCTGAAACAAAGGGAGTTTTGGCAGCTGCTTGGGAATATTCTTTAAAGTCCCCATCCTGAGGTAGATTAACCATAGTTAACTCCAATTTTAGCCATTAATCCAGGGAATGAATGAGAGAGAAACTCCCACATCTATGAGAAGAAGGAAGAGTGAGAGAGTCAGTGTCCCCTTCATTAGGGATGGCCTATTTGTCCTATTTGTTAATAGGCTGCAGGTCATAAGGACATTTAATTTTATCTACATTATTTTCTGCCTTTGTTTCCCACATCAATATATAACCATCAGATGAACATAGAAAGCAGATCCTGTCTACTGTGAATAGATACTGGATGTCTAGAAGATGTAAACGACAATATTTTTTATATAAGGGAAAGAGATAAAGTCAAAGTCAGGTCAAGAAGCCTGGTCACTGACCGTTGTCTGAAGCTAAGGGGCTAAGTCTCACAAATGACCTCCTAAACTAAATCGTGAAGAAGGCATAAGATGGAGGAGTTGCACAGAGACGGGGCATCTGTGATGGGGATGTTCCTCAGTGCAGCTGAGTCCTAAATCCCTAGAGTATCTGCTATGGCAGGATTAGTTAATGGGTAATTTTATTAGTGCAATAACCCAGAGAGTCCAAGGTAAAGGAGGACATAATGGAGACAGTCTAATCAAATAAAACTTGTATGTAGAATAGGAGAGGAAGAGTTGAGAGGGGCCATTACACTAGAAAAAGAATCCCAACTAGTTGAGGCATTAGCCTCATAAGGAAAATGAATGAGTGGTGGGGGTAGAAAGTGGTAACTATCAACTATGGCTTCATGACCTATTACAGAAATGAAGATGTTGGTAGCTATTTTTGTCATGCCTATGTGATAAGCAATTGTATATTTTTTTCTTTCCTTTCCACTGCCATTTTGTATAGGAAGTGTTGATAGAATTTATCAATGGAACGCAGATTTCTGAATTATGAGGGGCCACATCTAGAGCTGATGGGGAGGACTTCATGTCATTCGGAGACACGATGTTTGAGGTGGACGCGATGTCTAATGGGGTTTTGTGTTTCTAGGGAGACTAGGGAGAGGGTGAGAGGCTCTTTATTGGCATAGCAGAGAGTCGCCTCATCTTAGGTTGAAGCATGAAGTTGTTAAATAAGATTTAAATATGAATATAATGATGGCAATGACTTCTGGGCCTGTTTGCACTCAGATCTACTCTTTGCCTCTCTCCTACTCAGCTTTGCACTGCAGGGGAACTAACCCCTCTGGGCTGCATGTCCCAGTGTCTTAACCAAGCAAAGCCTGGGGCAAAATTTCAGTGCTCCACTGCTTTACAGGGTAGTGGAAATGAGGGAAAAGAGAAGTGGGGAGAGAGAGGATGGGAATCATGAACAAGGGGACACATCACTGAGCTGGCCACAGTTTCATGAAGAAACAAAGCTGGCCACTTGACCATGGGGAACGCGGCTGCACAGAACATCGTATGTGTAAACAGTCCACGGAAGGGAGAAGTGGAGAGAGAATTTATGTGTCAGTTCCTTTCCATCTCATCTATCATTGATTGTAGTTCATCCCAAGCAAAAACAAGCAACCTGCACTCATGGTACATACAGCTGCTGGTGAAGCCAGCTCTTATATCCTGTGGTGTGGTGCTTATCAGAGCCTGGAAATGGCATTCAGAGCTAGACAGTTCAGTTGTTGACTTCAGACAGTGGAGACCTATAGGCCTCACTTATAGGTGATCATTGCAGGGGCAACCGTGTAAAAGTAGGGGCTAAGACCCTGAGAGACGTCCGAAGCTGAGGCTGAGAATCTGAGAAGGTACGTAAGATGCGCTTTGTACAACCAGGCTCCAGGATTCAAGGTGGGGTTTGTCAAGAGGGGATGTTGATAGGAAGTTGGGGGATAGGAGAAAGGGAGGAGGCAGGGTGGTTTTAAGCCTTCTCTCCTTGAAGTTGCACCTCTAGCCACAGCTACATTACATTTATGTTTTTCTACCTCTGGTTGGACACCTTGTCTGTGCTTCTCGCTTCCGTCAAATGACCCAGCCACCGCCTTCTTTTGTCCCTAGTTTACCGGTGGTAGTGGCTTCCAGGTAGTGTTAAACTCTGAGTTTCCTTATTGATTCCTGGCTGGTTTCTGAGCATATTCGCCACTGTCTTAATTCCCTGAATGAAATTACCTTCGCTTTCGATACTCAGAGATGTTTCTGTTTCCTTTGCTAACTCTTGCGGACCCACTTATATTTTCTCGTTTTACCATTGTAATAATCCTGTGTTTTATTATATTATTGTATTATTGTATTACTGTATTATTATAAAATAATACCC
This sequence comes from Prionailurus viverrinus, assembly GCF_022837055.1. Lineage (NCBI taxonomy): Eukaryota > Metazoa > Chordata > Mammalia > Carnivora > Felidae > Prionailurus > Prionailurus viverrinus. Next base: position 41,994,663 of record NC_062567.1, on the reverse strand, counting down.
ATTTTATAGATGGGGAAACTGAAGATTAGGAAGGTTCGTCAATTAATTAATGGTTGGAATTGGGTCTTTGAACCCTGGCTGCTTGCCTCCACTCTGACAATGATATAGCTCTGATCTTCATCTTGGATATCTTTGCATTATCTTAATAGGCTGAGAATAATGATTGATAAAAATAATTAATGATAATAAAGGATATTTTCTTGGGTACAAAGGCAGATGTGTATGTTCTCAATGGCATTTAAAAATGGTAGGTGCAATGCTTTCAGGCAAGTTATTATGCCAATTATTTAAAATAGGCCTTTCAGTGGGAATGCAAGCTGGTGCAGCCACTCTGGAAAACAGTATGGAGGTTCCTCAAAAAACTAAAAATAGAACTACCTTATGACCCAGCAGTTGCACTACTAGGCATTTATCCACAGGATACAGGTGTGCTGTTTTCGAAGGGACACATGCACCCCCATGTTTATAGTAGCACGATCAACAATAGCCAAAGTATGGAAAGAGCTCAAGTGTCCATCAATGCATGAATGGATAAAGACGATGTATATATACACACAATGGAGTATTATTCGGCAATCAAAAAGAATGAAATCTTGCCATTTGTAACTATGTGGATGGAACTGGAGGGTATTATGCTAAGTGAAATTAGTCAGAGAAAGACAAAAATCATATGACTTCACTCATATGAGGACTTTAAGATACGAAACAGATGCACATAAGGGAAGGGAAACAAAAATAATATAATAACAGGGAGGGGGACAGAACAGAAGAGACTCTTAAATATGGAGAACAAACAGAGGGTTACTGAAGGGGTTGTGGGGCGGTGGTGGGCTAAATGGGCAAGGGGCATTGAGGAATCTACTCCTGAAATCATCGTTGCACTGTATGCTAACTAATTTGGATGTAAAGTTAACAAAATAAAACAATAAAAAATAAGTAAATAAATAAAATAGGCCTTTCAGTCTGTGACAGTAGCAGTAAGACCAAGTGTAGATACAAATTGGATCTGATAAAAGAAAACAAAACAAAACAAAAGCAACAGTTGAACGTGATACTAAATTCCCTTGGTAGATGCTGACTCATGATGTAAAGAGAAGAATATAGGAAATCAAGTGTGGAATAGAGCCGTTTTCAATTTTTTCCTTCTTTGATTTTATCTGCCAGGTGTTTGCTAGCATCTCAAAGTAGAATCTAGATATTCTACCCCCAAATCCCTAAGGTAATTCAGGCATCTGAAGTGGTTGTTGTTCTTTGTCTTTTTTTTTTTTTTCCTTTTTCTTTTCTCTTTTCTTTTCTTGTCTTTTCTTTTGAGAGTGAGAGCTGGGGAGGGGAAGAAGGAGAGGGAGAAGAAGAGAGAGATCCCAAGCAGACGTCAAGCCCAGTGTGGAGCCCGATGCAGGGCTCGATCCCACAAACGGTGAGAACGTGACCTAAGCCAAAATCAAGAGTTGGCTGTCCAACCGACTGAGCCACCCAGGTGCCCCTCAAGTGGTTATTGTACTTTGAACTCTCTATGCTTAACGCTGGTCGTATCACCCCTACTTGCTCTGGGCTTGAGTTTCATTTGGCCTCGTGTGCTTGTTCCCTTCCCAGTTTTCTCTCAGGAATCAGCTCAGATGGGACCTTTGTACAGTTGCTCACGTTCCAGTGCAGTCGGAATTAACTGCCACTTTCCTGCTCTAGGAAACTCTTGTCTTCTACGATGTCATTTCGGATTACACTGAGTAAATGTTTGTTCATAATTGCGTGGGGAAGGATTTTTTTTTAACGTTTTGTAATTTCTATTAATTTAATTTGATTTAATTTTTAATTTTTATTTATTTCATTATTTTTTTATGTTTATTTTTGGAGAGAGACCGAGCGAAAGTGGGGGAGGGGCAGAGAGAGAGAGGGAGACACAGAATCTGAAGCAGGCTCCAGGCTCTGAGCTGTCAGCACAGAGCCCGCCGCGGGGCTCGAACTCGTTGACCTCGAGATCATGACCTGAGCCGAAGTGGGAGGCTTAACCAACTGAGCCACCCAGCCGCCCGTCTGTTAATTTTAAACAAGTTTCTTTCCTCACTTAGTAGCATTTTGCTTTTGTTATGAAAGCAATACAAAAACAAAACACATCAGTGGCTTTCCTAGAGATATCTTAAAAGAGAAGCAAGCATTTAAAAGAAAAGGAGAAGAAATGTCTTTGGTTGAATATGAAGAAAACTATTTTCCAGTGGCCGAAAGTATAAGCTGAGTAGTGGTATAGCTCTAACACCTCGTTTGAAAAATCTCTCAGAATATTTATCATGGTAACACTGTCGGGAGAGATAAGGCTCTGGAGGACAGTGTGTACTTTAAGGGTCCAACAGGCAAAATGCACTTCAAAGCTAAATAATAAGGACATGTTTAGAGTTCAGTTTCAGTCGAGAAATGTTAATTAAGCAACTACTGTGTATAGAAAACTGTGGTAAGTACTAGATATTCAAAGTGCATATGGGCATGGCCATTGCCTAACATCTAGGCTGATGGCAAAGTGATTATTAATTAAAAGACAAGTATCTATGACAGCAAATAACTTATTAATGAGAAACAAATATTGTAACTAGGGAAAGATTCAGATGATAAATAACATATACTAAGTACAGGGGTGCTAAAGCCTGGGAATATAGATACTATTTGCTCTTACGTTTTCCACATTAACCCACTTGATTCCTTACGGGGTTTGCTAACGGTGCGGGTGTATACACTGAGAATCAGAGGCAACTCTTCACAGAAACATGTTTAGGGACTGATGTCAATGTTACATTAATGTGCTGCACTGATTCCCATTTTGCATAATACATTGCTGACGAGGAACCACACACACAGTGAACATATCAAGTAGTGTCATATTTGTGCTAGAAGCAAATCACTATTCTATAACTTTGCTTATGTTTCCACACGTGGTGGTAACATATGTATAATATACGTTATATATGTATATGTATAATATCATGTATATGTATATATATGTATAATATATATGTATAATATAATACATACCTTAGAATATAATTTAAATATTTGACCATTATTCTTTTATTCTTTCCTTGGAAGAAAAGAAGGTTGTGCTGTTTTCTAGCCAACAGTTTAACAAAGTGAAACATAAGAGCAATTAAACCATGACAATATTTCATTATTTGTAATCTTTCCTCTGGCTAATTAAGAGATCACTTTTCTTCTCTCCCATTTTCCCACAGCTTGAATTTGTAGTATTTTTCTAAGCGGGGAATTCTCTTGTGTATTTTCTTCTTTTGCTCTGTCTGCCCCGATGTGGGAGGTGCTATCAGACAGAACATTCTGTATCCTCTCTTAGTTCTTCTTGGATTTCCTCTGCCATCATGCAAACATCAGGGAAAGATGAGAGCCCTGTATGGACACTACATGCAAAATGATTACAGAGATTTAGCTAACCAGCTCACAATTTTGACCAAATTATTTCCCATTTCCCTCTCTTTTCTTTTTTTTTTTCTCTCTCTCCATTCTTTCCTCCCTTCCTTTCTTTCATTAGTCATCTATGTTATTATTTTTTCCTCCACTCATCGGTCAAAAATAGTTACTTTGCAGATACTTGTTTTGGGCTCTCTCCCCTGGGTGATGAGAGGAGCAAACGTCTTTCAAGAAAAATGCAAACAGATGTAAGAATTATGACCAGAACAGAAACTTTCAGAATGTGTCTGAAAGGTCAAGATCCCTTCTTCTAGTGCTGGGAACATTTTCAGTTGTTCTGCCCATCAGGTCTTTTCTTTCTGTTCAGCCTGTGTTAGGGAAGGCGATCCCCTGTCACCTCTCTATCTGACCAAGCTGTAAATGGCACATTCCAGTAAGGTCAAAGATGTTATCAGCTACTGTTTCTAGATATTGTGTTAATATCCTTAATTCTGTCTGATGGAGATTGATATTTGAAATTCAAAAACAACGGGAGAATAAACTCACAACAATGAAACTTTGGGGAAGGGGAGTACACCTCCTGGATTTTCAGGTAGAATTGTATTAAATTAAAAGAAGATCATTGAGTAGAAAAATTGGTATTCTGGTAACGGAACAGTGCTGGGTCCTCCAGAGTTTCTTTTGGAAGTGAATTTCAAAGACTGAGCAAAGTGAAGATAGAAGTTCACTTTCCTCCTTCTTTAGAAATACTATTTTTGTAAATTTTTTTAAATCATCTTTTTTAGTTAGCCTTAATTCTTAGTTATAAACGATAATCCAGATAGGGCATGTTGTGTTCTCTGGAGGCATGTAGACAACTATATGAGATTTCTTTTTTCCTTATACATTGAAAACTTTTTGGATATGAGCCCTTTGCGTTTTAATTGAAACAAACCCATTTGAGAGCATCAAATTATTCTTTCTTAGATACCAGAAAACAGAACCAAAGGCTCCTTCTTTTTAGATTTGTTTATAATTGTCTCTCCTAAAAGGGCATTCATTTGTTCCTTTATTTACTTGTTTCAAAAATTTGTTCGACTTTTTTTTTTAATAGAGAGCGAGTGCACATGTGCACATGCATGCAAGAAGGATAGGGCAGAGGGAGGGAGGGAGGGAGGGAGGGAGAGAGAGAGAGAGAGAGAGAGAGAGAATCTCAAGCAGGCACCATGCCCAGCTCAGAGTCTGAGTCAGGACCTGATCTGAGGACCATGAGATCATGACTCTAGCTGAAATCAAGAGTCAGGAGGCTTGACTTAGCCACCCAGGCACCCCCAAAAGTTATTTAACACTGACTATGTGTAAGGCATTGTCCTTAATACTGAAATAATAATGGTAATTAAATCACAGACCTTCCCCTTAGAGTGCTGAAACCTCCTCAGGGAGAAATCTCCACAAGGAATTGAAACTCAATGTGAAAGCATGAGTAATTGGGTCATAATTAAGGTGCTCTGAGAACTCATAGGGAGGATAGAATTAACTCCGCTCAGGCACAGAGAGGACTTCTTCAAAGAAATCCATTCAATTGTTTTTACAAGACAACTATGTATTTTGCCAGGTGGACAAGACAGGAGAATGGCATTTCACTCAGAGTGATTTACAGGCCAAATGCACAGCTTTCCATGACTGTTGAACTGCTGAAAGGTAGGATATAGGACATTGCTGGAGAGAAGCTGTGAATTGGGACAAAGCAGGCAAATAAGGGGCAGCTATTTATGGATGTGAGAAGGACTATTAAAGAGACATCCAAAAGTGTCTGAAGATTCCTGCTGAGGCCCAAACTGTTTCTCTTTTCTTCTTTGATGCAGGTCCCAGAAACTCATCTCTCTTTCCTTTGCATTAAAGGTTTCACTACCTATGGGATTTAGTATCACCACCAACTTGGACACATATTTCGGGCGGAAGGTTTTTAAGTCTATTGTGTTGATTTCCTCAAAGGCAATTCTTTAGATTCCTTTGCTTTTAAGATTTGTTTATTCATTCCCTTATCAGTTTGCTTATTTTCACTGATGATTTCTACAGACAAACTAGCAGAGGATAACAATACCAAACAAGTAACACAGTACAAGATTTTTTTTTTACTCACTGTAGTCTGTGGCATATAGTTCCCGGTTCTTTTTTCTGAGAAGTAAAAATGCCCTCGTGGCTCCATTACTCCTACACTTATTTGGGGGTATAAGTAGTAACTCCTCAAAAATTTGTTGACATCTGGTTAAATCTTGTGTTAGCCTTAGCCTAGGGTGACAGAGACTGTTGGCCAACCCATGAGCCATTCCAAATCACCTTTTCCCCTGCTAGTCCCACAAGTTACTCACTTTCCTGGCTCCCCATGCAGTGAGAGTGGCCATGCAGCTCACATTTGGCCATTAAAACTTAAGGCAAATTTCGCTAGAAGATTTCTGGAATGGCTTGCATTGCCTCTGTTCTCTTTTGTTTGCCAGAACACTGACAGTTACCTGGAGCCGTGGCAGCTATATTGTAGCAATGAGATTGTCAACAAATGCAAAGACAGTTTAGAAAGATTTTGAGAGCCGGTGGCATTGATGATGTTGTTGAGCTGTTGGACCAGTGCTCAGTCCCTTGATCTCTAGATTTCTTTGTTATATGTGTCCAGATGTATGTCTAAGAACCACCTGTCCACGGTTGTCAATTTCAGTTGGTTCCTCATCACACAGGAGAGGGAACTCACGCTGAATTAAAAATATAAACAGATGGTTTGACAAATGGGGAAAACAAGATGGAGGAATCAGAATGATTCTGTATTTGTTATTACTGTAGCAATAAGCTGTGTTCTTATCATCTGATATTACGGTACACATAGGATGTGCTGTGCTATCGAACAAGATGGTTTAAGATTAAAAACAAAACAAGGCGAAGCACGTGGAAACTCCTTGTGATTCGTGGTTTAAAAATCGAAGGGCCTTATGGGGCACCGGGGTGGCTCAAGTCGGTTAAGCCTCTGACTTCAGCTCAGGTCGTGATCTCAGGGTTCATGGGTACAAGCCCCGCGTCGGGTTCAGTGCTGACAGCTTGGAGCCTGGAGCCTGCTTTGGCTTCTGTGTCTCCCTCTCTCTCTGCCCCTCCCCTGCTTGCACTCTGTCTCTGTCTCTCAGAAAAATAAATAAACGTTAAAAAAAAAGTTTTTGAAAATAAAAGGACCTTAATTCTCACAGGCAGTCCAAGCTGCCTTTTCTCTGACAGCTCTGCTTTTATGTATGTTATTTCCTGACCTGTTATTTTATTTTATTTTTCTGATTATGGTAAGAAGGGAGCCTCTTCAAAATGTCTTAACACCTGATAGTTTTGCCCCCCTCAGAGTTAACACTTTCTCCATCCTTCATTCACACAGCAGCATCTCTCAAACTACAGAAGATCGCAAATGGGAAAACCCAAGATAAGCTTTATTTAGAAATGCAGAGTTCAAAGGAACAGTCATAAAAAGGAAGAAAAGGTACTCATATATTATTTTTTTAAAGTTTATTTATTTATCTGGAGAGAGAGAGAGAGAGAAGGGGAGAGACGGAGAGACAGAGAGAGAGAGAGAGAGAGAGAGAGAGAGGGAGAGAATGAATCCCAAGCAGGCTGTGCACTGTCTGCACAGAGCTCAGTGTGGGATTCAAACACACTACCCTGGGATCATGACCTGAGCCAAAATCAAAAGTTGGATGCTCAACGGACTGAGCCACCCAGGTGCCCCCTCATATATTATTTTTTTACTGACAACTAAATCCCATATGTCATATGGGATGTATGAATTGTACGTAACGACTTTTTTTTCTTGAACTAGATTACATAATGTGAAATCGCCTGACAATAGGTTTCTCTCCTCCCAGAAATGACCGAGGGGGATATTTACATAATGTGAAATCTCATGGCAAAAGGAAGAAAATACAACCCAGAACTTCTGACAGGAAATATGATTCTAGTGAGCATTTATTTTTAACAGAATCATAAAGTTTGAGAAGGATCTTTACGTCTAAAAGTCCCTGCTAAGTGGTGATCTACCATGTTCAAACACCTCCGGGGAAATCTAATTCCTTTTTCCCCAAGAGTCAATCACAGACTTTAACCGCTCCTAGAAAATTCAGGAAAGATTATCTTCTTTTATTTGACATTGGGTCCGCGTATGTTTGCTATTTAAGGGTTTTTTTAAATCATTTAGGGAGATGAATACTAATATCAGAGATTTGAGTTCCAGTGAAAGGAAAAGTTAACTTACACAGCAAACTTCATTGTCTTAGTTTGAGAAGTTGCCACAGCCACCCCAGCCTTCAGCAACCGCCACCCTGGTCAGTCAGCAGTCATCAACATCGGGATAAGACCCTCCACCAGCAAAAAGATGATGACTCATTGGAAGCTCACATAATGATTAACACTGTTTAGCAAGCAACAAAGTATTTTTTTAATGTTTGTTCATTTTGTTTTGAGAGAGAGAGAGAGAGAGAGCGCGTGCAAGCAGGGAAGGGGCAGAGAGAGAGGGAGACACAGAATCTGAAGCAGGTTCCACTCTCCGAGCTGTGAGCACAGAGCCCCACACGGGGCTTGAACTGACCTGCGAGATCATGACCTGAGCTGAAGTTGGATGCTTAACCAACTGAGCCACCCAGGCGCCCCAGCAACAAGCTATTTTTAAATTAAAGTATGCACTTTATAGGGGCACCTGGGTGGCTCAGTGGGTTAAGTGTCTGACTCTTGATTTGTGTCAGGTCACGATCTCGAGTTTCATGAGTTCTAGCCCTGTGTTGGGCTCTGCAGTGACAGTGTGGAGCCTGCTTGGGATTCTCTTTTTCCCCCTCTCTCTGCCCCTCCCTCTCTCTCTCCCTCTCTCAAAATAATTAAGTAAAATTTATTAAAAAAAATGTATGCACGTTTTTTAAAAAGACATGATGCTATTAGACACTTAATAGGTTACAGTATAGTGTAAACATAACTTTTCTATGCGCTGGGAAACCAAAATATTCATTTACTTGCTTTCTTATGATCTTTGCTTTCTTGAGGTGGTCTGCAACTGCACCCACAATATCTCTGAGGTATGCCTGGACATAATTTGTAATAGTGTTACACATAATATCAATAATAATATCATAATATCATATCATATCATATCATATCATATCATAATATCAAGGAAATGTTGGCTAAATGAGACATGAAACTTATATCATTGATAGTAAAGATTTTATAACACAGGTCGTAAAAATCCAAAACCTGTGTGAAAGGTAAGAAATTAAAATGTGCTGTTTTTGTAACAAATGACGTTTATCTCTAAAACAAGAAGTAACTTAACGGTCTCTGTAGTTTCAGTTAGATCACAGTGGGAAAAGGAAACAGGTCCCAAACTCTGCCTAAAAATCAGTTATTTGATAAAACATTTCCTGAAATACTTTGGCTTTTATGACCTAGGGAGATTACCGTAAGACCAGGAAGGTATCAAGAGGACATAGTAACGCAGCTACTGGAAAGTACAATCATAGCCTTGGAAAAGTATAAAAAAATTAAAGGAATAATTAGCAAAATGAAGCTTTAAAACTACTGCTCTGTTTCAGGTTGAGTTTAAGAATAAGAAGAACAATAGATTTTGAAGCAGTCTTATTTGAGTACGTTTGCTACGTAAGGCATTTCAGGTGTTCAGAAAGTTCGACTCTTTGCTTATTTTTGTTATTTATTTATTTATTTATTTATTTTTTTAGAGTTAGATTCTTTAACTGCATTTTACATTTTGTATAGGACTTCAGTAACTAAGTTGAAATTAATGTTTAAATGTTGAAACAGGTTTCAAATTGCCTCCATTAGTGAATTAGGTATTTCTGTGTAATACATCACCCTACAACTGATCTCCCAGTTCTCGTGCACCAGCAGCAAGGCATGGCTCACAAAGCTACCCCCCAGGGTGTGGGCCACAGTTGGGGTCTCAACTGGAGGCTTGATTAGGAAGGATCCTCTTCTGAGCTCACGGACATGACTGTTGGCTGGCCTCCTTCGGACCTTCCTGGCTACTGCCTGGAGACCCCAATTTCTTGCTCCATGGGTCCCTCCGTAGGGCTACTCACAGGATAGCAGTTTGCTCTTGTGGAGGTGGGGAGGAGATGGGGGGAGAGTTATGGAAACCAGCTCACACTCCTGAGGAAAGGATTAGGCGATGGCGTGAGTACTAGGAGGTAGGGGAGGTGATTTGGAGGCCATTTTATACAATTCAAAGTATAAATATTATCTTCTGTCTGCAAATGCCTAGGATCAAGTTTGTAATGGTCAGTTTGCTTTCACGTATCCTGATTAAACTGTAAACTCTTCGAGGTCATGCATTGTGACTCGTGTCTTCTTTAGCACTTGATAGAGTAGCCACCGTGTGAGCAGTGCCGCAGACATTCAGGCTGAATTAAGGAGTATCATTTGAAACAGTTGGTAAGCTTTATTTTACTTTCTGTTTTTTTTTTAAATTTTTCTTTAAATTATTTTTTTGTTTACATCTACATTAATTAGCGTGTACTGCAACAACGATTTCAGGAGTAGATTCCTCAATGCCCCTTACCCGTTTAGCCCATCTCCCCTCCAGTAACCCTCTGTTTGTTCTCCATATTCAAGAGTCTCTTATGTTTTGTCCCCCTGCCTGTTTTTATATTATTTTTGCTTCCCTTCCCTTATGTTTTGTCTCTTCAAGTTCTCATATGAGTGAAGTCATATGATATTTGTCTTTCTCTAATTTCGTCTAAGCTTTATTTTATATGGTTACTGATTATTTTTAAAAATCCAAATGGCAGGAATTCTTTTTGAAAACTTGTAAGACCTGTACTGTCTGCCGCCACTTTATAAATTCGATTCTGCTTGCTACAGTTTTTAAATGATCTTTTTCATTTCTGATTTTGTAATTTTGTACTATCACCACCAGATGGCATCACCACACCGACGAAGCTCTAAAATCAAGGCTCCTAAATTTAGAGAGATCTTGCTCTTAAGAATGAAGTAATGTATATTCTCATAAACTGCTATTGGGAATGTTAGGAAAGCACTACTGCAAGTAAAGTTAGCAAAATATATTTGAGTGTTAAAACTGGTAGTACTTTTTGACCTCATGACTCCACTTGCAGAACTCCATCTGCTACAAGCGGCCGCACGCTTAGATTTTTTACCTCAGCGCTATTTGAATTGCCAAATTCCAGGGAAGATCACATGTCCGACAATAGTGGGAAGGTCGAATATATATGATGCCACCATCCAGTTGAAAGCTATGAAAACTTTAAAATGATTTTGATGAAATATTCCATGATATGATAAATGCTTCTGACATAATGCTAATTGAAAACAATTGGATTGTAAAATAATGTGAGGTCCGTATCGTGTACAAGATAGAGAATATGGGACAGAAATATATTGACATAATTTTATAAGGCAATTTTAAGGTCTTTTCCTTCATATTTTCCTTATGAAAATTGCTCTGCTTTTTAACAATGACTAGCTAGAAATAGCATTGCATGTCATTAAGAAGTCAGTGTGAGGACAACAAAGCAATGGAATAGAAGTTTTTTGTACTTATCACAATTTAAGATTCTTTGTCCTCTCCTACGTTAAGCCATAAACAATTCATTTATTCCGGGCACCTGAGTGACTCAGTCAGTTAAGCCTCCGACTTCCGCTCAGGTCATGATCTCCTGGTTTGTGAGTTCGAGCCCTGCGTGGGGCTCTGGGCTGGAGCCAGGTTCGGATTCTGTGCCTCCCTCGTTCTCTTCCCCTCCCCCACTCACGCGCTGTCTCTTTCTGTTTCTCAAAAATGAATCAATGTTTAAAAAAATTAAAAAAAAATTTTTTTCAACGTTTTTTATTTATTTTTGGGACAGAGAGAGACAGAGCATGAACAGGGGAGGGGCAGAGAGAGAGGGAGACACAGAATCGGAAACAGGCTCCAGGCTCTGAGCCATCAGCCCAGAGCCCGACGCGGGGCTCGAACTCACGGACCGCGAGATCGTGACCTGGCTGAAGTCGGACGCTTAACCGACTGCGCCACCCAGGCGCCCCTCAATGTTTAAAAATTGTAAAAGGTTCATTTACTCAATAATTGTCTAGTGTTTTTTATATGCCAGGTATTACACTGTGTGTAAGACACAGTTTCTGCCCTTAGTGAACACGTGGTCGAGAGAGAGAGAGAGAGAGAGAGCGAGAGAGAGAGAGAGAGCAGATATTCTGAAAGCTATGTGATAGATGCAGTGTTAAAGACTAATGATGGGTTTTCTTTATCTCATCTTATAGTCTCAATTCTCTGAATTTGAACTGTCAAATATTCAATTTATGAGTGTGACATACTGAACTTTGTATAAAGTTTTCATTGTTCAAAGGTTTCCAAGAGCAGACAGGATGCATGAGTAAATAATCTTTGCAAGTATTTACCTACTGGAAGAGAGATTATCTGCCTGTGAGAAATACATTATTGATACTGTCCCTCAGGTAGATTACAACATAGAACACTGTTACTGAAAAGTCTTGGTTGTTTGAGTTTACCAACATTTGGATTGTGAGACTGAAATTAGGTTTTCTGATACAGATTTCTACAAGATTTTCCCTCTTCTCTGGAACTCGGTGGTTTAACACAACATAGTATATGTGTAAGGATTAGCTGAGGTGATTTATGCAGAACTGAAATAATAACACAAATCTCCCTAAACCTAAAAAAAATATGGCTGGCACAAAAATTACCTAAAAGTTCATTTTCTTCAGCTGGTAACCAATGAAATATAGATGGCAGCACACAGAATTAGCTCATTCTTACTCATGTTTGAAGAGGAACAAAAAATACCGGAACAGCAACAACAACAACAACAAAGAAAAAGCAACTTCTAGGACCAAACACTACAATTTCAAGCAGTAGCCACTTTAGTACAATATCAGATTCTCATGTGAAAGTTCGTTACAGACCATACTGGAAGGATCCATACTGAAGAGGCTAAATTTAAACTAAGCCAAGATTTCAAATGTAAATTTTGAATCAATGTTATTTAAAAAATCTACCTTTTACCTTGTTTCTAGACCTTGTATGAAAATGAGGGAAGATAGGAGGCCCTTGTGGGGGTCACCTTGTCTCACACAGTGAAATGTTCCTGCACAGCGCTTTGAGGTACACAGTGAGCTCCTTGAGTTTGAGACTTCCTGTGTGGTTTTAGCTCCAGTTGCTGGGCTAGATATGTTGGTAACCTCTCAGGAAGTGTCTGAGTCTATTTTTATGTTTTATTTTCATAGGGTATTTTATAGTATCTTTGATAGTGGACTTTCAGTTATCTTCATGATGATGGATGGTGGAGTTAGCATAGAAAAGTAGATGATCTAACACGCATTTATGTGTCACTTAACTATATTTTATATTTTACTATTGGTTTGGGTACACTTTGGCAAAGCAATATCAAATGATGATATTTTTCTGAGCTTTAACCAACCGGTAATTAGTGAAGGTGGATTAAGAAGATGAGGTGCTGGTAGGAAGCTAGGTGAGCATGAAAAAACACAAGTGTAAATCCACTAAGTGGAGAAGTCTTTGAGATGTAACACTGAAAGTTGAGTTCAGAGCTATATATCTCTGTGTAGGTTTGAATTGAACCCCTGTATGTGTATATATATATATATATATATATATATATATATATATACATACATCTCACATTTTCTTTATCCATTCATCAGTTGATTGGCATTGGCTCTCTTTCTGTAACTTGGCTATTGTTGATAATGCTATAAACATTGGGATGCGTGTGTTCCTTCAAATCAGTATTGTATCCTTTGGGTAAACACCTAGTAGTGCACTTGCTGGGTCTTAGGGTAGTTCTAGTTTTAAGTTTTGGAGCAACCTCCAGAGTGGCTATACCACTTTGCATTCCCACGAACAGTGTAAGAGGGTTCCTCTTTCTCTACATCCTCACAAACATCTGTTATTTCCTGTGTTGTTCATTTTAGCCATGCAGACAGGTGTGAGGTGGTATTTCCTTGTGGTTTTGAATTGTATTTCCCTGCTGATGATTGATGTGGATCATCTGTTCATGTGCCTGTCAGATCATCTGGATATCTTCTTTGGGAAAAATGCCTATTCATGTCTTCTGCCCATTTCTTAACTGGATTATTTAGGTTTTGGGTGTTGAGTTTGGTAAGTTCTTTATTGATTTTGGATACAAACCCTTCATCAGATATGTCATTTACAAATAGCTTCTCCCATTCCATAGGCTGCTTTTTAGTTTTGTTGATTGTTTCCTTCACTGTGCAGAAGCGTTTCACCTTGATGGAGTCCCAATAGTTCATTTTTTGCTTTTGTTGTCCTCATGTCTGGAGATGGGTTTAGTAAGAAGTTGCTCTGGGTAAGGTCAGAGAGGTTGCTGCCTGTTTTCTCCTCTAAGATTTTGACGATGTCCTGTCTCACATTTAGGTCTTGCATTATTTTGGATTTAGTTTTATGTATGGTGTAAGAAAGTGGTCAGTTTCATTCTTCTGCATGTTGTTGTCCAGTTTTCCCAACACCATTTGTTGAAAAGGCTGTCTGGTTTCTATTGGATATTCTTTCCTGCTTTGTTGAAGATGAGTTGACTATATAGTTGTGGTCCATTTCTGGGTTCTCTGTTCTGTTCCATTGGTCTATGTGTCTGTTTTTGTGCCAATACCATATTATCTTGATGACTACAGCATTACCTTGATTCCAAAATGAGAGAAAGACCCCACTAAAAAGGAGAATTACAGGCCAATGGCCCAGATGAACATGGATGCAAAAATTCTCAATAAGATACTAGCAAATTGAATCCAACAGTACATTAAAATAATTATTCACCACAATCAAGTGGGCTGTAGGGGTGGTTTAATATCTGTAAATCAATCAGCGTGATACACCACATTAATAAAAGAAAGGATAAGAGCCATATGATCTTCTAAATAGATGCCGAAAAAGCATTTGGCAAAATACGGCATCCATTCTTGATAATAACCCTCAACAAAATAAGGGTAGAGGGAACATAACTCAATATCATAAAGGGCATATAAGAAAGACCCACAGCTAATATCATCCTCAGTGGGGAAAAACTGAGAGCTTTCCCCCTAAGGTCGGGAACATGACAGTCTCACCACTGTTGTTCAACATAGTACTGGAAGTCCTAGCCTCAGCATTCAGACAACAAAAAAGAAATAAAAGGCATACAAATTGGCAAGGACAAAGTCAAACTTTCACTATATGCAGGCGACAAGGTTCTCTGTGTAGGAAACCTGAAAGACTCCACCAAAATATTGCTAGAACTGAAACATGAATTCAGCAAAGTCACAGGATATAAAATCAACACATGGAAAGCTTTTCCATATGTTGCATTTCCATACACCGATAATGAAGCAGCAGAAAGAGAAATTAAGGAGTTGATCCCATTTACAATTGCACCAAAACCATAAGATGCCCAGGAATAAATCTAACCAATGAAGCAAAAAATCTGTTCTCTGAAAACTATAAAACACTTATGAAAGAAATTGAAGAAGACACAAAGAAATGGAAAAACCTTTCATGCTCATGGATTGAAAGAACAAATAATGTTAAAATGTTTATACTACTCAAAGCAATCTACACATTTAATGCAACCCCTATCAAAATACCATTAGCATTTGTCACAAAGCTGGAACAAGAAATCATAGATTTTTTTTATGGAACCACAAAAAATCCCTGAATAACCAAAGCAATCTGGACAAAGAAAAGCAAATCTGGAGGCATGACATTCCAGATTTCAAGCTATATCCCCAGAATGCGTTTTAAATAGTTCTCAGGTAACGCTTATGCTATGGGTCCCAGGACCACACTTCCAGACCTTCTAATCTTGTTTATTTTTCATCATTTCACAATGAAAGCATTTCTTATGTTTCCTAATACCATGTGCTGAATCAGAATTTCTTCCTTGAAATGGCTTTCTCTGACAAGATAAACTGCTATTGATTTCTTCAAACATTCTCAATTAGCGTTGCCATTTCAGAGCCATATTTTCTGCTTAAATGTTATCTCCCCAATAGAATCTGCTCTCAGAACGAAGGTTTACATTTTTACCTTGTTAAGGTTCACTCCTCCTTTCTGTAGCAGAAGATCTCTGCTTTGCTTGTTCTTAAGGGAATCCCATTTATGAATAAGTTCAGTTCAGTTTTATTTTGGTCAGCGGCCAAGATTATCCCTTTGTGGTTCCAACCCCCCTGCCCCCACCCTCAATAGAACGTTCAAGTTTCCTACCTTCTGTTGAGGAGAGCTTGAAAGTGTCCAGAACTGTTGAGATAGTAAATCACCCAAAGATGACAGAGAGGTGGTAGAAAATGCATGATCCAGGACAGCTGGGTTATTTCTTGCTTTCTGTCCCATTATGTTCAAAAGTTCTCTTGTTGGCGTCCATCTCCCCACCATCTTGTGCTATTCTCTCTGCCTTTCCCTTCCCAAGTGCCTGTGGGAAAACATCAGGTTCAACAAGTGCACTTCTTCCTTCTCTTAGAGTACTTTCTTTGTAAATTAGTTTCAGCTTTGTCCCAGGCTGGGTGAGAAAGAGTGGCTTTCAGGGTATGAGTGACAGGGAGGGAAAAACTCAGAGAACAAGAAAACAGCTAGGGGAATAGCCTTGAAATTCTGTCTCTCTGTATTTATATACTCATTCATGTATACATTAGTTCAGTCATATATTTTTTCTTCGTTCAGCAAATATGAGTTCTGTGTGACTTCACCTAATGCTAACCACCACTTTTTAAGACATTAGTTCCCCTCCCCATATGTCATTTTCTAATTAATTAAAATGGCATAAATTTAAAAATGTTAAGCATGTATATGCAAATGAAACATATATTTAAATGTATACCATTTTAATATATGTCTATCAAGTGTGTTTAAAATATATGTGTCATAGACTTTATTTTTAAGCTATAATCAAATATGATACAGAATTGGTGATCTTTGGGACACATGTACAGTTCTTGTTTATCTCCTAATCATCAAGAGTTAAAAAATATATATTTTTTCTATACTTAATGACTACATTTCTGTAGCTTCTTGATATTTTCCAGCTTTTGTAAATGTTTCTCTATTGTGTCTACATGATCACAAATATGACATGTGAAATTAAAAAATTTGGCCCAACATTCTTAAATACAGGAAATTATGCAGCTAAAACATCTGAGAGGACAGAGTTAAAAGTTTTTAGAAATTGGTATACTGCATAAAATTACAAAGGACAAAAATTTCACCATCAATAATCACTCAAAATTTGTTTAAACTCCCTTCTAGTCATTGTTTGTTTTCTTGTGTGGTCAACTCATAATAGTTTAATAGTTCTATATATATATATTCTTTACTGCTGGTTTGCAGCCCTCTCTGGAATTTTCCTGGTGTGATCTGAAATTGGCACCTGTACTCAGAGGTCAGAGTGAGATCAAAGAAAGAAGCAGGCCACTCCAGATTGGTAGGTGGCAAGTTTAATAAGCAAAGGGAACTTATGAGGCTTGTCTTGGGCAGCAGCAAAGTGGATGCATTCCTGCACCTACCTGCTAAATCTTAAAAGTTTAAAAAGAGGCCTTAACTGGTATAGGTGTTCTCAATATCACATCACTAGCTCAAAGCTCAAAGCTCAAAGCTGTGGCCTTGGCACAACCCCTGGGAGCAGGAAAGGCAAGCAGAACCCACATTCCAAGGACAAGGAATGGGGTGAAGAGCCTCTGAGTGCTTGGGTCCATCTCATGAGCCAGTGAAGTCAGGGCACATCTTTTTATTATTCCCCAATATTCACAGACGCTTAAAATTTCACATAAGTACAAAGAAGAACGTCTTAAAAAATACAAAATATTTTATATCACCTAGAATAATCATTGTGTGTATACACTTTGTAAACATATAACAGTAGGATATATAGGTAGATAAGTGGGTAGATGCATAGAAGATACAAGTGTTTTTAGTAAAATAAGATCACTACTTGCTTGAATTTTAAAACAGTATTACATTTTATTTTAGCAAGATTTCAGAAAATAACAGATTGAAAATTAAACTAAAGAATACTACTTAAAATGAATACTTCCTCAAAATAAGACATTATTTCCTAGATTTTATTTGTTATGGTTAAGAGAAAACATTATTTTAAAAGTGTGTTGAAATTGTTAGACTTTTACCCTTTTAAGGGTGTTTTAATTTATTTTAACTTTTTAAAAAAATATGTCTCAGCTTTATTCAATATAACTGACAAAATTGTACATATTTAAAATGTACAATGTGATGATTTTATAGACATATAAATTGTGAAATAGTTAATTAACACATCCATTACGTCACATAGTTACTTTTTTGGCAGGCGGAGGAGGTGAGAAGGCTTAAGATCTATTCTGTTAGCAAATTTCAAAAATACAATACAGTATTAGTGTTATTTGCTGTAGCCACCACGCTCTACATTAGATGCTCAGAATGTATTCATCGTGAAACTGAAAGTTTGTACCCTTTGACCAACATCCTTATTTCCCCTACCTCCCCCAACCTATGGCAACCAGCATTGTACTTTCTGTTTCTATAAGTTTGGCTATTTTATTTATTTATTTATTCATTCATTCATTCATTCATTCATTCATTCATTCATCTAAAGATTCTACATGTAGGTGATACCAAATAGCATTTGTCTTTCTCGGTTTCTTATTTCCTGCCTTTTTGATGACAGCCATAATAACACATGTGAAGTGATATCTCATGGTTTTGACTGGCATTTCCAAGATGATAAATGATGTTGACCATATTTTCAGGTACCTGTGGGTCATTTGAATATCTTCTTTTGAAAAATGTCTGTTCAAGTCCTTTGCTCATTTGTGAATGGGATTATTATTATTATTATATTGATGTTGAGTTATATGAATTCCTATATATTTTGGATATTGACCCCTTAAAAGATATGTGGTTTTCAATTACTTTCTCCCATTATTAGGCTTCCTTTTCATTTTGTTGTTGCTTTTATGGTGCTAAAGCTTTGTAGTGTGAGGTGCATTGTTTATTTTAGTTTCCTTTTTTTCCCCTGTGCTTTGTTGTCATATCTAAAAACAAATCATTGCCAAGATAATGTCAAGGAGCTTTCCCCTATGTTGTCTTTGAGGAATTTTATGATTTCAGATCTTACATTTAAGTCTTTCATCCATTCCTTATTATTTAATTTCATTTAATGTATTTTGGTAGAGAGAGCGTGAGTGCAGTAGGGTCAGAGAGAGAGGGAGAGAGAATCCCACCCTTAGAGCAGAGCCTGATGCAGGGTTGGATCCCATGACTGTGCGATTATGACCTCAACGAAAATCAAGAGTCAGATGTTTAACCGATTGAATCACCCAGGCGCCCCAAGTCTTCCATCCCTTTCAAATTAGTTTTTGTGAGTTTTGTGTGTAAGATAGGGGTTCAATTTTGTTCTTTTGCATGTGGATATCAGTTTTCCCAGCACCATTTGTTGAAGAGACTATGATTTCCCTTCTGTGTGTTTTCAGTGACTTTTCAGATTAATTGATTGTATAAGTGTGAGTTCGTTTCTATGCTCTCTGTTCTCTTCCATTGATCTATTTTTCTGTTTTTATGCCAACACCACACTGTTTTGATTACTACAGTTGTGTAATGTGGTTTGAAATCAGAAAGTGTGTTGCTTTCAGCTTTTTTTCTTTCCCAGGATTTCTCTGACTCTTTAGGGTCTTTTGTGGCTCTATAAATGTTTTAAGATTGTTTATCCTATTTCTGTGAAGAGTATCATTGGAACCCTGATAGGAATTGAATTTAATCTAAATATGGATTTGGATGGGATTGGGAGTTAAGACGGTGCAGTCGTAGGAGGACCCTATGCTTGCCTCATCCCTCAAACAAAGCTAAATAATTATCAAATCATTCTGAACACCCATAAAATTGATCTACGGATTGAGAGAACAAACTTCACAACTAGGGGGAGAAAAGAGGCCACGTTGTGGAAGGTAGGAGGTGTGGAGACGTGATTTGGGGGGAGAAAAGAATTGCCAGTGCTGCAGAGGGGAGTGAGCCTTGATCAAGGAGAGAGAGAGAGAAAGAGAAAGAGAGAGAGAGAGAGAGAGAGCGCAGGGCACAGGGCATTGCATAAGAAAAAACACTTCTCCAAAACCATTGACAGGGAAAATGAGAGGGGCTGATAATAACAAGTTTTTACAAGCAGCAGAACGGAAAGTCTGAAGTTCAGAAGTTGATGTCATCGCTGGATTGCAGCATGGTGGGCATAGAGGTGCTCCTGTGGAGAAGAGGGCAGAGGCCCAGGAACAGACTGCATGTTCTGAGGATCCCCTGGGTCCCATTGAGGGAGACAGAGAGACAGTTGGACTGCCCTGTTCATTAGCATAAAGTAGAGACACCGGCTGAGGGCAGCTAACCTGGGTGCTGGCTTTTGGCCACACTTCACCATAAACTCCAAGCTCCTGCATGTTGGTGCCCTTCTGGGACAAACCTGCGCCGGCCCCGACACAGCGAGACCATCCCCCAGCGTATCAGGGCAGGTCTGTGTCATGCCGGTCCCTAAAATTTGGAGTCCTGAAACCCATCCAGTTCACCTGAAATAAAACAGGAGCGCTGCACCGCCAGGTGGGCAGACAGCTGGGACACAGACAAGGTGAAGGCAGGGATCTGAGGGAAGCCTGAGACAAACAAAAGGAGATTGATTGTTCGCTCTTCTGTGAAGGCTTCCTGAATAGCAGTGGGCTTGAACTCCCCTCTCTGGGGC
The DNA here is from genome assembly GCF_022837055.1 of Prionailurus viverrinus. NCBI lineage: Eukaryota > Metazoa > Chordata > Mammalia > Carnivora > Felidae > Prionailurus > Prionailurus viverrinus. The sequence goes on along the minus strand of NC_062567.1, from coordinate 41,974,513 downwards.
TGAAAGAGCCAGATGACACCATTTTTACCCCTCCTCATCAGCACAGACAGACTTCAGTGGACAAAACGGGGCCCAGAGTGGAGGCTTGAGCCGCTTACGCCAAGCTCTGCCCCACTGTGTACTGCAGGTGCTTTTTTACTAGGGCAAGTGTGCCTGAGAGTCAGGGTAGAAGCAGGCCCCTCTCCCAGAAGGACCAGCACAAACCCTCCCATGCACCAAGTCCACTGACCACAGAGGGCAGCAAAGCTTCAGCTCAAGCGGATGTAGGATCTAGCTTCTTCTAGCAAGCAGGCCAAAGCACATTTAGTTAAAACTCTCCACACAATACACTAAGTCCCAACCCTCCCCACCGCAGGCAAGGAGAGACTCTGCAAAGGACTGATCTGAGGAAAAGAGCAGACAAAACAAAACAGCAGAGTGCACACAGGTTAGACCAGAAACACTTGCCGAAGTGCCAGGCCCTGGATGGTAGATGAGTTCTTCTTAATATAACCATTACTCTCAGGAGCAGGATACATAACAGTATTTCCTAACACAGAGAAGACAGAGACCTAGACAAAATGCCAAGATGGAGGAGTTCATCTCAAAATAAGTTCATGGCTGGGTGTAAGTAGTATGCCTGGACCAGAATTTAAAACAACAATCATAAGGATACTAGTTGGGCCTGAGAAAAGCATAGATGATCCCCAAGAGTCCCTTAACACAGAGATAAAAGACCTAAAAACTAGTCAGGCAGAAATAAAAAGAAAAAAATGCTATAGCTGGGAAGCCAAACTGACTGAATTTACATAATGATTACAAGGATGGAAGAAACAGAGGAATGAATAAGCGATTTATAAGATAAAATTGTGGAAAATAAGGAGCTGAAAAGTAGAGGGAAAGAAAAATATTGAGTCATGAATGTAGACTTGGGGAACTCAGCAGCCCATAAAGTATGATAACATTCATATTATAGGAGTATCAGAAGAAGAGAGGGGAAAAAGGGACAGAAGGTTTATTTATTTTTTGAGGTATTTAAAATAATTTTTTTCTTTCTTCCTTCTTTTCTTTCTTTCTTTCTTTTCTTTCTTTCTTTCTTTCTTTCTTTCTTTCTTTCTTTCTCTCTTCCTTAATTTTTTAAAAAATATAATTTATTGTCAAGTTAGCTAACATACAGTGTACACAGTGAGCTCTTGGTTTTGGGGGTAGATTCCCACAATTTATTGCTTACATACAATATCCAGCCCTCATCCCAAGAAGTGCCCTCTTCAATGCCTATCACCCATTTTCCCCACTCCCCCAATCCCACACTCCCTACAGCCTTCAGCTTGTTCTCTGTATTTAAGAGCCTATTATGGGTTTGCCTCCCTCTCTGAAACTATTTATTTCTCTTTCCTTTCCCCCATGGTCTTCTGTTAAGTTTCTCAAGTTTCACATATGAGTGAAAACATGTGATATCTGTCTTTCTCTGACTGAATTATTTCACTTAGCAAAAACCCTTAGTTCCATCCATGTTGTTGCAAGTGACGGATTTCATTCTTTCTCATTGTTAAGTAGTATTCCACTGTATGTACATATATATAAACCACATCTTCTTTATCCGTTCATCAGCTGATGGATATTTGGGGTCTTTCCATAATTTGGCTATTGTTGAAAGTGCTGCTATAAACATTGGGGTACAAGTGCACTTATGAATCAGCACTCCTGTATCCTTTATCCTTTGGATAAATTCCTAGTAGTTCTATTTTAAATTTTTTTGAGGAACCTCCACACTGTTTTCCAGAGCGGCTGCACCAGTTTGCATTCCCACCAACAGTGCAAGAGGGTTCTCCTTTCTCCACATTCTCACCAACATTTGTTGTTTCTTGAGTTGTTAATTTTAGCCACTCTGGTGTGAGGTGGTATCTCAGTGTGGTTTTGGTTTGTATTTCCCTGATGATGAGTGATGTTGAGCATCTGTTCATGTGTCTGTTGGCCATCTGGATGTCTTCTTTGGAAAAGTATCTATTCATGTCTTCTGCCCATTTCTTCACTGGATTATTTGTTTTTCAGGTGTTGAGTTTGGTAAATTCTTTATAGATTTTGGATACTAACCCTTTATCAAGTATGTCATTTGTAAATAACTTCTCCCATCCCATAGGTTGCCTTTTAGTTTTGTTGATTGTTTCTTTTGCACTGCAGAAGCTTTTTATCTTGATGAGGTCCCAATAGTTGTTTTTGTTTTTTGTGGTTTTTTTTTGCTTTCGTTTCCCTTGCCCCTAGGGACATGTCTAGTAAGAAGTTCCTGCGGGTGAGGTCAAAGAGGTTGTTGCCTGTTCTCCTCTAGGGTTTTGATGGTTTCCTATCTCACATTCAGGTCTTTCATCCATTTTGGGTTTATTTTTGTGTATGGTGGAAGAAAGTGGTCCAGTTTCCTTCTGCATGTTGCTGTACAGTTCTCCCAGCATCATTTGCTAAAGAGCCTGCCTTTTTTCTTTCCTGCCTTGTCAAAGATTAGTTGGCCATACACTTTTGGGTCCAGTTCTGGGTTCTCTATTCTATTCCATTAGTCTATGTGTCTGTTTTTGTGCCAATACCATACTGTCCTGATGATTACAGCTTTTTAGTAGAGGCTAAAGTCCGGGATTGTGATGCCTCTCACTTTGGTTTTCTTTTTCAACATTACTTTGGCTATTCGGAGTCTTTTGTGGTTCCATACAAATTTTAGGATTGTTTGTTCTAGCTTTGAGAAGAATTCCAGTGCAATTTGAACTGGGATTGCATTGAACATATAGATCACTTTGGGAAGTATTGACATTTTAACAATAATTGTTCTTCCAATCCATGAGCATGGGATGTTTTTCCATTTCTTTGTGTCTTCTTCAATTTCTTTCATAAGTTTTCTCTAGTTTTCAGTATACAGATATTTTACATCTTAGGTTAGGTTTATTCCTAGGTATTTTATGGTTTTCGGTATTTGGGATCAATTTCTCGATTTCTCTTTCTGTTGCTTTATTATTTGTGTATACAACTGCAACCAATTTCTGTACATTGGTTTTGTATCCTGCGATTTTGCTGAATTTATGTGTCAGTTCTAGCAACTTTTTGGTGGAGTATTTCGGGTTTTCTTGTAGACTATCAGGTCATCTGCAAAAAATGAAAATTTGACTTCCTCTTTGCCAATTTGGATGCCTTTTATTTCATTTTGTTGTCTAATTGCTGAGACTAGTACTTCCAACACTATGTTAAACAACAGTGGTCATCCCTGTCCCTGTCAGGACACCTCCTGATCTCAGGGGGAAAGCTCTCAGTTTTCCCCCATTGAGGATATAATAGCTGTGGGCCTTTCATATATGGCTTTTATGATGGTAAAGTATGTTCCTTCTATCTTGACTTTCTTGAAGGTTTTTATTAAGAAAGGATGCTGTATTTTGTCACATGCTTTTCCTGCTTCTATTGACAGGATCAAATGGTTCTTATCCTTTCTTCTATTAACGTGATGTATCATAGTGATTGATTTAGAAATATTAAACCATCCCTGCAGCCCAGGAATGAATCCCACTTGATCATGGTGAATAATTCTTTTAATATACTGTTGAATTTAATCTGCTAGTATCTTGTTGAGAATTTTTGCATCCATGTTTATCAGAGATATTGGCCTATAATTCTCCTTTTTTGTGGGGTCTCTGTCTGGTTTGGGAATCAAGGTAATGCTGCCTTCATAGAATGAGTCTGGAAGCTTTCCTTCCGTTTCAATTTTTTGGAACAGCTTGAGAAAGATAGGTATTAACTCTGCCTTAAATGTCTGATAGAATTTGGCCCAGGACTCATTTTTTTCTAGATATTTGATAGCTGATTCAATTTCTTCGCTGGTTGTGGGTCTGTTATTCCTGTTTCAATTTTGGTAGTGTATGGGTGTCTAGGAATTTGTCCATTTCTTCTAGGTTGTCCAGTTTGTTGGCACATAATTTTTCACATCTCTCCCTTTTATTTTTGAGACGTCTAAGGGTTTATGAGTTTTGTTAATTTTTTTAAAGAAAACCAGCTCTTAGATTCATTGATCTGTTCTACTGGCTTTTTTTTGATTCAATATTGTATATTTATGCTTTAATCTTTATTATTTCTCTTCTTCTGCTGGCATTAGGATTTCTTTGCTGTTCTGATCCTAGTTCCTTTAGGTGTGCTATTAGGTTTTGAGTTTGGGATTTTTCTTGTTTCTGGAGATAGGCCTGGATTGCAATGTATTTCCCTTTTAGAACTGCCTTTGCTGCATCCCAAAGGGTTTGGACTGTCATGTTTTCATTTTCCTTTGCTTCCATATATTTTCTATTTCACTTAATCTCCCCTCTGCCTTCTCCATCCTTGCTGTCACTACATCTAGTTTATTTTGCACCTCATTTACAACATTTCTTAATTCATTGTTACTATTTCTTAGTTCCTTGATCTCTGCAGCAATAGATTCTCTCTTGTCTTCTCTGGTTTTTTTCAAGCCCAGCTATTAATCTTATGACTATTATCCCAAATTCATGTTCCGTTATATTGCTGATAGCTGTTTTGAGCAATTCTCTAGCTGTCATTTCTTCTTGGAATTTATTTTGAGGAGAATTCTTCCATTTCATCATTTTGGCTAATTTTGTGTTCCTTATGTGTTTTAATAGCTTATTATGGGTCCTGCACCTGTGAGCACTATTATATTAAAATGGGGTCACACACTGTCCAGGGTATGGACTTTCAGGAAGTGTTTTTGGTGTGTGTTGTGTGGTCTCTGGTTGTTGTGACCCTGGTTGCTTTATTTCCTTACTCGTATTGGTGGTTTGGGCCCTCCACCAGGTCTGCTTTGATTTGTTCATTGACGTAATCCTGGAAAAATTAAAAAAAAAAGGGGTGGTGGTGGTGGAAGAAGCCTTATCCCCTACAAAGAGAGACATGACAGGCATGAGGAAAAAGAAATGAAAAAAAAAATGACCAAGCAGAGAATCAGAGAAACGATATGGTTTAATTCAGACAGAGAGGGAAAATGAAAACGAGGGAGATACAGAAGAGGTGTAAAAAGAATGGATTAAAAATGTCTGCTTAAACAAACCAACAACCAGGATAGCCAGAATAGAGAAGGGAAGGAATAAGCAGAAGAAAAGGAAGAAAGAAGAAGAAGAAGAAGAAGAAGAAGAAGAAGAAATATATATATATATTTAATAAATATATATATATTTAACAAGAATTGATGACGTAAAACTGCTGGACTGATATCTGATGGTACTTTGGAACTGGTGGTTGTCCTGGTCTGGAGGAGGGGCTGTCTGGTTCTGCCAGTGTCAATCTTGATCTGGTAGATATGCAGTTACCAAGTGTGGAGGGTCCTAGTTTGGTGTAGGCGGGTCCCGCCTCCACTCTGGGCCCGTTGACTGTTCCCTGAAGTCCCACCATGTTGGTGATGGGGAGAAAAATGGCAATACCCCAGTCTCTCCCATCCAGACCAGGTATCCCAAACCACTCTGGTCAAGCCATGCTCGCAGTGCCCTGCACAGTGCGAGTGCGCTGGTTTGTTCGGTTCCACAGTCCCCTGCGCCCTACAGGTTCTAGGCTGGGAGTCAAACCTTGATGTCTTAAAGGGTCCCCCTCTGTGTGCCACAGTTCTGGGGAAGTGCCACTCTGCCCAAACAGCTGACAAAGGGTCTCTGGCTCCTCACAGTGCCAAGAGGGCATGAGAGGCTGGTGTGTTGGGTGTCTTCAAGGATCCCACTTGGCACACCTTGGTTTTGATTCCAGGGAAGTGTCACTCCACCCAGTCAGCTGACAAAGGTCCTCTGGTTTGTCACAGTGCTGCATGGGCATGAGTGTGCTGATTTGTCCCACTCCACAGTCTTCCACGCCACCCCAATCCTTAAAGGATCCTGCTTCACGTGTCTCAGTTCTGGGGTAGAATGACCCCACCAGCTAGTGGACAAAGGGCCTCTGGCTGGCAGGCACCTGCAAAGTCTTTTGTCCTTGGAAACTATTTGTCTTCTTCCCGCAGCACTCAAAGGAGAGGATTTCTTATTCTGACTGCACTTCTGAGCTGGCTACCGAGCCGGGCGCTGGCTCCCCTCCTCTCCAGGTGTGCACACAAGGAAGCCCCAGTTTAGAGAAAGCCGTGCAATCCTAGAATGAGGAAGAAATTGGTTCTTTCTCCATTTTTTTTCTGTTCCCTGGTTCATGGCTTTTCTCTTGTCCAAATTCTATCCTACACTTCCACAGCCTCTCTTTCTCTTCCTTTTCCTCTCCTTTTCCTCTCAACAGAAGGGGATCCCCCCTCATGCCTATGCCACCTGTTTTATCTCTCCCAGTTCACAGCCATGAACCTATGGCCTACCAAGTTGTTCCTGTGGGCCCCTGGAGATATTTATGTCACTCTGTAACCCAGATTCCTGGAATTCCAAGTCTTCTGGCCTCAATACTTCTGTGTTTGAGGGACAAAGGAACTTCTGGTCCCCTTATTTCTCCACCATGTTGACTCCACCCCCAGCAGAAAGTTTATTTAAGCAAATTATAGCCGTGAACATCTCTAATATTTGGAAGGAAACAGACATCCAAATCCAGGAGGCACAGAGAACTCCCATCAAAATCTACACAAACAGGCCAATACCAAGCCATATTGTAGTAAAACTTGCAAAGTACAGAGATAAGGAAAGAATCCTGGCAAGCAGCAAGGGAAAAAAGTCCTTAACCTAGGATGGAAGATAGATCAGGTTTGCAGGAGATCTGTCCACAGAAAATTGGCAGGCCAGAAGGGAGGGCAGGATGTATTCAACATGCTGAATCAGCCAAGAATCCTTTATCCAACAAGGCTGTCATTCAGAATAAAGGAGAGATGAAGAGTTTCCCAGAAAAACAAAAACTAAAGGAGTTTGTGACCACTAAACCAGCCCAGCAAGAAATATTAAAAGGGGCTTTTTGGGTGGGAAAGAAGGATCAAAGCAACAAAGACTAGACAGGAACAGAGAAAATCTCCAGAAACACCAACTTTACAGGTAATACAATGGCACTACATTCATATATATCAATAATCACTCTGGATGTAAATGGACCAAATTCTCCAATCAAAAGACATAGGATATCAGAATGGATTAAAAAAAAAGTCCCATCTATATGCTTCCTACAAGAGACTCATTTTAGACCTAAAGACACCAGCATATTGAAAGTGAAGGGATAGAGAACCATATATCATTCTAACAGAGGCCAAAAGAAAGAGAAGCCATACTTATATCAGACAAACTAGATTTTAAGCCAAAGATTGTAACAAGAAATGAAGAAAAGCACTATATCATATTAAAGAGGTCTGTCTAACAAGAAGACATAACAAATGTAAATATTTATGCCCCCAACTTGAAAGAACCCAAACATATAAATCAATTAAAAACAAACATAAAGAAATTCATTGATAACAATACAATATTAGTAAAAGACTTTAAAACCCTACTTATGGCAATGGACAGACCATCTAAGCAGAAAGTCAACAAGAAAACAATGGTTTTGAATGACACACTGGACCAGATAGACTTAACAAATATATTCAGAACATTTGAACCTAAATCAGGAGAATATACATTATTTTCAAGTGCACAGGGAACAGTCTCCAAAATAGATCACATACTGGGTTACAAATCAGCCCTCAACAAGTACAAAAAGGCTGAGATCATATCGTTCGTATTTCCTGACCACAATGCTACGAAACCTGAAGTTAACCACAAGAAAAAATTTGCAAAGACCACAGCTACATGGAGGTTAAAGAACATTCTACTAAAGAATTCATGAATTAACCTGGAAATTAAAGAAGAAATTAAAAAAAATACATGGGAGCAAACGAAAATGAAAACATGATAGTGCAAGACTTTGGGATGCAGCAAAAGCGATTCTAAGAGGAAACTATATAGTAATACAGGTCTACAATAACAAGCAAGAAAAGTCTCAAATACTAACCTAACCTTATACCTAAAAGAACTAAACAAACAAACAAACAAACAAACAAACAAAAAACAGCCAATAAAGCCCAAAGCCAGCAGAGGAAGGGAAATAATAAATATTAGAAGGGAAATATATGATATAGAAACAAACCAAAAACCCAGTATATCAATGAAATTAAGAACTGGTTCTTTGAAAGAATTAATAAAATTGATAAATTCCTAGCCAGACATATAAAAGAGAGAGAGAGAGAACCAAAATAAATAAAACCAGTAATAAAAGGATAGATCATAACCAATACTGCAGAAATACAAACAATTATAAGAGAATATTAAGAAAAATTATATGTCAACAAATTGGACTATCTGGAAGAAATGGATAAGTTCCTAGAAACATATAAACTACCAAAACTAAAATAGGAAGAAATATAAAATTTGAACTGACCCATAACTAGCAAAGAAACTGAATCAGTGGTCAAAATCTTCCAACAAACAAAAGTCCAGGGCCAGATGGCTTCCCAGGGGAATTCTACCAAACATTCAAATAGTCAATACATATTCTCAAAATGTTCCAAAAAATAGAAATGGAAGGAGAACTTTCAAACTCATTCTGAGGCTAGCATTACTTTGATTCCAAAACAAGCCGGAGTACACTAAAAAGGAGAATTACAGGCCAATATCCCCAAAGAACATGGATGCAAAAATTGTCAACGAGATACTAGTAAATCGAATCCAACAGTACATTGAAAGAATTATTCACCATGATAAAGTGAGATTTATTCATGTGCTACAGGGCTGGTTCAATATCCACAAATCAAACAATGTGATATGCTACATTAATAAAAGAAAGGATAAGAACATATGATTTTCTGAATAGATGCAGAATGAGCATTTGACAAAATACAGCATCTATTCTTGATAAAAACCCTCAATAAAGTAAGGATAGAGGGAACATACCTCAATTTCAAAAGTCCATATATGAAAGACCCACAGCTAATATTATCCTCACTGCAGAAAAACTGAGAGCTTTTCCTCTAAGGTCAGGAATAAGACAGGGATGTCCACTCTCATCATTGTTACTTAACATAGTACTGGAAGTCCTAGCCTCAGCAATCAGACAACAAAAAGAAATAAAAGACAAACAAATTGACAAGGAAGAAGTTAAACTTTCACTATTTGCAGACATGATACTCTATGTAGAAAACCCAAAGACTCAACCAAAAAAATTGCTGTAACTGAAATATGAGCTTGGCAAAGTTGTAAATATAAAATCAACATACAGAAAGATGTTGCATTTCTACACACCAATAATGAAACAGCAGAAAAAGAAATCAAGGAGTTGATCCCATTTACAATTGTACCAAAACCATAAGATACCTAGGAATAAACCTAATCAAAGAAGTAAAATTCTGTTCTCTGAAAAATATAAAACACTTATGGATGAAGTGAATATGCCACAAAGAAATGGAAAAACATTCCATGTTCATAGATTTAAATAACAAATATAGTTAAAATGTCTATCCTACCCAAAGGAATCTACACATCTAATGCAATCCCTATCAAAATACCACTAGCATTTTTCACAGACCTATAACAAACCATCCTAAACTCTGTATGGAACCACAAAAGACACTCAATAGCCAAAGCAATCCTGAAAAACAAAATAAAACAGTAAAGCTGGAGGTATCACAATTCTAGACTTCAAGCTACATTACAAATCTGTAGTCATCAAGACAGTATGGTACTGGCACAAAAACAGTCACATAGACAAACTGGACAGATAGAAAACCCAGAAATGGACCCATGACTATACGGTAAACTCATCTTCAACAAAGCCAGAAAGAATATGCAATGGAAAACAGTCTTCAGCAGATGGTGTTGGGAAAACTGGTCAGTGATATACAGAACAATGAACCTGGACCACTTTGTTATACCATACATAAAAATAAATTCAAAAATGGATAAAAGAACTAAATGTTAGACAGGAAACCATCAAAATCCTAGAGGAGAAAACAGGAAGCAACCTCTCTGACTTTAGCCACAGCAACTTCTTACTACATACATTTCCAGATACAAGGGCAATAAAAGCAAAAGGAACTATTGGGACTTCATCAAGGTGAAAATCTTCCTCACAGTGAAGGAAACAACCAATAAAACTAAAAGGCAGCTCAAGGAATGGGAGAAGATAATCGTAAATAACTTATTTGATAAGGGGTTTGTATCAAAAATCTATAAAAAATTTATCAAACTCAACACCAAGAAATAAATAATCCAGTTAAGAAATGGGCAGAAAACATGAACAGACATTTTCCCAAAGATATCCAAATAGCTAATAGACACATGAAAAGATGCTCAACATCACTTATATCAGGGAAATATAAACCAAAACTGCAATAAGATACCACCTCATGAGTATCTGAATGGCTAAAATGAACCACATAGGACACAACAGATGTTGGTGATGATGCAGAGAAAGGGGAACCCTTTTACACTATTGGTGGGAATGCAAACTAGTACAGCCATTGTGGAGAATAGTATGGAGGTTCCTCAAAAAGTTAAAAATAGAACTACTCTATGACGCAGCAATTGCACTACTAGGTATTTACCCATAGGATACAAAAATAGTGACTTGAAGGAAACATGCACCCCAATGTTTAAAGCAGCATTATCAGCAATAGTCAAGTTACAGAGAGTCAAAACCATCAACTAATAAGCGGATAAAGAAGATATAGATAGATTGATAGATAGATAGATAGATAGAAGATATCTATAGACAGTTAGATCTATAGGTATATATAGACAAAAGATCTTTATATGTCATAGAATCTGGGTCTGGAGTCCTTCTTGTCCAGCAAGAAAGAGACACATGGGATTAAAAATGAGACAGAGGCTAATGTCTAGGAGGAGATAAGAGCCCTGAGTAAGGGTCCTTGTTCTGTTTTTATTAGGATCAGAAGGCTTACAAATGTGATGGATGTGCACAAAGAGATGATGAAATCATGAATGTTAACTCATGGGCATGAGGGAAAGGGGGTTTTGAAGATATACGGTGTTAGGGGTTTGGGTCAATACAGAACAAAATCCTGGAACCGGGCAGAGGGTTGTTTACAGCAGACATGAGGCACCACCTCTGTTTACCTAAACTGGTCTAGGGGACAAGAAAGACAGAGCATGCTACCTCAGGGTCAACAAGTCACCTTTCTTTTGCTAATCAGCTCTGCTCTGGGCAACTTCACCCTGCTTCAGTCTACAGCCCTATTTACCTTTCTACCTAATTTGGTTCTTCCTTCCTGTAAAAGCAGCTTTCTGCTATTGTACTAAGTTGGGGGGGGCATTTCTGCCCCAAATACCCAATCTTGTTTACCTCATCTTGGATATTTTCATCCTGAGATTCCCCTATTCCTACACCTTTGTCCTATACTGGGGGTCTTTGCCCCATTTACCTAATCTTATTTACGTAATCTTGTTTACCCAAACTTGGGTGTGTACATCCTGTGGCTTTCTAATTCTTTATGCCTTGTTAACCCATTGGTGCAAGCTCAGGGAATTCCTAAACTTATTCCCCACATATATATATGGGGAATATCCATATTTAGGATGACCAAAAGACCCCAAATAAGTTGAACCTGAAAAAGGCTACACCAAGACACATTGTAATTAAATTGTCAGAAGTCAAAGATAAAGAGAGAATTTTGAAAGAAGAAAGAAAAACCAACACATCACATACAAAGAACACCCCTTCCCCCAATAAGACTATAGGCAGATTTCTCAACAGAAACATTACAGGCCAGGAAAGAGCGGGATGATAGATTCAAAATATTGAACAAAACCCCTCAGTCCACCAAGAATATACTATGCATGGCAAAGTCATCTTACAGAAATTGAGGAGAGGTAAAGACAGTCTTGGACAAAGAGAAGATTAAAGACTAGCTCTGCCTTACAAGAAATGCTAAAAGGCATCTTCCAAGGGAAATAAAAAGATGCTAATTAGTATCCCAAAGGCGTATGAATGTATGTGTAAAACTCACTGGTAATGACTGTATCGTCAAAGTCAGTTTTCTTTTTTTTTTTTTTTAAATTTTTTTTCAACGTTTATTTACTTTTTTTGGGACAGCGAGAGACAGAGCATGAACGGGGGAGGGGCAGAGAGAGAGGGAGACACAGAATTGGAAACAGGCTCCAGGCTCTGAGCCATCAGCCCAGAGCCCGACACGGGGCTCGAACCCACGGACCGTGAGATCGTGACCTGGCTGAAGTCAGACGCTTAACCGACTGCGCCACCCAGGCGCCCCGTCAAAGTCAGTTTTCTAAAAAGCTAGTAATGGTAATTCATAATTCACTTATGACTCTAGGTTGAAGTTAAAAAACAAACGTATTAAAAATAACCATAACTCTAATAATTTTTAAATGGATAAAAGCTGTAACATCAGTAACCTAAAATGTGATGGGTGGGGAAAAATAAAAGTGCAAATTTTCTGTATGCTGTTGAAATTAAGTTGTTATCAGCCTAAAGTAGGATGTTATAAATAAATTTTATCTAAGCATAGTGGTAATTACAAAGGGAAAACCTTTAGTAGATACGCAAAAGATTATGATAAAAAAGTCAAAGCATATCACTCTACAAAGTTATCAAATCACAAATGAGACAGTAAGATAATCTAGTAACTAAGGACCTACAAAATAGTCAGAAAACAGTGAACAAATGGCAACAGTAAGCCCTTCCCTATGAATAATTGCTACGAATGTAAGTGGATGGAATTCTCCAATCAAAAGACATAGCTTGAGTGAGTGGATGAAAAACAATTTCCAACAATATGCTGTCTGCAAGAGACTCACTTTAGGTTTAAAGATACACATACACTGAGTAAAAGGATGAAAAAGTTTATTTCAAGCATATTGGAACTAAAAACCCAAAAAGTAGACATACGTTTATGAAACTAAATAGACTTTAAGAATGGCCAAAACAGATAAAGAAGATCATATAATGAGAAATGGGCCAACCCATCAAGATGATACAATTGTATATATTTGTGCGCTCAATATTAGAACACATAACTATATAATACAAATACTAACAGAACTAAAAGGATAAATAATCAGCAATACAATTAAATTTGGATTCCTTAATGCCCCACTGTTAACAACTGATAGGTCGTCTCTGAAGAGAATCAATAAAGGGGTGCCCAGGTGGCTCAGTTGGTTAAGTGACCAACTCCTGATTTTGGCTCAGGTCATGATCTCACGGTTTGTGAGTTCGAGTCTTGTATCAGGCTCTGTGCTGACAGTGTGGAGCTTGCTTGGGATTCTCTCTCTCTGCCCCTCCCGTCATCTCTCTCTCAAAATAAATAAATAAACTATAAAAAAAAGAAAACTAGATTTGACAATATCATAGACCAAATGGACCTAAATATATACAAAGCATTCCGTCCAACATCATGATACACATTTCTCTCAAGTGCACATAGAAAAATTTCTAGGATAGACCATATGGTAGGCCACAAACAGTTCTTAGGAAATTTGAAAAAGCTTGAAATCATACCAATTATCTTCTGACAACCATGGTAAAAAAGTGCAAACCAAAAACAGGAGGTTAACTGGAAAATCAATAAGGAAAGATATGTAGAAATCAAATATCACACTGCTGAACGATCAATGGAACACAAAATCAAAAAGGAACTAAAAAAATGTATAATACAAACAAAAATGGAAATACAAAATCCTGAAACTTATATGATACAGCAAAAGCACTTGTAAGAGGGAGGTTCATAGTGATGAAAGCATAGATCAAGAAAAAAGATAGTTCCCAAATAAACAACCTGACTTTAGACCTCAAGGAACTAGAAAAGAAATAAAAAATAAGTCAAAGTTAGCAGAAGGAAGGAAATAATAAAGATTAGAGCAGAAACAAATGAAATAGAGAACAGGTAAACAATAGAAATATTAACAAAATTAAAAGTTGGTTCTTTGAAAAGAGATAAAACTGACAAACCTTTAGTTAGGCCAACCATGAAAGAGAGAATCCAATAGAAATATTAAAAATAAAAATGGAGACATTGCAAGTGATGTCACAGAAATACAGTGGACATAAGAGAATACTATGAACAAGTACATGCCAACAAACTGAATGACCTAGAGAAATGGACACATTATTAGAAATATAAAACCTACCAAGCTTGAATTATAAAGAAAAATAAATTTGAACAGACCGATAACATGTAAGGAAATCGAATCAGTGATCAAAATGAAGAAAAGTCCAGGACCAGGTGATTTCATTGGTGAATTCTGTCAAATATTTAAAGAATTAATGTCCATCCCCAACTCTTCCAAAAAAACGAAGAGGAAGAAACACTCTGAAGCTAATTTTACAAGGCCAGGATAACCCCATTACCAAAGCCACATAAAGATCCCACAAGAAAGGAAAACTACAGGTCAATATCCATGACAAATACAGATGGGAAAATTCTCCACAAAATATTAGCAAAGCAAATTCAATAGCACCTAAAAAGATTATACCCCACGATCAAATGTGAGTTATATCCAAGATATAAGGATGAGCCAACATACACAAGTCAATAAAGGTGTTCATCACATGAATACGGTGAAAGGTAAAAATCACATGATCATCATAAAGATGCAAAAAAAAGCATTTAACAACATACTTTTACAGTAAAAACTCACAGCATACTGGATACAGAAGGAACATATTGGAACATAATCAAGACCATATATTTACAAGCACTAGCCACCAGCATCTCAAGATAAAAGATTGAGAGGTTTTCCTCTAAGATCAGGAAGAAGACAAGAGTGTCCACTTTCACCACTCCTTATTCAACAGAATACTGGTAACCCTAGCCAGATCAATCAGGCAAGAAAAAGAAATAACATCAGAATTGGAAAAGAAGTACTAATGTCTCTATTTGTTGATTACGTGGTCTTATATATGGAAAATCCTAGTGAATCCACACACACAAAACCTATGTTAGATGTAATCAACAGTTAAAGAACCGGTGGTATTTAGAAAAGAGGGCCATTGCTCAAGTGATGAAATAGTATCTGGTACAGTATTTACAATTGTAGTTACCACCCAATTAAATGTACTATAATTCTTTCCAGTCTCCAAGATCCACCTATCTTCTGCACAGGCCAAATAGGCAAGTTGAATGAGGATGTGGTGGGAATCATCACCTCTGTATCCTTCAAGTCCTTGATGGTGGCGTTAACCTTTGCAATTCTTCCAGGGATGTAGTACTGTTTTTGTTTTACTATTTTCTTAGGTAGAGGTAGTTTTAGTGGTTTTCACTTGGTCTTTCCCACGATAGTGGGAAAGGGACCCACTCTATAGTTCCCACTCTATAGTTCAAGGAACCAATATGGCAATTCTACTGATGAGTGTATCTATTCCAATCATACATTCTGAAGCTGATGGGTTGAGGGACCTTCTGGGCTCACATTGAGACAAACCTTAGCTAAAACTGTATTGATCACATGACCTCTATAAAAACTCTAGTCAGACTTCTGGACTATCATGATATTTGGGTTCTTCTAGAATTTAAGTGTCAGTTCAGAACCAATGTCCAGTAGTTCCCAAAAGGTGTGATTATTTTCTTTTCCTCAATGCAGTTTCCCTCCTAAAAGGTGGTGTTCCAGGGTAATTCCTCAAGAGGATTTGGTCTCTTCTTTATTCAGGGACTTGGGTCTATAAACTGGCTCAAATCTGGGAATTGATTGAGCAGCCATAGGTGTCTGTTTTTATTATTCAGGTTAGACATTTGTTCACTTGACCTAGAGCTTTTCTATTGATACAAATCAAGTAAGAATGTTTTAGGCTTCCCCTCTATTTCACTTCTAGGAACACCCTAGATCTACCAGCCAATGCCATAGATCTGCACAAGCCAGATTATTCTGATTGCTGCTTTGACTCTGCTCTCCATTATGGGAACTGCACCCACCTTGCATTTGGCCACTGATGGCCACCACTTGTCCCTTGCACCTTGGGATCCAATTACTTTCATTGCATCTAGGTTTCACAATTCAATGTCTATAGTGCCCATTGTAAGGTCTGGCCTACAGAGAACAGTTATCACAGAGGTCTGCAAGAATGCTTGGGCTCATCTCATAAATTTGTTTCTCAAAGTAGTGGTAAAAGGTGTGTCTTTTCTACCCTGTGTGTTTGAGTATGTCTTCAATAACAAATCCATTCTAACATTCCAATTTCCATAGGCCTTTGAATCTCTTCCTCTACATTAAATCAAGGCAGGTGTAGCATGTCTAACCTTCTCACTATGGGCCACCTTTTGGCTCATGCTTCAGCCAACCAACTAATCAAATTGTTAGCATTACTCCTAACTCCCTGATCAGTAACATTAAGTGAAGAATGTCACTTAATTGTGATATTCTTTGTGAGCTCCTATCATTATGCAGATGGTCCCTAACTCAGAAAACTTGACTTTTGATTTTTCCACTCTGCAATGGTGCAAAAACAATGCATATTCAGTAGAAACCATACTTTAAATTTTGAACTTTGATCTTTTTCTGGGCTAATGCTTTGTGACATGATAATCTCTCAAGATGCCAGGCAGTGGCAGTGAGCTATAGGTCCCAGTCAGCCACACAATCACAAGGGTAAACAACCAATATACTTGGAGAAATCTTCTGTACCCATAAAACTACTCTGTTTTTCACTTTCAGTGCAGGGTCATCACATTACATGAAATAGCCAGCATTTATATAAAACAGGTTTTGTGTTAGATGATTTTGCCCAAGTGTAAGCTAATGAAAAGTTCTGAGCATTTTTAAATTAGGCTAGGTAAAAAGGATTTGGGGGAGGTTAGGTGTATTAAATGCATTTCGGACTTGAGATATTTTCAATTTACAATGGATTTATCAGAACATACCCCCATTATGAGTTGAAGAAGGTTTGTAATCTGCCTCTTCTAACTTTATATTCCTTCCACCATTGTTCCACAATCTTAATATCCATTCTCACATATGTTTTCCAGATTTCTGTGTATACACTTTTGTGTGCATATAAATACTCAGGTATTCTTTTGGAGTACAGGCTTTCTTGTCTTAATTACACCTTGAAGGGCCCACTGGGACAGGAGTATAGTTATAGATGTGGAAGCAAAGGGGGGTTTTGGGGATGTGTCCTGAGAGGAATCAATCTTGTCTGGCATGGCTACTGCTTCAGGGTAGGCCATTATATTATACTGAGGTAGCACATGGTTGATCTTCTCAGACAGGGATGGACAAGCTGTTATCAGTGAAAGTGGAGAAGGTACTACCACGGGATCAGAGAGGACACTTCTCCTGGAGAGGGGACGCTTCATCAGGATTTCTGTGTTCAGTGTCTTCAGCTTCATAGGGTTCTTCTTGTATGTTTCCACTCCACTCCATTCCAACCCACAGGATCTCATTCTCTTCTAATCAATGCCCTCACTTTAACACTAGATATCTCATGAGGTGGAGGGTTCAATTTGCCTTGTGACCAACTAGAAGCAGGATGAGATTCTGCATTTGGTTTTCAGCAATCTCAGTCTTGTGGCTGCAGGATATTAGGGTCTCCTTCTGGGGACACAGAGACTGTCAGTTTATTTATGACCTGCATAAATAATAACATAGCTGCACCATTACACATTTCCATCAATAGTGCACAAAAAATGCAAATTCTTCATCTCCTTGCATACATTTATTATTTTGTGTAGTAGGCATCCTATTGGGTACAAGGAGTGTCATTTTATTTTTATTTTATTATTTTTTTAAATGTTTATTTATTTTTGAGACAGAGAGAGACAGAGCATGAGCAGGGAAGGGGCAGAGAGAGAGGGAGACACAGAATGTGAAGCAGGCTCCAGGCTCTGAGCTGTCAACACAGAGCCCGACGCGGGGCTCGTCGCGAGGCTCGAACTCACGAACTGTGAGATCATGACCTGAGCCGAAGTCGGACGCTCAACCGACTGAGCCACCCAGGCGCCCCATGTCATTTTATTTTTTAATAGTGTTTTACTGTGTTTTTTTTTTTTCAGGTGACTGATTTTTTTTAAGTTTTTTTTTTTTTTAATTTAAATTCTAGTTAGTTAACACACAGCATAGTATTAGTTTCAGGTATACAAAATAGTGACTCAACATTTCCATACATCACCCTGTGCTCATCACAAGTGCTTTCCTTAATCCCATCACTTATTTAACTCATCCTCCCTGTTCCCACCTCCCATCTGAGGTTATTGATTATTCTTAAGTCATAGAATGAATTGTGAAATGTTTTCTTTATTTTAAAATTTTCTGGAAGACTTTTTGTAGAACTGGTAATATTTCTTCTTTTAATGTTTAGTAGAATTCTCTGGTGAATCTGTCTAGTCTTAGAGTGTATGTGTGTGTGTGTGTGTGTGTGTGTGTGTATGTGTGTGTGTGTGAGTGTATGTAAGAGTTTTTAAGTAGAATATCATATTTTTAAATAGACATAGAAATTATTTAGGTTATCTACTTTTTTTTGATTGACCTTTGGTGGTTTGTGACTTCTAAAGATTTTTGCCTATTTCACTTAATTGGTGAAATTTATTGGTATCAAATAGTTCATAATATTCTCTTATCTTTTAATATTGTAGAATCATTAATGAGGTAATTTCATTCTTGATTTGATAATTTGTGTCTTTTCTTTTTTTTTTCATATCAGTCTAGCTAAGTGTTTGTCAATATTATTGATCTTCTCAAAGATCCATTTTACCAACAGCTCTTTTAAGCCTACTTTGACAGCCAGATCTAGTTAATATTATCTTCTTATATAAATTCCATATATATATATATATATATTCCATATATATATATATATATATTCCATATATATATATATATATATATTCCATATATATATATATATACACACTATAACCATTTGTCTTATTCTTACAAAATAGGTTCAAAGAGAGTTTTCCATTCTATGTAATAAAATTTTGTACATTATGAATGGAAAATACCATTAGTGTGGATGTTCCTTCCACAAGATTTTAAACTATGGTGATCTTATTTCTGTTTAAAATCTCAAGTGATAATGAACTCAGTATCTTTCACACTTTTGGGCAACTCAAATTTTAGAAAGGTTTGTTTTGCATTGTTGCCTGTACCAAAATGGCATTAAAGATAGGTGACTTAGAAAACAAGAGAGTCTATTTTGACATTTCTACAAAAACACAATTCAACTGAATATTATTTCATAATTTCTGTTTGATACAGGGTATATAATGGGGAAACAAGAAAAAATGGAAAGCATGAGAGGAAACAACTCTTATTTTATGGTAGTTCTGTTTCTGCTGACAGATTTAGTGAATGCTGAAGTCTTTAATGAAGAGCTTTAATGACTCTTTTTGAAACTAAGGTAAGAAGAATGCAAGAGATGTTGTGACTGGAGAGGGCAAATCAAGGCCTAAATCTTTAGCTACTAAAGGCAAAAGTGTAACAGAAATGCTCCAAATTATGTGAGATTTAATGTACCAATGTATGTTATTGAACAAAAATTACACGTGGAAATAGTCTAAGGATCACAAATAAAGCAAACTGTCTCCCTTCATCATTTTCATTCCTGTTCACATAAGCTATTTGTTTTCGAGATAAATCACATGTCCTTATTCCTCGCCTGGTAACATTACCAAGAATTTTGGACTCATAATTTCTTCACACTCACTTAACTTTTATCATTTTTATTATAAAAATGAAGAAGTGGAAAGAATATATAAGAAAAATAATATAAAAAATAAAAATGAAAACCTATTTTCTATGGACCTTTGCTTTTGGAATATTATCACCAAATTTTATGCAGTCTGCCTGCTTTATTAAGTTCACAGAAATTTAGTTATAGACCCTGCTACTATTCTGCTTTGTTCTGTCCTACTATGTCATCAGGAAGATCTCTCTTTCTCATTGTATTTATTTATGATTTCTTCTTGGGTATTTTTTTAATTATTTATTTATTTATTTATTTATTTATTTATTTATTTATTTTGAGAGACAGAGACAGAGCATGAGTGGAGGTGGGGCAGAGAGAGAGGGAGACACAGAATCCAAAGCAGGCTCCAGGCTCTGAGCTGTCAGCACAGAGCCCGACGCGGGGCTCGAACTCAAAAACTGAGCTCATGACCTGAGCTGAAGTCGGTTACTTAACTGACTGAGCCACCTAGGCACCCCTCATCTTGGTATTAAATCTTGGTTTCTACTACCTTATCATTCTTTTCACCTAATATCATTAGAGTTTTTACTTTTCTTTGACACAGCCAAGACTTGGTGAATGAAAAAATAGTGAACATGAGTAATATTTTATTGGAACCTTACAGGATAGATAAATGATGAAGTAGAAAAGAGGTACAGGAAATATTTTAAAAAGCACGAAAAATACATTGTTATTGGGGTACAAAAGTGTGTGAAGGTTTTAAGGACAGAGAGATCTTTGTGGATAATGTCTTTATAATTGGCTAATTAATGATAGCTTCATTCCTTAAATAGTTAGAAAAATTAACAGTAAATCCTAAAAAATAGTCATACACCCATAGTCTGACATTAATACTTTATATTTTTATTTATTGTAAATATTGTTGATAAAATATTAAAGCTATATAGTATGATAGCTTTTCTAGAACCTATTTTATCTATTATAGTTATGATAAATCTAGGATCTTATTTAAGGCCCTAAGAACTAAAATTGCTGAGGTATGTGGGTAGCTCAGTTGGTTAAGCATCTGACTTTGACTCAGGTCATGATCTCACAGTTTGAGAGTTTGAGCCCCACTTGAGATTCTCTCTCTACCTCTTTCTCTTCTGTCCTTCCCAATTTGTGCTCTCTCTCTCAAAATACATAAACAAACTTAAAAAAAAAAAGAAATAAAGTAACAAAGAAACAAAGAAAAAAAATAAAGAAATAATAATTGCTTTTCATTGGTTGTTTGCCCCAAATTTTTAGAAATACATATGTATCAATTGATCTGTTAATATTAAACAATGATAAGTAATCTATACAACTTTTAAAAAGGACAGATTAATGTGGTTGATATGGAAAAACAAAACAAAATTGCTTTTGTTTCTGCCTAACACTTAACTTCTAGGTCAAATAGGGCATAGAGCGGCTTACTGAATTAAACAAATAATATAGTTTTTAAAGATTAAAAAAGAGGCAATGCATTCCTATAAACTTATGATAACTTAAACCTTAAAAAATTTTTTTAATGTTTATTTATTTTTGAGAGAGGGAGAGAGACAGAGCATGAAGGCCAAGGAGCAGAGAGAGAGGGAGACACAGAATCCCAAGCAGGCTCCAGACTCTGAGCTAACAGCACAGAGCCAAGAGGCAGGGCCGGAACCCACAAACCATGAGTTCATGACCTTGAGCCAAAGTTGGGTGCTTATGTGTCAGCTGCCCAGGCACCCCAACCTATGCTAACTTTTAGAGTCCATTTTCCACTTGGTTCCTTACATACACAAATGTTATTCAATAATGCCTAATAAAGCCCAATCTCTTCATTTGCCCTGAAAATATTCTAGATGGCTGCTGAAGAGGATGGGACTTCCAAAGTCAGTCACTTCACTCAGCTGCTGCTTCGGAAGCACACAAGTATAAACTGAAGTTGGTCTTATCACCCCACAATCCAGAAGACAGCTCTGCCCTAAGAGTTTAGAAGTCGTACTCTTCACCCTCTAAAATACACGTCCAAAGTCCATGTGCTGGCTTAATCATTCCTTACCAGTGAGGTATATAATAGTTGGTAGCAAAAGAAACGATGAAATACATTTCTGTCAAATGACGTCGTTTGGCACTGGGGAATTTGACATAAGCCATAGATAGAGATGTCTGGCTGCCGTGCAGAGGAATGACACCCCGGGCCTGGCAGATCACAGTCCATAGGCATGCTTGAAAACCGTGTTTGCCTTTAAGAGAGAGCCCTGTCGCCTGGGAAATTTGTAGAATGCTTTCTTCATTATCTCTATTCCTGTCAGAAACCTATTTCCTGAAAGCAATGAGCTACATCTTAAAAAGAAACAGCATGAGCCAGAGGCAAACCAGAAAAAAGAAAGCTAGAGACTTCACAGGTGTTCCCACCAGTATTTAGAAGAGGATGAGACAGTTGTGGTTTGGGAGTGATGGAAAAGGGAGCTCCAACCAGGAGCAAGTGCTTTTGAAAAGACTTCCCTTGGTGTGGCTGGCATCGAGGTGGATTTATTGTTATTACTGCACATTTCTAAGAAGACTCTTGAAGCTTCACAGCATTGGGGGCCTTCAGATGGACAGATCAATGTGGTTGATATGAAAAACCATATCATATGGTTCCTGCTTTTGTTCCTTCCTAACACTTCCTTGTAGGGTTAAAAAGGGCATAGAGCTGCTCACTGAATTAAACACATAATATAGTTTTTAAATGCTTTGATAGTTTTTGCTACAAGACGTCGAATAGATGAATTTGACTTTAATGCTTTAAAAGGAGCACAGTCAAACCTATTTAGTGTTTTAAACATGTCTCTTTCTTTCTGTCCTAATTTTTATTATGTAAAGACTCTGTTTCTTCAGGCAGTTTAAAAAGGACACAACAAGTAAGTACTATTATTCAAATAAGTATGTGCTATATTCAAATCACTTATCTCAATTTTTATGTATTTAGATTTACTATAATATATTAAGCAATATGGCTATCCTTAGGATGTTTGTTAAAAACAGAGTCCAATGTATACACAATTTATAATATTTATTTATATATATAAATAGTAAAAATAAAGTAATTGGTAATTTACCTTCATTTTGTAAAAAAAAATCATGTCAAGTTGAATGTGGATATATATTTCCCTTTTTATTTTTATAAATTTTTACATTTATTGTTAAGCATTTCCTAACCTCATGAGATTTTGAGAATGCCTTTTTTTTATGCTTCAGGGTAACTGCTAAAGCTCAGGTTTGTACTGATCCACAGAATGTCTGCAAACTTCAGCATTTGAGGTCTCTAGGACTCCTGTCTGACACAGAGTGCAGGAGTAAAGGAGACCCTGAGGCCAGTGGAAACCATGCGGGGGAGTATCTATGGTCACATGGCCATCGGCTATCTTTCTCCTGACACGGTCTCTCTGACAGTCAGTCAAGCAAGTCAGCTAGTACCTTCTGGAGTCAGGGCAGAGGTGAAAGGCCCCCAGAGCCAGCACATCATCGTAGCTGTGATCCTGACCAAGCTCTTTTCCGGCTGTGAAATCCCAGGTACGGATGAGGTATTGCAGCCAGCGAGGTTGGGTGACCCGTGCCTGTGCTGCCACATTGTCCAGCAGAGAGGGATAAAGTAGCATTTGCTACGGGAAAGTTGTGGACAAAGTTGGGAGGGCTTTGCATTGTTGCCCCAAGAACTGACTCCTGGATCAATGTTAATCCATATTGAATGTTAACTTTATTCTGCAAATGAGGAAAGGAGTGGATCAGAATATTTCTGATGCAGAATATGATTTTTTTTTTAATCCTGAGGTGTTTTAAGGAGTATGTGATTCTTTTTTCGACAGTATAAATCTGTGATTTTCCCCCTCTTATCTCTATAGGTGCTACCTAACCGGTTAGCAATGAACTATCCAAAGGTTGAATTCTCTCTTCTTTCAGTTAAGTGTAATAAAAAAGTTTGATGCTTTGACTATAGGAGTATTTTTCTAGCAAAATAAATCCAGCTTTATATTTCCAAATTTAGTTTCTTATTATTTTGTTATACGGATAGTCAATTAAAATACAACTAAACAAAAACCAGTTAGCTAGGAATACACAACCTTAAGACAAGATATATAATTTGGCACTTTTGTAGAGGGAATATTTATTGAAAAACAAATGGCAGTGTGTATATACATCTTATCATTATTTGATGATTGTTCAAGTTTCCCAACAGTATAATGTAATTAAATGGTGAAATATTAAGATATTTTAAAAATCCAAAAACCATATCTATTGAGGAAAAACAGTTATCTGATTCTTTCTACAGTTACCAAAAATATTCTTTTGGGGAAAATGTTTTCTCCTCTTTAATCACTGTGTATTTTATTTCTAGGGGAGAGAGATTATTATGTATTTTTTGTGAAAATATTTTCTATAAGCCAAGTGTAGGTGAAGGATCATATTTTTGGATAAATATAAATAAGATATTTTTATGACATATATACTTGAACTGAGTATATATTTCCCTTTTAAATATAACATAATATTTTGACATATATTTACTTGAACTAGACTATCATTTAAAATATTTTATGCATGTTTATTTATATATATTTATAATATAAGTTTATTTTAACTAAAGAGTATCATTTACAGTCTGACATTGGGAATACTATATATATTCCTTTAAGCTCAGTTTTCCTCATCCACAAAGAGAAAAGAAATCAATCACCACGAATTACAAGTCATGCTTCCCTCATTTAATGTTACTTCCTAAACTCCCTTTCCTTGAATCTCATGATTTTCATATTTTCCTCATACTTGAAAAAGGAGTCATGATCCACTGACTCTAAAGTTCAAGGGATAATATGAATGAATGAGCGGGGTCTGACATAAGCTATGTGGCAGGCGCAGTGTTGGTCAAATTGGTGTGTGTGTGTCCTTAGTAAGAAGGGCTTACTCTATTTGGTGTCAATATAATTGCCATTTGGGCATAACACAGGCACTAAGTGATCAAACATAATTTTCAAAAGGTGATATAAGACTAGAGGTTTAGGTGAGTATGGAATATATCAATTATTAAATTTTGGCCATGAATTCAATGATTTTGAAAGAACTGAATGCTTAACATAACATGCCCATAAATGGTCATGGACCATTATTTAATTGTGTAGAATCTCTGTTGTAAGGCATTACAAAGATGAAAAAAAATTTCCCTAATATTCCCAGATACTTCCTTTAACCTGTTTATTTCAGATGATCATGCTTATCATTCATTTAGCTGTTCCTGTTACGTAATGATAAATTTTGCCATTTTAATGCCTCAGGCCACATTGCACAGGATTCGAACTGTGTTCTTTGCCTACAGTCCTCAAAAATGAGTGAGTAGAGAGCGACGTGCACGAATCTGATATCACCCTTTTCGAGGAGACAGATGGATGAAAGATGTTCAATGGATGAAAGGAGAGGTAAAGTTTTTTGTTTGCTTTCTTATTTTGTGAAAATATGATTTCAAGTAAGAAGAAGTGAAATCATGATAATTGGGTTTCTGTATATTTGACGTTATTTGTCCGGTTCTTCAGAGATCAAGGGGTATATGTAAATGTAAAATTCAAGGATATTTGTAATCACAGTAAAAAGGGATATTCATTTCCAATTCCAGAATGAATTCCATTTTGTTCCAACTCTGAGGGCTTTCCTAAGCTCAATGCTTACTATATATTTTGCTTTCTGAATCTGTACAGAATTGCCACGGCGTAAGGTTGCATTAACCCTGGGAGTTACATGTATTTTCCTCCTGCTGGCAAGCACAGGCTTAAGATATCTGCGTGAGTATCGGGCACACACATTTTTTTTTTTTTATGAACAAGGAGCAGCGTGAAAAATGAGATACCATAACTGAACTTCTGCTGAGCCTTTGTAAACTATAGAGTCCTATAGAAATGTTAGTAATCAAGATGGTGTTTATAATATCGATGACGATGATTTTGCTATTTTGCCATCACTTAGCTTTTATACCACACGAAATAGTGTATGTCATGGCTGTAATGGCACAAAATTTTGCTGAAATGTACAGTGAGGTTAACATATATATTCATCTTTATATTTTGTGAAGGAGGAAGTTTTCCATATGACCAGAGAATTGGAAAAATCTTTCTTTGAGTATTATCCTCCTTATCATACTGCAACACTGCTTAAATCACAGAGGAATATAAGGTTGATCTATTTTTATATCACTTTTTATATTTTTCATATCAATTGTTAAAAATTTATATACAATGCTTTTTAAATATCTTCTTCCTGATTTTTTAATCCTTTGGCTCATGAATTCAGCAACAATTTCGAGAATCTTTCTGGGTCAGGGCCTATATATGATAGATACTAAAGGTACAGCAATTTTAAAAAGTCAGCACTTAATGAGCTCAGTTTAAAGGGGAAGATTTGTTTTTAAATGAAACAGTTATATATTTTTTAAAGATGAGGTTTATTTATTTATTTTTGTTTATTTATTTACTTTTGAGAGAGAGAGGGAGCACGCAAATGGGGGAGGGGCAGAGAGAGATGGGGAGAGAGAAAATCCCAAGCAGGCTCCTGACCACCAGTGCAAAACCCGGTGTTGAGCTCAAACTCATCAACCGTGAGATCGTGACCTGAGCAGAAGTCATATGCTTAACTGACTGAGCCACCGAGGCACTCCTACTTATTTTTAATGTTTTATTTATTTTTGAGAGAGAGAGAGAGAGAGAGAGCATGAGCTGGGGTCGGGGGCAGAAAGAGAAGAAGGCAGAAGATCCTAAGTGGGCTCTGTGCTGACAGCAGGGAGCCTCATGAGCAGCTGGAAATCATGAACCCTAAGATCAAGACCTGAGCCGAAGTCAACAACTCAACTGACAGCCATCCAGGTGCCCTGTAAACAAAGCAGTTTTTAAAATGAAATAATATTAGTGCTGGGGTAATGGCTTCAAGATATCAGCTGAATAGAATATTTCATGCTGAGGGCCAGAAAACTTTCCTCCAGGAGATAATAATTGATATGATGTAAAGGATAGGGAGGACTTAACCAGGAAGCGTGGGGTAGAGAGACTACTTATCCAGGCATAGAAAACAAGAACCAAAGAACTGGATGCTTTAGGAGAATTAAGAAGTAGGTATAAATAGGTTTGCCTAGGTATGCACGTTTTGATAATTTTAATATCTTAAGAAATTTTAGGTTTGTTCTAAAAACAAAAGAAACCACTGAAAGGTTTTATGTGAGGGAAAAACATGACTCCTGTCCCATGAGGCGATAGGGATTTGGGAAAGGTCAGTCTCAACAGATCGGCAAGTAGGTGGAGGGAGAAGATAACAGGATGTTTCAGGAATCAGGGTTAGTTAGAATGACTGAATTAGTGTTATGAAGAAGTAATGAAGGGTAGGCACCATATATGAGAAATCTTCAATAAGAAGAATTGCTAGAATATGAGTGCGTAAGGGAGACATTTGAATCAGTGATACTATTTGACATGAGGCTTACACACCTTGGTGAATGTCTTCCAAATATTAAATATTACTAAATTTTAATTACTAAAATTAAATATTAGTAAATATTACTAAATAATACTAAATATTACAGAGAACACAAGAAGAACACTAAGTATGGTTTGATGTTTGCGTAGGTGTGCTAATAATGGTAAGGAGTGAGGTGCTTGGATATATCAGTGGAGATGACCAGAAAGAATGAGATTGGTCTGTGTCTGTTAGAGTGGGTTTTATTTTATTTTTTTATTTTTTTATTTTTTTTTAATATATGAAATTTATTGCCAAATTGGTTTCCATACAACACCCAGTGCTCATGCCAAAAGGGCACCTCAATACCCATCACCCACCCTCCCCTCCCTCCCACCCCCCATCAACCCTCAGTTTGTTCTCAGTTTTTAACAGTCTCTTATGCTTTGGCTCTCTCCCACTCTAACCTCTTTTTTTTTTTTTTTTCTTCCCCTCCCCCATGGGTTCCTGTTAAGTTTCTCAGGATCCACATAAGAGTGAAACCATATGGTATCTGTCTTTCTCTGTATGGCTTATTTCACTTAGCATCACACTCTCCAGTTCCATCCACGTTGCTACAAAAGGCCATATTTCATTTTTTCTCATTGCCACGTAGTACTCCATTGTGTATATAAACCACAATTTCTTTATCCATTCATCAGTTGATGGACATTTAAGCTCTTTCCATAATTTGGCTATTGTTGAGAGTGCTGCTATGAACATTGGGGTACAAGTGGCCCTATGCATCAGTACTCCTGTATCCCTTAGATAAATTCCTAGCAGTGGTACTGCTGGGTCATAGGGTAGGTCTATTTTTAATTTTCTGAGGAACTTCCACAATGCTTTCCAGAGCGGCTGCACCAATTTGCATTCCCACCAACAGTGCAAGAGGGTTCCCGTTTCTCCACATCCTCTCCAGCATCTATAGTCTCCTGATTTGTTCATTTTGGCCACTCTGACTGGCGTGAGGTGATACCTGAGTGTGGTTTTGATTTGTATTTCCCTGATAAGGAGAGACGCTGAACATCTTTTCATGTGCCTGTTGGCCATCTGGATGTCTTCTTTAGAGAAGTGTCTATTCATGTTTTCTGCCCATTTCTTCACTGGGTTATTTGTTTTTCGGGTGTGGAGTTTGGTGAGCTCTTTATAGATTTTAGATACTAGCCCTTTGTCCGATATGTCATTTGCAAATATCTTTTCCCATTCCGTTGGTTGCCTTTTAGTTTTGTTGGTTGTTTCCTTTGCTGTGCAGAAGCTTTTTATCTTCATAAGGTCCCAGTAATTCACTTTTGCTTTTAATTCCCTTGCCTTTGGGGATGTGTCGAGTAAGAGATTGCTACGGCTGAGGTCAGAGAGGTCTTTTCCTGCTTTCTCCTCTAAGGTTTTGATGGTTTCCTGTCTCACATTCAGGTCCTTTATCCATTTTGAGTTTATTTTTGTGAATGGTGTGAGAAAGTGGTCTAGTTTCAACCTTCTGCATGTTGCTGTCCAGTTCTCCCAGCACCATTTGTTAAAGAGGCTGTCTTTTTTCCATTGGATGTTCTTTCCTGCTTTGTCAAAGATGAGTTGGCCATACGTTTGTGGGTCTAGTTCTGGGGTTTCTATTCTATTCCATTGGTCTGTGTGTCTGTTTTTGTGCCAATACCATGCTGTCTTGATGATTACAGCTTTGTAGTAGAGGCTAAAGTCTGGGATTGTGATGCCTCCTGCTTTGGTCTTCTTCTTCAAAATTCCTTTGGCTATTTGGGGCCTTTTGTGGTTCCATATGAATTTTAGGATTGCTTGTTCTAGTTTCGAGAAGAATGCTGGTGCAATTTTGATTGGGATTGCATTGAATGTATAGATAGCTTTGGGTAGTATTGACATTTTGACAATATTTATTCTTCCAATCCATGAGCAGGGAATGTCTTTCCATTTCTTTAAATCTTCAATTACCTTCATAAGCTTTCTATAGTTTTCAGCATACAGATCCTTTACATCTTTGGTTAGATTTATTCCTAGATATTTTATGCTTCTTGGTGCAATTGTGAATGGGATCAGTTTCTTTATTTGTCTTTCTGTTGCTTCATTGTTAGTGTATAAGAATGCAACTGATTTCTGTATATTGATTTTGTATCCTGCAACTTTGCTGAATTCCTGTATCAGTTCTAGCAGACTTTTGGTGGAGTCTATTGGATTTTCCATGTATAATATCATGTCATCTGCAAAAAGCGAAAGCTTGACTTCATCTTTGCCAATTTTGATGCCTTTGATTTCCTTTTGTTGTCTGATTGCTGATTCTAGAACTTCCAGCACTATGTTAAACAACAGTGGTGAGAGTGGGCATCCCTGTCGTGTTCCTGATCTCAGGGAAAAAGCTCTCAGTTTTTCCCCGTTGAGGATGATGTTAGCTGTGGGCTTTTCATAAATGGCTTTTATGATCTTTAAGTATGTTCCTTCTATCACGACTTTCTCAAGGGTTTTTATTAAGAAATGGTGCTGAATTTTGTCAAAGGCCTTTTCTGCATCGATTGACAAGATCATATGGTTCTTCTCTTTTTTTTGTTAATGTGATGTATCACGTTGATTGATTTGCGAATGTTGAACCAGCCCTGCATCCCAGGAATGAATCCCACTTGATCATGGTGAATAATTCTTTTTATATGCTGTTGAATTTGATTTGCTAGTATCTTATTGAGAATTTTTGCATCCATATTCATCAGGGATATTGGCCTGTAGTTCTCTTTTTTTACTGGGTCTCTGTCTGGTTTAGGAATCAAAGTAATACTGGCTTCATAGAATGAGTCTGGAAGTTTTCCTTCCCTTTCTATTTCTTGGAATATCTTGAGAAGGATAGGTATTATCTCTGCTTTAAATGTCTGGTAGAACTCCCCTGGGAAGCCGTCTGGTCCTGGACTCTTATTTGTGGGGAGATTTTTGAT
The DNA here is from genome assembly GCF_022837055.1 of Prionailurus viverrinus. Taxonomy (NCBI): domain Eukaryota; kingdom Metazoa; phylum Chordata; class Mammalia; order Carnivora; family Felidae; genus Prionailurus; species Prionailurus viverrinus. The sequence continues at coordinate 41,944,523 of NC_062567.1, read as the reverse complement.
AACCGATTCAATTTCTTCGCTGGTTATGGGTCTGTTCAAGCTTTCTATTTCCTCATGATTGAGTTTTGGAAGAGTGTGGGTGTTCAGGAATTTGTCCATTTCTTCCAGGTTGTCCAGCTTGTTGGCATATAATTTTTCATAGTATTCCCTGATAATTGTTTGTATCTCTGAGGGATTGGTTGTAATCATTCCATTTTCATTCATGATTTTATCTATTTGGGTCATCGCCCTTTTCTTTTTGAGAAGCCTGGCTAGAGGTTTGTCAATTTTGTTTATTTTTTCAAAAAACCAACTCTTGGTTTCGTTGATCTGCTCTACAGTTTTTTTAGATTCTATATTGTTTATTTCGGCTCTGATCTTTATTATTTCTCTTCTTCTGCTGGGTTTAGGCTGCCTTTGCTGTTCTGCTTCTAGTTTCTTTAGGTGTGCTGTTAGATTCTGTATTTGGGATTTTTCTTGTTTCTTGAGATAGGCCTGGATTGCAATGTATTTTCCTCTCAGGACTGCCTTCGCTGCGTCCCAAAGCGTTTGGATTGTTTTATTTTCATTTTCATTTGTTTCCATATATTTTTTAATTTCTTCTCTAATTGCCTGGTTGACCCACTCATTGTTTAGTAGGGTGTTCTTTAACCTCCATGCTTTTGGAGGTTTTCCAGACTTTTTCTGTGGTTGATTTCAAGCTTCATAGCATTGTGGTCTGAAAGTATGCATGGTATAATTTCAATTCTTGTAAACTTATGAAGGGCTGTTTTGTGACCCAGTATATGATCTATCTTGGAGAATGTTCCATGTGCACTCGAGAAGAAAGTATATTCTGTTGCTTTGGGATGCAGAGTTCTAAATATATCTGTCAAGTCCATCTGATCCAATGTATCATTCAGGGCCCTTGTTTCTTTATTGACCGTGTGTCTAGATGATCTATTTCTGTAAGTGGGGTGTTAAAGTCCCCTGCAATTACCACATTCTAATCAATAAGGTTGCTTATGTTTATGAGTAATTGTTTTATATATTTGGGGGCTCCGGTGTTCGGTGCATAGACATTTATAATTGTTAGCTCTTCCTGATGGATAGACCCTGTAACTATTATATAATGTCCTTCTTCATCTCTTGTTACAGCCTTTAATTTAAAGTCTAGTTTGTCTGATATAAGTATGGCTACTCCAGCTTTCTTTTGGCTTCCAGTAGGATGATAAATAGTTCTCCATCCCCTCACTCTCAATCTAAAGGTGTTCCTCAGGTCTAAAATGAGTCTCTTGTAGAAAGCAAATAGATGGGTCTTGTTTTTTTATCCATTCTGATACCCTATGTCTTTTGGTTGGCGCATTTAATCCATTTACATTCAGTGTTATTATAGAAAGATACGGGTTTAGAGTCATTGTGATGTCTGTATGTTTTATGCTTGTAGTGATGTCTCTGGTACTTTGTCTCACAGGATCCCCCTTAGGATCTCTTGTAGGGCTGGTTTAGTGGTGACAAATTCCTTCAGTTTTTGTTTGTTTGGGAAGACCTTTATCTCTCCTTCTATTCTAAATGACAGACTTGCTGGATAAAGGATTCTCGGCTGCATATTTTTTCTGTCTAGCACCCTGAAAATCTCGTGCCAATTCTTTCTGGCCTGCCAAGTTTCAAAAGAGAGATCAGTCATGAGTCTTATAGGTCTCCCTTTATATGTGAGGGCACGTTTACCCCTTGCTGCTTTCAGAATTTTCTCTTTATCCTTGTATTTTTCCAGTTTCACTATGATATGTCGTGCAGAAGATCGATTCAAGTTACGTCTGAAGGGAGTTCTCTGTGCCTCTTGGATTTCAATGCTTTTTTCCTTCCCCAGTTCAGGGAAGTTCTCAGCTATTATTTCTTCAAGTACACCTTCAGCACCTTTCTCTCTCTCTTCCTCCTCTGGGATACCAATTATGCGTATATTATTTCTTTTTAGTGTATCACTTAGTTCTCTAATTTTCCCCTCATACTCCTGGATTTTTTTATCTCTCTTTCTCTCAGCTTCCTCTTTTTCCATAACTTTATCTTCTAGTTCACCTATTCTCTCCTCTGCCTCTTCCATCCGAGCCGTGGTCGTTTCCATTTTGTTTTGCATTTCATTTAAAGCGTTTTTCAGCTCCTCGTGACTGTTCCTGAGTCCCTTGATCTCTGTAGCAAGAGATTCTCTGCTGTCTTGTATACTGTTTTCAAGCCCAGCGATTAATTTTATGACTAGTATTCTAAATTCACTTTCTGTTATATTATTTAAATCCTTTTTGATCAGCTCATTAGCTGTTGTTATTTCCTGGAGATTCTCCTGAGGGGAATTCTTCCGCTTGGTCATTTTGGATAGTCCCTGGTGTGGTGAGGACCTGCAGGGCACTTCCCCTGTGCTGTGGTGTATAACTGGAGTTGGTGGGTGGAGCCACAGTCAGACCTGATGTCTGCCCCCAGCCCACCGCTGGGGCCACAATCAGACTGGTGTGTGCCTTCTCTTCCCCTCTCCTAGGGGCGGGATTCACTGTGCGGTGACGTGGCCCATCTGGGCTACTTGCACACTGCCAGGCTTGTGGTGCTAGGGATCTGGCGTATTAGCTGGGGTGGGTAGGCAAGGTGCTCGGCGGCAGGGGGGCCAGGCTTAGCTCGCTTCTCCTTAGGTGATCCACTTCAGGAGGGGCCCCTCTTCCGTGGGCCTCTTGTCTGCGCTTGGGTCTGGCGACTCTGTTCTGCTAATCCTCTGGCGGTTTTCTGGGTTATTTAGGCAGGTATAGGTGGAATCTAAGTGATCAGCAGGACGCGCGGCGAGCCCAGCGTCCTCCTACGCCGCCATCTTCCCAGAATTCCTCTAGAATGGGTTTTAACAGCAGACACAGACCATCAGCACGTACACGGTGGTATTAAAAGTCTGGAGATCAAGGAAGATGCCTGGATGAAAGATACTGGAAGATATCATAGAGGAAAGCAGAAGCTGGACCATGCTCTACCTTGTGAAACCAGGGAGAGTAGATTAGGCTAGAAGAACAAGGGTGAGGTGGAGGATTCTTAGGATAAATCAACATTTGGATGGAGGTCAAAGATGAGTAAAAACAGTGAAAACCCATAATGCTTGGTTAAACAAGTAGGTGGGAGTCCAAAACATTATGCTATCATGGAGAGAAGGCAAAGATAGTCAAGGGTTCCAAATAGTACAGGAGGATCAGGTATTATAATGGCTAGAATTAAGCTTATTAAATTTGGCAAGAGAGAGGCCGAAATGATATTTTCTAGAGTAGCTCCAGTGGGATAGTGGGTATGGTCAAAGCCTGACTGTAATCGCTAAACTCATTCAAACATTAGGAAGCAGAGACAGTGAATACAGAAAAGTATTTTTTCAATTATGACTAAGTGAAACATTTATCAAGCCTTGTAAATAAGTGGATCTATACGATCTCGAACATTGTTAAAGGGAGTATAACCTGATACAAGCACTTTGTCAGTTTGGTATTATCTTCTAAAACTCAACATGATTCAGTTGTTGAATCTCACCCTAAGTGTATTCTCACCCTAAGTGTATATCCAACGGATGTACTTGCACATACACAGAAATGAACATCTACAGAACAGTTTGTAGCAGTGCCATTCACAACATCGAACATCTCACAACTACTCAAAAGATCATTAATGGGAGAGTAAATGAGATCTCTGCAATTGATTTACCAATGGAATTTAGGTGACAGTCAAAACAACGACAATGGGGGGTGCCTGGGTGGCTCAGTCGGTTAAGCGTCTGACTTCGGCTCAGGTCATGATCTCGCGGTTCGTGAGTTTAAGCCCCGTGTCAGGCTCTGTGCTGATGGCTCAGAGCCTGGAGCCTGCCTCTGATTCTGTGTCTCCCTCTCTCTCTGACCCTCTCCCATTCATGCTCTGTCTCTCTCTGTCTCAAAAATAAATAAACGTTAAAAAAAATTAAAAAAAATATTCACAAAACAACGACAATGGTATCCAACAATATGCATGAATTTTAGCAAGAGCATATGAAATGGAAAAAAAAGGCAAGAGCACAAACATGTGTGTATGTCCTGATACTTTTTATCAGCTGAAATAGTTAAAAATGAATCAATACATAAAGAAGGAATAACACTGTATGTAAAATGTGTGAAGGGAGTAATTGAAATGTCCGTTAGTTACAGCATGTGAGAAAAGTAGGGAGATGAGATGAAATGACTATAAAGTAAATAAATGTAATGGTGAAGGTTCTGGCTACAATTTGGGGTAGCTAACAACTTGCTAACTAAGGAAGAAAAACCAGTTCTGAGAGTAATGTGGTAAGTGTCTCATGAATGGAGGAATGTGAATAATCTTATGCTAACACCCAATCTAACAGTAAAGAACTCTGTTACAAAAAATATGAAAAAGAAAGGACAGGAATTTTGCGGGAAAGCTGACTTGAAATGATCATATGCAAGAGAAGGGAACCATGAGAAGGAAACTGTGGAGGGTTCAAGAGAGAAATTGACAGTACTAGATCAAGATCACCAAAGATTCGATATGGGATGAAATCCAGAGCAAGGGTGAGAGTTTCACACTTGTTCAATGCGAAGCACATTTTTTTCTGGGGTAGAGTGAGAGATACCTGTGTATCTATAGGAGGAGGTGCAGGAAGGTGAGGAGAAGGTATCCTTGCTGGTGACTGTTTCCATGCAAAGGAGCAGGTGACGCCATGTTCTGAGAGGAAGGGGCAAGGAGGTGCACCAGATAATTTAGACTAAGTATAAATACTTGAAATAGCTGTTGAATTGAGAAAAGAGTGTGACTCAGGAACTATACTGAGTAATATTGAGTGGTGAAATGGTGAAGAAAACCGTAAGCGTTGGCCAGCATTAGTTAGTATGTGTACAGTTTTGTGATATTTTATCATTTGAGTTGCAGAAACTTGTGTTCCAAAATTGGCCATTTCTGTATATTTAAAATTTTTGTTTTTACTTTTCAAGGAGGCCCCACACCCAACCCCCATGACCCTGAGATCAAGAGTGGCTTGCTCTATGGACTGAGCCAGCCAGGAGCCCCAGTGAAGTTGACTATTTTTAGAGGCGCATAAATACCATGTTGCAATCTTCTTAGAGGTCCTGCCAAAATTAGTTCTATACCATGTGTCCTTGGATAGACAAAAAGGAAAGGACAAGGGAATTGGTTAGTCACAAGAAATGGTAGTATTTAGGTACTTGAGGTCTTAATCTCTCTCTTTCTCTCTTTTTTTTTTTTTTGAATGTCTTTATTTTTGAGAGAGAGATAGAGAGAACACAGGAGAGTGGGGGTGGGCAGAAGGAGAGGGGGGGCAAGAGGATCCAAAGAAGGCTTCGGGCTGTCAGCACAGAGCCTGACGCGGGGCTCGAACTCATGGATCGTGAGATCATGACCTGAGCCGAAGTTGGACACTTAACCGACTGAGCCACCCAGGCGCCCCATTGACACTTCAACATATTTTAACCTAACATTTTCTCTGATTGTACTTTCGTTTAATCAGCAACATTCACTATGCCATTTAGAATTAGAGTGATTATAATAAAGTGATCTATTACAAGCATTCAAGACCTTAATTTTATAATATGAATTGAAGTTTTTCATAGGTATTCTGGTGCCACCAGGCAAGATATGAAAAAAACAGAAGAAAAAAATGCTTCCTTAGCAGAAGTTGGAGATCACTCAATTCACTGTAATCAATTCAGTACAGGTATGTACTGAATAATTACACTAGTAGTTTACAGATTTTTTTCCATGGAATGACCCCATATGTCAAAATGATCCCATTTTGATATATATCTTTAAAACTTTACATTGAACTTAGGTTCTTTAATTTTGCTGACCTTTTTAAAAAATCAAATCCATTTTCTTTATTATAGCTAATTGAACTGTTGCCTTTCACGAAGTCATTTTGATTTGATTGAGTGATTTATGCCTGTGATGAATTTTCTCCAATATAGATCCCTTGGAATTAATACCATTCTCTTATATTCACTTTGGTGGATTTCTTCTGAAGGGAGAACTGCTTCGTATTGGAGCAGTGTATCTGTAGTTGGGAAGTCATGATTTCTCAGTGTAATCCGAGCAATGGTCTGAGGTCTGAGACATGATCTCTGGCTCCACAGTTTGGCCAAAAGCTATTCCCAACACACTTTTGGGATACAGGAAAACCACCTATTTTTTCATCATTCAGTGTGAAGTAAGGAAGAAATACAGGGAAAGGAAAGGTCTCTAAGTTGTCTCGTGGTTGAGGATCATGTGGCTTTTGTTTCAAGATAAAGACCATGACGCATTCCTTTTTTTTTTGTTTTCTTTTTTCTTTTATTTAAATCCAAGCTAGTTAACATACAGTGTAGTAATGGTTTCAGGAACAGAATTTAGTGATTCATCATGTACATATGTAACACCCAGTGCACATCCTAAGTGCCCTCCTTAATGCCATTCACCAATTTAGCCCATCTCCCCACCCAAACCCCTCCAGTGATCCTCAGTTTGTTCTCTGCATTGAAATATCTCTTATGGTTTGCCTCCCTCTCTGTTTTTATCTTATTTTTCTTCTCTTCCCGTATGTTCATCTGTTGTGTTTCTTAAATTCCACATTGAGTGAAATCATATACTTGCCTTTGATTGACTTATTTTGCTTAGCATAATACACTCTAGTTCCATCCACATTGCTGCAAATAGCAAGATTTAATTCTTTTTGATGGCTAATATTTCATTATATATATGTGTGTGTATATCTATCTATCTATACACACACACACACACACACACACATATATATATATATATACATATATATATATATATATGTATATATATATATATACACACCACATCTTTATCCATTCATCGATGGACATTTGGTCCATTTCCACAATTTGGCTATTGTTGATAGTGCTGCTATAAACATTGGGTGCACATTCCCCTTCAGCATTTTTGTTTCCTTCGGATAAACACCTAGTAGTGCAGTTGCTGGGTCATAAGGTAGTCCTATTTTTAATTTTTTTGAGGAACCTCCATACTGTTCTCCAGTGGCTGCCCCAGTGTGCATTCCCACCAGCAGTGCAAAAGGGTTCCCCTTTTTCCACATTATTGCCAACATCTGTTGTTGCCTGAATTGCTCATTTTAACCATTCTGACAGGTGTGAGGTGGTATTTCATTGTGGTTTTGATTTGTATTTCCCTGATGATGAGTGATGTGGAGCATCTTTTCATGTGACTGTCAGTCATCTGATGTCTTCTTTGGAAAAGTGTGTGTTCACATCTTTTGTCCATTTCTTCACTGGATTATTTGTTTTTTTGGGTGTTGAGTTTGATAAGTTCTTTATAGACTTTGGCTACTAGCCCTTTATCTGATATGTCATTTGCCAATATCTTCTCCCATTCTGTCGGTTGCCTTTTCGTTTTGTGGATGCTTTCCTTCACTGTGCAGAATCTTTTTACCTTGATGAGGTCCCAATAGTGCATTTTTGCTTTTATTTCCCTTGCTTCTGGAGACATGTCTAGTAAGAAGTTTCTATGGCCGAAGTCAGAGAGGTTGTTGCCTGTTTTCTCCTCGAGGATTTTGATGGTTTCCTGTCTTACACATCTCATCCATTTGAGTTCATTTTTATGTATGGTGTCAAAAAGTGGGCCAGGTTCATTCTGCATGTCGCTGTCCAGTTTTCCCAACACCATTTGCTGATGAGACTGTCTTTTGCCACTGTAGTTTCTATGCCTGCTTTGTCCAAGATGAGTTGGTCATACATTTGTGGGTCCATTTCTGGGTTCTCTGTTCTGTTCCATTGATCTATGTGTCTGTTTTTGTGTCAGTACCGTAATGTTTGATGAAAACAACTTTGTAATACAGCATGAAGTCTGGAATTATGATGCCTCCAGCTTTGGTTTTCTGTTTAAATATTCCTTTGACTATTATGGGTCTTTTCAGGTTCTATACAAATGTTAGGATTGTTTGTTCTCTCTCTGTGAAGAATGTTGGTGTTATTTTGATAGGGATTGCATTGAATATGTAGATTGCTTTGGGTAGTATCGGCATTTTAACAATATTGTTTTCTAACCCATGATTATGGAATGAAGACAATGACACATTTCAAGGAAAATGGTACTGTTGTCGAAAAAGCTGTTACCACTTTTCAAAAGAAGAGGAAACTTGGGAGAGGAGCAAGGTGGCATGCCAAGATCTGCAGTCTAGTCTCGTGAAGATTGATACTAAAGAGGAGCAAGTACGTCTACTCTACTAAACCTGAGTAAATGCTTTCTGGGAAATTTGTATGTCTTGAGCTAGGATAATTGTGATAATTGCCTCCAGTATAATTTGGCCACTTTGTTTGGAAGCACTTGTTAACTGGTGCAGATGTCTCTGCCGAGGAGGAGACAGAGACCTGGTGTAACAGAGACCTGGAAGAACCATCGTTTTCAGCCAGGGAAATGGTGACGTGAGATGTTTTTCAGTCTTTTTAGTCTAGGTGTCACATCTTCCCTTTTTAGTATACATCAGAGAGTTCAGTATTTAGCTTCTCAGAGCTCATACAGGGCGAAAGAAAAAGCAGCCTGAAGGAGACAATTTCGTATTGTACTCGGTTCTGTTCCTTCATCAGTATTTGGGACTGATCACACTTTTTTTTTTAAGCTTATTTATTTTGAGTGAGACACGGTGTGAGTGGGGGAGGGGCAGAGAGCGAGAATCCCAAGCAGGCTGTCAGCATCGGTGCAGAGCCCAAGGGGCTCAAACTCATGAGTGTGAGATTATAACCTGAGCTGAAGTCGGCTTAACTGATTGAGCCACCCAGGAGCCTCAGGACTGATCACACTTCTTAAACTTTTTTTAATGTTTATTTATTTTTAAGAGGGGGGAGAGGGGCAGAGACAGGGACACACAGAGCTTGAAGCAGGCTCCAGGCTCTGCGCTGTCAGCACAGAGCCAGACGCGGGCTCGAACTCACAAAGTGAGAGAACATGACCTGAGCTGAAGTTGGACGCTAACCGATTGAACCACCCAGGCACAGCAAGATGAGACTTTTAAGGCAAGATGAGACTCATTTTCATAGCCATGAGAAAAAAGGATGAAAAATAAAGAGATTGAATGTAGTTGCAATGATTGTTTAAAAACGTATTTTTTTGGGGGGGTGGGATGCCTGGATGGCTCAGTTGGTTAAGTGGCCAACTTTGGCTCAGGTCTTGATCCCACAGTTCATGAGTTCAAGCCTCTCATCGGGCTCTGTGCTGACAGCTTGGAGCCTGGAGCCTGCTTCAAATTCTGTGTCTCCCTCTCTCTCTGTTCCTCCTCCACTCACACTCTTTCTCTTTCCCTCAAAAATGAATACAAGCTAAAAAAATTTAAAAAATGTACTTTTCTTTTACTTATAATCCAGAATGACAGAGGAAACATCTCTTTTCTAGAAGAGAAAAATTTAGATCACATTGCTATTCCTTATGTAGTTTGGGAATATAAAGTCAATCGAATGGATTTTGATGATTTCCTTCTAATGATTCCATTTAGGCACTGATTCCAGTTACACTAATTATTCATAGCAATATTATTTCTATTAGTATCTTGTGAAGGATAAGTTAAAAACCCTATGTTAAAGAAAAGACAACACTCAGGAGTGCCTGGCTGCCTCAGTTGGTAGGATATTTGACTCTTGATCTTCGGGTTGTGAGTTCAAGCCCCACGTCTAGGCCTTACTTAAACAAACAAACAGGGGCGCCTGGGGGGCGCAGTCGGTTAAGCGTCCGACTTCAGCCAGGTCACGATCTCGCGGTCCGGGAGTTCGAGCCCGGCGTCAGGCTCTGGGCTGATGGCTCGGAGCCTGGAGCCTGTTTCCGATTCTGTGTCTCCCTCTCTCTCTGCCCCTCCTCCGTTCATGCTCTGTCTCTCTCTGTCCCAAAAATAAATAAACGTTGAAAAAGAAAAATTAAAAAACAAACAAACAAACAAAACAAAACAAACAAAAAAACTTCTATATTTTCTTATTTATAAAACCCTTATTAAAATAATAATATGAATGAATACCTTTTATTTTTTTTTTTAATTTTTTTTTTCAACATTTATTTATTTTTGGGACAGAGAGAGACAGAGCATGAACGGGGGAGGGGCAGAGAGAGAGGGAGACACAGAATTGGAAGCAGGCTCCAGGCCCTGAGCCATCAGCCCAGAGCCCGAAGCGGGGCTCGAACTCACGGACCGCGAGATCGTGACCTGGCTGAAGTCGGACGCTTAACCGACTGCGCCACCCAGGCGCCCCATGAATGAATACCTTTTAACTGTTGGAAACCATTGAGTTAGATAACAGCATATGGATTCAAACAAATTAAAAAAATCCAGCTACAGCTTATAAGTACCTTGATTAATTTAAACCTCAATTGTTCTCTATCAATTCCTAAATGATCTGAGATTTTTCACTCAGAAATTAACTTATTTATTACCCGTATTTCCCTTGTAATTTCCAATCCAGTTTTCTCCAGTTTTAGTCCTGCCACTGAAGTTTCTGGACTTCAGAGTTTCACTGTTTTATTTTTGAAGGAGAGAGAGAGATAGAGTGTAAGCGAGGAAGGGTCAGAGAGAGAGACAGACACAGAATCTGAAGCAGGCTCTGGGCTCTAAGCTGTCAGCACAGAGCCCAACGCGGGGCTTTAACTCATGGACCGTGAGATCATGACCTGAGCCAAAGTTGAAGGCTTAACCGACTGAGCCACCCAGGCGCCCCTGGACTTCAGAGTTTCACTGAAACTTCTTCTTATACCTGTTCTCCTTGCATTGCCATGAACTAATCTACAGCCTTTGAAATTTATTGAGACTTTTGCCGTTGATCAGAGCAAAATCTAAGTTTCATAGTCTATTACCTCATTGTGATAGCCTGGCTTTCAGTGTCTGAACTGGACTGCTGATATACTATACAGACCTGTGAGAGACTTTGCTGTAGAACGGCATTACTCTTACACTGATAGCTTAGGATTTCCTGTGTTTTGCTGCTTTGTAAAGCCTAAGAGTGTGATGAAAACAGTGGCTTAAATCCATGGATACTGAAAACTGAGATTGCGTTTGATACATTTCTGTGTACCCCTAAGATATAGCAAAATTATGTGAGTAAAAGAATCAAAGAATATTTAGTTTTAGTGTTTCTTCAGAGACCTAGAAATGATAAAGCATGTATTTGTCATGTTTATATAATACCCATCCATTTTCCTTAGGCATTTAAACATACAGTATTAAAATTTTTTCTTACACAGTTACAGTGAAAAAAAAATTGGTGTGTGTGTGCATGCATGTGTGTGTGTGTGTGTGTGTGTGTGTGTGTTTGAGAGAAGGAGAAAGAGGGAGGATGATTAGATTACATTCATTTTAGGAAAGAACATTAATTTGTTGCTTCACATTTGCATCCATAGGAAACATTTGAAGGAAATAAAATACGTCAATTGGAATAATGATTACAAATAACTTACAGTATTTTTATGTTAAAGATATTTTAGAGACTGCATACATTATCCAGTCCACAAAATCTTAAAAGAGATAGGGATTCCCACTGTATAGATAAGAAAACGTTCAAAGAAGTTTTATTTGCTTAAGGGCACAAAGCAAATAAGTGGGAAATGCTGTGTTAACATGTAGGTATAGTTTCTTCATTTTTCACTGCCATATAATATTCCACAGTGTGGATATACTTCATCCATTCTCTAGATGATGGGAATTTGGGTTGTTTCCACCTTTTGTTGTTATGAATATTCCTTCATTAAACATGCTTAGGCATGCTTCTGTGAAAAATTGTTTTGTGTGTGCTCACTTCTATTTATCATATCATCCTAGGAGTGGAATCACTGGGCAATGTTTGTAACAGTTTAATTTTATACAATAGTTCCAAATTATTTTTCAATATGATTTGAGCAACAGCTTAAAAGATATGTTTGATCTCTATCATCACACAAACTTGGTGTTAATTTTAATTTCTGCCACTTGAATAGTTGTAAGATATATCCTTGTGGAATTGAATTGCGTTTTTAAAATGTTTACTTATTTTGAGAGAGAGAAAGAGAAAGAGAGAGCTTAAGAGAGGGTCAGAGAGAGAAAGAGAGAGAGAGAATCTCAAGCAGGCTGTGCACTGTCAGCGCAGAGCCTGATGTGGGGCTCGATCTCAAAAATCATGAGACTATGACCTAAGCTGAAATCAAGAGCCAGATGCTTAACCAGCTGAGCCACTCAGGTGCTCTGATATGCACTTTTCTGATCTCTAGTGAGCTTGGTACCTTTCTATACATATGGCTATATTCCTTATTTACTTGAACAACTTTTTTTAAGTTTATTTTTGAGAGACACAGAGTTTGAGTGGGGAAGGGGCAGACACACACACACACACACACACACACACACACAGAATTCAAAGCAAACTCCAGGCTCTGAGCTGTCAGAACAGAGCCCAAGGTGGGGCTTGAACTCAGGAACCAGGAGATCATGACCTGAGCCGAAGTTGGACACAACCAACTGAGATGATGCCTTATTTATTTGAAATATGTTCTCATTTTTTTGTCCATTTTTTCTTATTGGATAATTTTGTTTTCTTGTTGATTTCTAGAAACATGTATTTGTTCTTTAAATTATTGCAGATATCTCCATATTTGAAGCTTGTATTATACAATCTCTAAGGTGTCTTAGAGAAGAGAAGAAGAAGATGTCTTATGAAGAGAAGTTCCAGGTTTAGTGCAGTCATACTTACCTATCTACTTCATCATACATGGAGATATTTTTAAAGTTCATTGTCTCCCTTTCTGTATATCTTTCATCCAGTCACCAAGAATTGAGTGATTCCTTCACTGAAGCATTTCCATTTCAATGTCTTCTCTGCCCCATGGAGAAATTAGCCCGCCTCCTTCACTTATCATAGTGGCATTTGGAGATCTAAATGCTCAGTATTTTAGGAGTCCTCTGTGGGTAAGGCATTTTCATTGATGTTGTGAATAATCCTAATTATTCTGGTTTACACACAGATCTTCATTCAATCAAAAATAACATACAATTATTGGATTGGATTAAAGGTAGGACCCAAGAATCCCCGAAAGTGGCTGGATGGCTCAATCGTATCTCAGAGTCTGTAAGTTTTTATTTCACCATCTTCCTGCCCTCCTTCCTGCTTAGTAACTGATTGGTAGATTATTGGTGAACAAGAGGAACAGATCCTTGGGGACTTAGGGAATATCTTTAATTCCATTTGATCTCGCTTCTTAGATAGGCAACTGAATGCAAATCTGAGACCTCAGTAGACCCAAAGAGCATGATTTATTCCATGTTCTTTAATGGAGGGTCCTTCCAAACACAGTAAAATGATATTTTGCTTTTGTATCTTTCTCTTGTATGTTCTACAGTACTAGCAGGTACACATGTACGGTTGCAGGAAATGTTAAAAATACAACAAGGAAAGAAAAGTTGTATTTATAAAGCCAGTTCTCTCTGGCAGTGACATCTGTACCTGTTTTCTTGGTATCATTCAAGAACAACAACCAAAAAAAGAGCTTATCCCAATAAGTCATCTAATAATGTTGCACTCTAACGTGGTCATTAAAATCTTCAATGGTATTATTTAGCAGAAGTCCACATAATTTCTGGAAGCTCTGTCTCATTAGTAAATCACATAGATTTGTTGGTTGATGTCCAGGAAATGAGTTCAGAAAATGTAGAAAAGCGATCTGTTTTAACTGAATCTAAGTAGCAGGGGGACACCGTGAGAAACAGGCTATTTGACATGCTGTTTATCGATGGCCCACGATGTGCGAGGCACCCTTCTAGCCGCTGAAGCTATAGTGGTGAATGAAACACGCTACAGTGTCCCGCCCTTATGGATATTACATTCCAGTGCAAACATCATAGTGCTCTAGGTGATGAGTGATGACAATCCCAATATGCCAAGTAAATTACATGGCACATTAGAGGATGATAAAAGCTACATGGTGGTGTGAGGTCTTACTTTTAGCTCTATCACAAGATATCTTTTGTCTACGAAATTAAGAGGAAGAGATTTCACTGCTTTAAATGCGGTGGTCAGAGACAGACTCCTTGAGAACCGATGTTTGTACAGTATCTGTTTTTATTTTTTATTTTTATTTTTGAGAGAGAGGGAGCGTGCATAAGTGAGCAGGGGAGGGGCAGACAAAGAGGGGAGCAATAATCCCAAGTCAACTCCACACTGCCAGTGCAGAGCCCAACACAGGGCTCAAACTCACAAACCATGAAATCATGACCTGAGCCAAAACTAAGAGTCAGATGCGTAACCCACTGAGCCACCCAGGCACCCCTGTGTTGTTTAGTATCTTGAATGAGCAGGGCATGTGGATTAGCTGATACAAATGCATCCCAGCAGTAACAACAGCTGTGGTCAAGACTCAGAGGTAGGAGTGTCCTTAGCATTCCTGAGGAAATAGCAAGAGGGCCTGGGATGCTGGAGCAAGGGGAACGAGGTGGGAGAGAAGTAGGTCAGAGAGGGAATGACGGTGAGAGCATGTGGGGATCAGAAAAATATAAGACCTTGGATTGGTTCATGAGGGTCATGAGAAGCTATTAGAGGGTTTTAAGCGGAGGAGGGACAAAAGCTGGCTCCTGCTTTGGAGACGCACTCTGGACAGTCTGTTGAGCTGAGATGGCCAAGTGGCCAGATTCTACACTTGTTCCACAGATGTGTGCAAGACGGACAAGTCAGGGATGGTGTCAAGGTTTTTGGTCCAAGAGTGGTAAGAATGACGTTCCCATTAACGTTAATAGGGCATATTTGGAATTCAGTTTTAGACACAATGGTAGTAAAACTGTTTAAGCATTTAGCTATGTATGGGGGTGTCGTATGGGCCTTGTGATAGATGATCATGCCGATCAGGTGAGAGGTCTGTGCCTGGGATGCAAATGTTGTGTGCAACAGTGTATATAGACAGTATGACAAGTGCGAGGCTGGGATGATTCTCAGGAACCTAAGGTCTGAGCCCTCGGACACCCTCATGTTTAAGGTCATGTTAAGATAAGGGGACAAGAGGATAACCAGAAAACATCACCGAGAAAAGTGCTTCAAGAGACAGAAGGAAACCCATGAAGGGGCAGTGAGGCCAATGGAACCCCGTACAAAGAAGTTCTACTGAAACAACAGCTGAATGTAAAAAGTTGGGGACACCTCCATTTTATTTCTTGAAATGGTTACTTCCCATCAGATTCCTGAGGATTTGGGTGAAAATTAAAACTAAGAAATGTTTTTATCTGGACAGTGTAGCCCAGCCTTCACATTTAAAATCCAGGTACCTTAGGCTCATGGCCCAATTTCACCGAAGTCTAATGCTTCGTTTGTTGTGGAAGACATTAGGCTCAGTGGAGAAAAAGTGCACTCTATTTTAAGTGCAAATCAGCACCTTTTTTGCTCAAAGTGAGGCTAGCAGTGGAGATGCTTGCTCTGGGCACATCAATCTGAATTATAGACACTTAGAAATATGTTTATATGTAATTGCAGTGTGTCACTTAATAAACATTCTTTATTTGATCACTTCCCAGACATGTCAGGGGTCTTAGGAGCATATTTCAAGTGTATATGTATAACTCCCTCTACCTCGCAGTCTACACTACCCTTTGTACTTCTTCACTAGTTCCAATGGTCCATTGGTAACATTTCATTAGGTGTAGATACAATTACGCTTCCTGATCTTAACGCTCTATGTCCCTCTCAACATTTGTAAGGCCATAAAAATAAGTGCACATATGTTTCAATTTGTGATAAATTTTGCCTGAGAAATGTCTTTCTAAAATAAATTTATTTTCTGGTGCAGGAATTTAGAACACCGTGGACCGACTGTAAAATGTGCATGCCTCAAGCCATCAATTATTTTTACTACTAATTGTAGCAGACTCTATCATTACATTTGTGAAAAGGAGTTCTCTGGCCCTGATAATTAAAAGAAGTACTGTGATCAAAGTTTTAACATTTCCATTCTTTAACAGGTATTCAGAAAAAACAAAGGGTTTTCACTCAGATTAGTCAATTATGTATGATTTATGTAGGATTGTGATGTTTCAAACATCTCTCAGTAAGGATACAAGAATAGCAAAATTATACATTTAAAAATACATTTTTTTTGAAATTTCAAGAACCAAGTCATCAGAGAATATGAAACAAATTCATCTTGATTGAGTATAAGATTTTACATTTAAAAAGTAAATAAAAGATCTTGATTCAAATCGGTGATTAATGCATTCACATTGTTGAAAACATAAGAGGTACGAACTGATGAACAAATTCTCTCACCCCATCTTGGCCCCTATGCACCTAGTTGCCATCTGAGAGGCAAAAATGTAACTAGTTTTGATAGTATTCTGGAGATATTCTAGAAAAGTACCACCAAAGGCATGCTATCGGCGAAACAAATGTTACACAACTACAAACTGTTGTATTGCTTCTTTATGTTTTTGCTTAAAAATATGTCACATGGTTTATTTCGTATCAGTACATAAGAAGGTGCCTCACTTTTTGTAAGCTGCAGCAAATGATACGCCAAATGGATGTGCCAACACTTTATTTACCAGTGTTGTTTCCAATGGATATTGAGGTTTGTCCTAAAAGTTTACAGTTGTTACACAATGGTGGAATGAATAGCACTTAATACAGTCTCATTTACCATCATGGATAGATATAGGGTAAATGTAGGGTAAATGTCTAGCAGTGTACTTTCAGCATCGAAGTGTGTATACATTACATTTTAATAGACCATTTCATATTTCAATAGAGGCTGTACGTCTATATCTGCAGACAGCAATGTCCAAGAATTCCTGCTTCCCCACTTCCCCACCATAGTGTATTATCAATCTGCTTGGTTTTCCCAATAAAATCTTCACCAATTGAAAAAAAGGTTTATTTGTGTCATTTCAATTTATAATTTCCTGGTATTTGTGAGGCTGAGCATATGTTTAGGGTATTTTTTTCATTTAAACTATCTGTCCATGTCATTGTGGATTAATATCACAAACCTAAGTTTGAGCAAAGAAACCAGACATAAAATCGTTCATCCTATAAAATTATACTTTTTTTCATAATGTTTCTCACCAGGCAGATCTAATCTATGTTATTAGAAATGAGGACAGAGGCGTCTGGGTGGCTTCATCAGTTAAGCAACCAACCTCAGCTCAGGTTGTGATCTCATGGTTCACAGGTTCGAGCCCTGCATTTGGCTCTGTGCTGACAGCTCAGAGCCTGGAGCCTGCTTCCGATTCTGTGTCTCCCTCACTATCTGTCCCATCCCCCACTCACACTCCATTTCTCTCTCAAAAATAAATAAATATTTAAAAAATATATAAAAAGAAAAAATGAGGTCAAAATTCCTGCTGTATGGATTTATTCCTAAGAAGAATAATAATGGGGGAATGACTAGTCTTTACCATGGTGCAGAGTTATGCTTGGAAAGAAACCATGTCCAAGGTGCATTTCTCAGGTGCTGATAATATGGAGTGTAATAATCTGGGTGCTGTATACAGGGTGTTGTAGTGATTCCTTGGGCTGCCATGACAACTACCACAACCTGGGTGTCTTTGAACAACGTGCATTTAGTTTTTCATTGTTGTGGAGGTGAGAAGTTTAAAATTGCAGTGGCAGGGCCAAGCTCCATTTGAGACTATTTTACTCCATTGGAATAAATTCTTCCTCGCCTCTTTCCAGCTTCTGGTGGTTGTGGGTGATCCTTGGTGTTTCTTGGTTTGTCTCTGTGTCACCCCATCTTTCCCTTGTCATCACAGGGCATTCTTCTTCTCTGTCACTCTTCACATGTCCTCCTCCTTATAAGGAGACTCATCATATTTGATTTGCCCCCTCCCTAATGACCTCATTTTAACTTGATTACATCTCTAAAGACCTTATTTCCAAATAAGGTCATACAGGTAGTGGGAACTAGAATTCCAGCATATTTATTTTTACCTTTGTTTCTTGTGCTTTTGGTGTCCTATCTAAAAAAGTCATTACCGTGACCAATGCCAGGAGCTTTTACTCTAGGTTTTCTCCATGCAGTTTTATGGTTTCAGGTCTTATGTTTTGGCCTTTAATTCATTTTGAGTCAATTTTGAGTTTAAGATAGGGGTCCAGTTTCAGTGTTCTGCATGTTTGTCCAGTTTTCCCAACACCATTTACTGAAGAGATTATCCTTTTTCCACTGAGTTTTCTTGGCTTACTTGTTAATATCAGTAGGGTCTATATGCATGGGTTTGTTTTGGGGCCCTTGATTCTGTTCCATTAGTCTATTTTTATGCCAGTACCATGCTATTTTGATGATTATTGCTTTGTAGTATAGTTTAAAATCAGGAATTGGGATGCCTCCACTTTTGTTCTTCATCTCAGGAATGCTTTGTCTACTGAAGTTCTTTTGTTGTTTCAAATAAATTTTAGGATTGTCTTCTCTATCTTTGTGAATATGCCATTAGAAATTCGATAGGGATTACACTGAATGTGTGCATGGCTTTTTGAGGTTGTTGTTGTATGTTTCCTTTGTCATAGACAAAGGTTAAGCCTCTGTCTCTTGGTATCTGCTCAGGTCATGATCTCAAGGTTTGTGGGTTCAAGCCCCATATCAGGCTCTGTGCTGACACTGTGAAGTCTGCTTGGAAGTCTCTCTCTCTCCCTCTTTATCCTCTCTCTCCCACTTGTGATCTCTCACTCTAGCAAAGTAAATAAATCAACTTAAAAAAATAAAAAAAAAAAAAGAAATGAGACAGAGAGTCATTGTGATGTCTGTATGATTTATGCTTATAGTGATGTCTCTGGTACTTTGTCTCACAGGATCCCCCTTAGGATCTCTTGTAGGGCTGGTTTAGTGGTGACAAATTCCTTCAGTTTTTGTTTGTTTGGAAAGACCTTTATCTCTCCTTCTATTCTAAATGACAGACTTGCTGGATAAAGGATTCTCGGCTGCATATTTTTCCTGTTCAGCACATTAAAGATCTCGTGACAATCCTTTCTGGCCTGCCAAGTTTCAAAAGAGAGATCGGTCACAAGTCTTATAGGTCTCCCTTTATATGTGAGGGCAGGTTTACCCCTTGCTGCTTTCAGAATTTTTTCTTTATCCTTGTATTTTGCCAGTTTCACTATGATATGTTGTGCAGAAGATCGATTCAAGTTACATCTGAAGGGAGTTCTCTGTGCCTCTTGGATTTCAATGCCTTTTTCCTTTCCCAGTTCAGGGAAGTTCTCAGTTATAATTTCTTCAAGGACCCCTTCAGCACCTTTCCCTCTCTTTTCCTCCTCTGGGATACCAATTATGCATATATTATCTCTTTTTAGTGTATCAGTTAGTTCTCTAATTTTCCCCTCATACTCCTGGATTTTTTTATCTCTCTTTTTCTCAGCTTCCTCTTTTTCCATAACTTTATCTTCTAGTTCACCTATTCTCTCCTCTGCCTCTTCAATCCGAGCTGTCGTCGTTTCCATTTTGTTTTGCATTTCGTTTAAAGCGCTTTTCAGCTCCTCGTGACTGTTCCTTAGTCCCTTGATCTCTGTAGCAAGAGATTCTCTGCTGTCCTGTATACTGTTTTCAAGCCCAGCGATTAATTTTATGACTATTATTCTAAATTCACTTTCTGTTATATTATTTAAATCCTTTTTGATCAGTTCATTAGCTGTTGTTATTTCCTGGAGATTCTTCTGAGGGGAATTCTTCCGTTTGGTCATTTTGGATAGTCCCTGGCGTGGTGAGGACCTGCAGGGCACTTCCCCTGTGCTGTGGTGTATAACTGGAGTTGGTGGGTGGGGTCGCAGTCAGACCTGATGTCTGCCCCCAGCCCACCGCTGGGGCCACAGTCAGACTGGTGTGTGCCTTCTCTTCCCCTCTCCTAGGGGCGGGATTCACTGTGGGGTGGCGTGGCCCATCTGGGCTACTTGCACACTGCCAGGCTTGTGGTGCTGGGGATCTGGCGTATTAGCTGGGGTGGGTAGGCAAGGTGCACAAGGGCAGGAGGGGCAGGCTTAGCTCAATTCTCCTTAGGTGATCCACTTCAGGAGGGTTCAGGAGGGGCCCTGTGGCAGCGGGAGGGAGTCAGACCCGCTGCCAGAGGGTTGGCCCCGCAGAAGCACAGCGTTGGGTGTTTGCGCGGAGCAAGCAAGCTCCCTGGCAGGGACTGGTTCCCTTTGGGATTTTGGCTGGGGGATGGGAGAGGGAGATGGCGCTGGCGAGCACCTTTGTTCCCCGCCAAACAGCTCTGTCATCCCCGGGGGGTCAGCAACTCTACCTCCCTTTGTCCTCCAGCCTTCCTGCTTTCCGAGCAGAGCTGTTAACTTATGACCTCCCAGATGCTAAGTCGCGCTTGCTGTCGGAACACACTCTGTCCGGCCCCTCAGCTTTTCCCAGCCAGACTCGGGGGCTCTGCTTGGCCAGTGGCCCGCCCCTCCGCCCCGGCTCCCTCCCACCAGTCCATGGAGTGCACACTGCCTCTCCGCCCTTCCTACCCTCTTCCGTGGGCCTCTTGTCTGCGCTTGGCTCCGGAGACTCCGTTCTGCTAGTCTTCTGGTGGTTTTCTGGGTTATTTAGGCAGGTGTAGGTGGGATCTAAGTGATCAGCAGGATGCATGGTGAAACCAGCATCCTCCTATGCTGCCATCTTCCTGTCTCTCTGAGAAATGAGGCAGAGAGATAGACTTCCCCATACAAACAAAACTTAAGGGAGTTCTTCACTACTAGACTTGGCTTGCAGAGAAATCAGACAGAAGATCAGTAAAGAAAACAGAAGTCTTGAAAAACACTTCGATCAAACACACCCAGGAGTCTTGTAGACAACAGTCTACCCACAACAGAATCCATATTTTTCTCAAGTGCACATGGAACTTCTCTAAGGTAACATACAGAATCTGTATGACCATCAGTAGTCAAAACAATCTTGGAAAAGAAGACAAAGGATACACATAAACTTCAAGAGCAGGTTTTCCCTATAGAAGTAGGGAAATGGGCTTGGGAAGGCGTTCAAGGACCTTCCCACTAAATCTGAATCTGAAGCACATGGAAAAATACCAGTATCTATTCCACGTTTAAAGTTTTTAAAGTTAGTACCTGTGTTTGTTATATGGCTTTTTATGCCTTCTCTGTGTTAGAAATAGTTTTAAGTAACAAAATATAACCTTGATAGAATTAAAAGGAAAAATAGACACATCTACAATTATAGCTGGAAACTATAATTAAAAATTAAATTTATTTTAAAAAATTTTTCAATGTTTATTATTTTATTTTATTTTATTTTTTTTTGAGAGAGAGAGAGACAGAGCTCGAGCAGAGGATGGGCAGGGAGAGAGGGACACACAGAATCCAAAGAAGCCTCCTGGCTCTGAGCTGTCAGCACAGAGCCCTATGTGGGGCAAACTCAAGAAGTAGGAGATCATGACCAGAGCCAAAGTCAGATGCTTAACTGACGGAGCCACCTAGGCGCCCCAAGACTCCTTTCTTAATACTCAATAATTACATTCACAAAACCAGTAAGGATAGTGAGGACTTGGATAATGTTATCTACGAAACTGACCAGCATGGCATTTATGGACTTCTCCAGTCAACAATAGAAGAATGCACATTCTGTTGAAAGCACATAGAACATTAAAATACTTTTAAACCACGGTTAGTCCTTAATAGTAGTCTCAACAAATTAAAAAAAAATGGAGTCACACAGATTAGAGATCACTCAGTGGATTCATTCTAGAACCAATAACAGAAAAATATTTGAAAAGTCTCACAATGTTTGACAATTAAACAGTACCTTTTGAAATAATGCATAGGTCAGACAAAATCATGAAGAAAATTTAAACAATATCTTTTCTGTTTGTTTTAGAGGAAAAATTTTGAATAGTTTGAATTGGATGAAAAGAAATCAACAAGATATTAAAATATGTGGGATGCAGTGAAATCAACATTTACAGGGAAATGTATAACATTCAATGCTTACATTTGAAGTAATTTATCTAATCAATCAATAGTTGCAACTTCTTTTAATTTTTACTGAGGTGATTTTATTTTATTTTCAAAATATAATTTATTGTCAAGTTGGCTAATATATAGTGTATACAGTGTGCTCTTGGTTTTGGGGGTAGATGCCCATGATTCATCCCTTGCATTCAACACTCAGTGCTCATCCCAGCAAGTGCCCTCCTCAATGCCCATCACCCATTTTCTCTCCTCTGCCCCTCCCATCAACCCTCAGTTTGTTCTCTGGATTTAAGAGTCTTTCATGGTTTTGCTCTGTTTTTAACTATTTTTTTCCCCTTCCCTTCCCCCATGGTCTTCTGTTAAGTCCCTCAAGTTCCACATATAAGTGAAAACATATATCTATCTTTTTCTGACTGACTTATTTCACTTAGCATAATACCTTCCAGTTCCATCCTCGTTGCTGCAAATATAATCACAACTTCTATGGGGCACCTGGGTGGTTCAGTGGGTTGAGCGTCCCACTTAGGCTCAGGTCTTGATTTCGAGGTTCGCAGGTTTGGGCCCCGCATCAGGCTCTGTGCTGACAGCTCAGAGCCTGGAGCCTGCTTCGGATTCTGCGTCTCCCTCTCTCTCTGCCCCTCCCCTGCTCATGCTCTGTCTCTCAAGAATAAATAAACATTAAAAATAAATAATTACAACCTCTGCCTTGAAAACCTAGAATAAGAAAAGAAAATAAAACCCAAATCAAGTGAAGGGAAGAAGTCATAAAATGAAGAGCAGGAATCAGTGAAGTCGGAAATAAAAGAAATAATAAAACAAACGTACAGTAAGCTTTGAAAAGGCCCAAAACATTGATAAACCCATAGCCAGGCTGATCAAGAGAAAGAACAGGCATAAATCACCAATACGAGGAATAAAAGAGTGACATTATTACAGACATTGAAGGATTCACTGACAATTATAGGGGAATATTAGGCAGAAGTTTTTGCCAATAAATTCTAAAACCTAAAAGACATTGATTTCTTGAAAAAATTGATGTTTCAAAACACACTCAAGAACAATTTGATAATCTGGATGTCATTGTATATCTAAAGTGAGCTATTCAATTTGTAGTTAAAACATTCCAGAGAGAACCCCAGATGGCTTCAATGGTGGATTCCAGGAAATACTTACGGAATAAAAATAAAATTTAAAAAGAAAAATAAAACTCTTCCAGGAAACAGACAAAATTAGAAAATATTCCAACTCATTCTGTGAGGCCAGTGTTACTTGGATAGTGAAACCCAATAGACAAGAATCCACAGCCTGTCTGCACAAAACATAGGCAAAAATCCTTAACAAATAGTTCATTGACTCTCATAGAGCAATTTATTGAAAAGATTATACATCGTGATGGAGTCGGATTTACTCTGCATATGCAAGATTAACGAATTGGGGTGATTTACCTGATTGATAGGCTAAGGAAGGAAAACTACAGGATAACCTTAGAAGATGCAGATAAAGCACCACAAATTCACCATCATTTCATGATACATCATCTCAATAAACTAGGAATAAGTGAGATTTTCCTCAACATGATAATGACATTTAAGAAAACAAACCCTCCAGGTAATATTATACTTAGCAGTGAAAGATTAAGTACTTTCCCTTAACACTGGTAATGAGGCAAAGATATCTGCACTCACCACCCCTCTTCACCATCCTAAGGGAGGCCATTTCAGTTCAAAGCAAGAAATAAAAAAGGGATACAGCTTGGAATGCAAAATGACATAATTGCCAACATAGAAAACCTTAAAGTTTTGCCCATATCCCCCTAAAACTAATAAGTGGGTTTAGTCCAGTTTCAGATCAAGGACAGTACGCAAAATCAGTTTGTTTCCATATGCTAAAATTAAGCTATTGGAAATTGAAATAAACAAAAATACCATTTACAATAGTATTGTCACATGCTAGACCCCAAGATCTGACCTTTACTGCCCATCAGCTTATACTCCCCGACCTTTGTCCCACATTTCCCCTAGGCAAATCTTCTTTCCAGTTTCTCTCTTAACTCTGGCAGGTGGAAAGCAATACCACCCCCCAAGCAATAGCGACTGTCTTGACAAAACCTTCCATCTGCCTAGATCACCTGGACCAGTTTGAGTGTAACCCGACTCACGCCTGCTCAGACAGACCATGGAGTGACCTCTAGAATGATTGATAATATCTGTACCTCACAATACTAAAATCTTCTCCCAAGGAGGAGCATAAGCCTTATTTACATAACACACAGTGTGTGTGGAGGCCTGTTTCCTTAAGGTGCATGTGTGACCTCATGCCCTTCTCTACATATGGTGATGTGGATCCTCTTTTTCATCCTAGCTCTAAAAAAAAGGAACTTTTCTCCATTGCTTTGCGTGTCACGACTTTAGTTACTCCCCATGATGTCCTTATTTGCTGCAAATAAACTTTCCTTTGTGTGACAACTCACTTGGTGTAGTTTCTATCTGTGACTCACCAAGGAGCAAACTCACTTTGGTTTGGGTACGGTATCACATAAAGTAAAGTGCATATATACCAAGACATATGTACCATCTATATGCTGAAAATTATAAAACACCAATAAGAGAAATTAAAGAAGACAAATAGAGGCACCTGGGTGGCTCAGTCAGTTAAGCGTCTGACTTTGGCTCAGGTCATGATCTCTCGGGCCGTAAGTTCAAGCCCCGCATCAGGCTCTGTGCTGATAGCCCTGGAGCCTGCTTTGGACTCTGTGTCTCCCTCTCTCTCTCTGACCCTTCCCTGCTCACACTCTGTCTCTGTCTCTCAAAAATAAATAAACATTAAAAACATTAAAAAAAAAGAAGATAAATAAATTGATAACTATACTATGTTCCTAGATGGGAAGCCTCAATATGGTTATAACTTCACTTCTCCCTAAACTAATCTATGATTTAAGTCAATCCAAATCAGAAACCCGGTAAGATTTTATTTGGTAGAAACTTACATACTGATTTTACTTTTTAAAATACTTTGTTTTTAGAATCATTTTAAATGTACAGAAAAAAATGTAAAGATAGTACAGAGTGCCCAAATACTCTGCACGCAATCTATATTTACATGCTATATTAGTATTGTATATTTGTTATAATTAAGAAACAAAAACTAATATATTTTTATTACTTAAAATGCATAATTTACTCAGATTTTCTATTCCAGGATCCCATCCAGGTTACCACATCCCAGTTAGCTGCCCTGTCTTCTTAAGTTCCCCCTTGGTGTTACAGATTTGCCTTGTTCTTAACGATCTTGATAGTTTTTTAATTTTTTTTTTCAACGTTTATTTATTTTTGGGACAGAGAGAGACAGAGTATGAACGGGGGTGGGGCAGAGAGAGAGGGAGACACAGAATCGGAAACAGGCTCCAGGCTCTGAGCCATCAGCCCAGAGCCTGACGCGGGCTCGAACTCACGGACCGCGAGATCGTGACCTGGCTGAAGTCGGACGCTTAACCGACTGCGCCACCCAGGCGCCCCACGATCTTGATAGTTTTGAGGAGGACTTTCTGGGTATTTAAAAAATATCCCTCAGTCTAATATTTTTCTCATGAGTAGACTGGGGCCATAAGTTTGGGGCGGAAGCCGACACAGGTCCAGAGCCACTTTTATCACATTGTATCAAGAGTGCATGCTATGAATATGGCCTGTCACTGTTGATAACTTTGTTCAGTGTGGTAATATTTGTCAGGTGTTCCGTTGTAAAGTTATTCTTTGTTTTCCCTTCCATATGATTCTATAATGATTTTTTGGAAGGAAATCATTATGTGCAATGCATACTTACAGACCGATGAGTTAGGCCCTTCTCCTTGAAGCGGGAGTAAAACTATACTTGGAATTATATTTGGAATTCTTCTGCATGAAAAGTTTGTCTCATTACCCCCATTTATTTTTGATCAATTATTTTATGTTATTATGGACTGATGGATATTTATTTTATATTTTGGTTTATAGTCCAGGAGTACCTCATTTATTTTGTTGCTTAAATTGCTGTTGCTTTAGCCATTGGGAATTCGTTCACCTGGTCCCTCGATCCCTTGGACACACCCCCATTAGTTTAAGCACTCCCCTATTTTCTAGCAGTACACATGCTCCAGGCTCCTCTTGTGTATTTCCTACCCCAGACTTAATATCAACCATCTCTCCAAGGAGCCCAGATTCCCTTTAGCGGGTATTGGGATTCTAATAAAAATATGGCCACTGACTGAACTTCAAAAAAATTGTCAAAACAAATTTGAGAAAGGACAAAGTAGGAGAACTCACATGATCGACTTGAAGACTTATCCAAAGACACAATGATCAAGATAGTGCTGGGCACCTGGGTGCCTCAATTAGTTAAGTGTGACTCTTGATCTTAACTCAGGTCTTCCTAAATCCATGTGAGTTGCAGAAAGAGTATGGGGATGTTTGCCTCTTAATCCTCATCCAGAGAGCTGATACTCTCTTACTCCACCAACCTGTGCTCATAATGTGTCTGTCTCCACGTGAAAGGGCAGAGGTGAGGGGTCTGATGTCGCTCATGCTGGTGCACCCAATATTCCAGCATCATCTCTGCCAGAGGCTGGCATATTGGTACAGCCCATAAAAAAGCAAGGACATTCTGAAATGAGAGAGGAAGACTCTAGGACTTTAAGAAGTCTGGTTATTTATAAAAAAAATATTGTTGGGGAGGAGCCACGACTGTGGAACAGCATGGAAGTTTTTTGTGTGTCTCGCGTCCATGAAATACAGCCAGACCAACCCTAAACCATCCTACACACCTAGAAAACTGATGGGAAGATTAACACAACAGTCTGCACAACCTGAACCACAGAACTCAGCAGGTACGCGACGCAAAGAGCTGAACTTGGGGAGCAAGACGCCCCGAAAGGTAGGGAACCCCTTTGAGGGCGGAGAGAGGATGGAGACTGGGCGGGGGGGGGGGTGCAGAGAATATGGGAAAAGCACCCCTCCCCAAAAGCAGCTGGAGACAAAGTGGAAAATTGGAAACAGCCGCAGGGACTAAACTAAACAGGGAGAAAGGAGAAACAAGAGGGTTTACATTCCATTAAGACTGTAAATAAGGAGAGCGCAAAGGCTGCAACTCCGCAGCTCGATACCTGGCGGTGCTCTGGTGGGAAAGGTGAATCCCCAGGAACAGAGAGGGGTCCGGGAGGTTCTCGGGCCACACGGGGAAAAGCGGTTCCACAGCTGGAAGGACATTTGGTAGAGACTGTTGAAGCCACCTGGTCCCAGCAGACCCCGGAAGGCGGCCACATTCCCTGGTGCTGGAACAAGGTCGTTGAGGGTGAAGCCTGGTGCCAGATGTGTGTTGCGATTTTCCATGGTCCCTGAAACGCTGAGGCTACACTGTCTTGTGATCTTTTTTGGGGGCAGGCTGGCACCTGGCCGCAGTCTCGGGGCACTGGCAATAGCAGGGTCCAGCGGAAGTTCCTGGGTGCAGCCGACATTTGGCCATTGCTCGGTGAGACCCTCCCGCAGAGGGTCGGAGCGGGTCAAAGCCGCAGTCCTTCAGAAGTAAGGGGTCTGGGAAAACAGCCGCATCTGAGGCAAAACTCGGGAGAGAGGTACTGCCTGGGGCCTGGTCACGGAGAGTGGAAAAGCGGGGAGTGGATGAGAGCTGAAGACGGAGGACGGGTGCACCATTGCTGATCCAGGAGAACAGGCTGGGTGGCGCCAATTTTCACCGTCATGCGCATGCGCACTGACGAGCACCGCAACAATCCACCCCAGTAGGCTAGCAGCGCCATCTAGTGGAGAGCGGAGCTGTTACACCGAGCCCTGCCCAACTGGGCCAACTTCGCTCTTCAAGAACACAAACCTCACCGCTGGCTTAATTTATGGACTATACAGAGCTACATGGACTCACCTCTAGGGGAAAACGAAGCAATTTCAGTCCTACTTCAATCTGTTAGCAGGTGCATCTATTCAAATTTTTTTCCCTCTCTTTTTCCTTTTTCTCTTTTACAATTCTTTTCTTTTCCTTGACTACAGAAAGAGAAAAAACTCATTTTTATTTTCAATTTTTATTAAAAATATCTGTCTTTAATTTTTATTACTATATTTTTTACTTTTGTGTAATTTTTTTCAAATTCTACTTTACTTCCATCATTTTATTTTAATCTATTTCAGTGTACTCACCTTTTCAAATTTTCAAACAATTTCCTTTTTTTTCTTTTTCATTTTTCTCTTTTTCACTTCTTTTTCTTGAATGCAGAAAAATTTCATTTTTACTTTCAATTTGTTTTAAAAATATTTTTATTTAATTTTTATTACTATATTTTTTGCTTTTATGTAAATTTTTAAACATTTTATCTTACTCCCATCATTTTATTTCAGTCTACTGAATCGTTTTCAAACGATTTCTTTTTTTTTGTTTTTTATTTTTTAATTTTTTTCTCTTTTTCATTTCGTTTCTTTTTTCTTAAATACAAAAAACAAAAAAATTCATATTTCTTTTTAATTTTTATTAAAGTATTTTTTCCATAATTTTTTCTACTATATTCTCTACTTTTGTGTATATTAGTCTACTTTAGTGTATTCATTTTTTCAAATTCTCAAACGATTTCCTTTTTTTTTTGCTCTTCCCCCTTCTTTTTTTGTTTTTTTTTTTGGTTTGTTTGTTTGTTTCTCTAATCTGTCAAACCACTTCTACACCCAGGCCAAAACAGACCTAGGATCTAGCATCATCTATTCGATTTTTGTGTGTGTCTTTTTAATTTTTAATTTTAATATTTTTTTAATTTTAATTTCTTTAATTTCAATTTTTCTACCTCACTAATTCCTTTTCTCCCTTCAAAATGACAAAATAAAGGAATTCACCCCAAAAGAAAGAACACGAGGAAATGACAGCCAGGGATTTAACCAACACAGACACAAGCAAGATGTCTGAACCAGAATTTAGAATCACAATAATAAGAATACTAGGTGGAGTCGAAAATAGATTAGAATCCCTTTCTGCAGATATAAAAGAAGTAAAAAATAGCCAGAATGAAATTAAAAATACTATAACTGAGCTGCAATCATGGATGGATGCAGAGGTGGCAAGGATGGATGAGGCAGAACAGAGAATCAGCAATACAGAGGACAAACTTATAGAGAATAACGAAGCAGAAAAAAAAGAGGGAGATTGAGGCAAAAGAGCATGATTTAAGAATTAGATAAATCAGTGACTCATTAAAAAGGAACAACATCAGAATCATAGGGGTCCCAGAGGAAGAAGAGAGAGAAATAGGGGTAGAAGGGTTATATGAGCAAATCATAGCAGAAAACTTTCCTAACCTGGAGAAAGACACAGACATAAAAATCCAGAAAGCACAGAGGACTCCCATTAGATTCAACAAAAACTGACCATCAACAAGGCATATCATAGTCAAAATCACAAAATACTCAGGCAAAGAAAGAATCATGAAAGCAGCAAGGAAAAAAAGTCCCTAACCTACAAGGGAAGAGAAATCAGGTTTGCAGCAGACCTACCCACAGAAACTTGGCAGGCCAGAAAGGAGTGGCAGGATATATTCAGTGTGCTGAATCAGAAAAATATGCAGCCAAGAATTCTTTATCCAGCAAGACTGTCATTCAAAATAGAAGGAGAGATAAAAAGTTTCCCAGACAAACAAAAATTAAAGGATTTTGTGACCGCTAAACCAGCCCTGCAAGGAATTTTAAGGGGAAATCTTTTAGGGGAGAAAAGATGAAAAAAAATATATATGTATATACCAAAAGCAACAAAAGATTAGGAGGGTCCAGAGAACACCACCAGAAACTCCAACTCTACAAGCATCATAATGGCAATGAATTCATATCTTTCAGTACTCATTCTAAACATCAATGGACTCAATGCTCCAATCAAAAGACATAGGGTAACAGAATGGATAAGAAAAGAAGACCCATCTATATGCTGTTTACAAGAGACCCACTTTAGACCTAAAGACACCTACAGATTGAAAATAAGGGGATGGAGAACCATCTATCATGCTAATGGTCAACAAAAGAAAGCCAGAGTAGCCATACTTATATCAGAGAATCTAGACTTTAAAATAAAGACCGTATCAAGAGATGCAGAAGGGAATTATATCATAATCAAGGGGTCTATAGACCAAGAAGACCTAACGATTGTAAACATTTATGCGCCAAATGTGGCAGCACCCAAATATATAAATCAATTAATCACAAACATAAAGAAACTCATGGATAGTAATACCATAATAGTAGGAGACTTCAACACCCCACTCACAACAATGGACAGATCATCTAATCAAAAACCCAACAAGGAGGGGCGCCTGGGTGGCGCAGTCGGTTAAGCGTCCGACTTCAGCCAGGTCACGATCTTGCAGTCCGTGAATTCTAGCCCCGCGTCGGGCTCTGGGCTGATGGCTCAGAGCCTGGAGCCTGCTTCCGATTCTGTGTCTCCCTCTCTCTCTGCCCCTCCCCCGTTCATGCTCTGTCTCTCTCTGTCCCAAAAATAAATAAAAAACGTTGAAAAAAATTAAAAAAAAAAACCCAACAAGGAAACAATGGCTTTGAACGACACACTGGACCAGATGGACTTAACAGATATATTCAGAACATGTCATCCTAAAGCAGCAGAATATACATTCTTCTCTAGTGCACATGGAACGTTTTCCAGACTGGACCATATACTGGGACACAAATCAGCCCTAAGTAAGTACAAAAAGGTTGAGATCATACCATGCATATTTTCAGACCACAATGCTATGAAACTTGAAATCAACCACAAGAAAAAATTTGGAAAGGTAACAAATACTTGGAGACTGAAAAACATCCTACTAAAGAATGAATGGGCTAACCAAGCAGTTAAAGAAGAAATTAAAAAGTATATGGAAGTCAATGAAAATGATCACACCACATCCCAAAACCTCTGGGACGCAGCAAAGGCAGTCATAAGAGGAAAGACAAGTAGCAATCCAGGCCTTCCTAAAGAAGGGAGAAAGATCTCAGATACACAACCTAACCTTACACCTTAAGGAGCTGGAAAAGGAACAGAAATAAAACCCACAACCAGCAGAAGACAGGAAATAATAAAGATTAGAGCAGAAATTAATGCTATCAAAACCAAAAAAAAAAAAATAAATAACCAGTAGAACAGATCAATGAAACCAGAAGCTGGTTCTTTAAAAGAATTAACAAAATTGATAAACCACTAGCCAGTTTGATCAAGAAGAAAAAGGAAAGGACCCAAATAAGTAAATCAAGAATGAAACAAGAGAAATTACAACCAACACAACCGAAATAAAAACAATAATAAGAGAATATTATGAGCAATTATATGTCAATAAAATGGGCATTCTGGAAGAAATGGACAAATTCCTAGAAACATATACACTACCAAAACTGAAACAGGAAGAAATAGAAAATTTGAACAGACCCATAACCAGTAAGGAAATCGAATTGTAATAAAAATTCTGCCAAAAAACAAGAGTCCAGGGTCAGATGTCTTTCCAGGGGGAATTCTACCAAACATTTAAGGAAGAGTTAACATCTATTCTCTTGAAACTGTTCCAAAAAATAGAAATGGAAGGAAAACTTCCAAACTCTTTCTACGAAGCCAGCATTACCTTGATTCCAAAACCAGACAGAGACCCCACTAAAAAGGAGAACTATAGACCACTTTCCCTGATGAACATGGATTCAAAAATCTTCAACAAGATTTTAGCCAACCGGCTCCAACAATACATTAAAAAAATTATTCACCACGACCAAGTGGGATTTATACCTGGGATGCAGGGCTGGTTCTATATCTACAAAATAATTAACGTGATTCATCACATCAATAAAAAGAAAGGACACGAATCATATGATCCTCTCAATAGATGCCAAGAAAGCATTTGACAAAATACAGCATCTTTCTTGATAAAATCCCTCAAGAAAGTAGGGATAGAAGGATCATACCTCAAGATGATAAAAGCCATATACGAGCGACCCAATGCTAATATCATCCTCAATGGGGAAAAATGGAGAGCTCTACCCCTAAGGTCAGGAACAAGACAGGGATGTCCACTCTCGCCACTGTTATTCAACATAGTTTTGGAAGTCTTAGCCTCTGCAATCAGACAACACAAAGAAATAAAAGGCATCCAAATCGGCCAGGAGGAGGTCAACCTTTCACTCTTCACAG
Organism: Prionailurus viverrinus; assembly: GCF_022837055.1. Taxonomy (NCBI): domain Eukaryota; kingdom Metazoa; phylum Chordata; class Mammalia; order Carnivora; family Felidae; genus Prionailurus; species Prionailurus viverrinus. Next base: position 41,912,478 of record NC_062567.1, on the reverse strand, counting down.
ATGACATGATACTGTATATGGAAAACCCAGAAGATTCCACCAAAAAACTTCTAGAAGTGATTCATGAATTCAGCAAAGTTGCAGGAGAGAAAAGCAATGCACAGAAATCCGTTGCATTCCTATACACCAACAATGAAGTGACAGAAGGAGAAATGATGGAATCGATCCCATTTACAGTTGCACCAAAACCCATAAAATACCTAGGAATAAATATAGCCAAAGAGGTGAAACATCTCTACACTGAAAACTATAGAAAGCTTATGAAAGAAATTGAAGAAGACACAAAGAAATGGAAAAGATTCCATGCTCCTGGACAGGAAGAACAAACATTGTTAAAATGTCGATACTACCCAAAGCAATCTACATATTCAATGCAATCCCTATCAAAGTAACACCAACATTCTTCACAGAGCTAGGACAAATAATCCTAAAATTTGTACGGAACCTGAAAAGACCTCGAATAGCCAAAGTATCTTGAAAAAGAAAACCAAAGCAGGAAGCATCACAATCCCAGACTTCAAGCTATACTACAAAGCTGTAATCATCAAGACAGTATGGTACTGGCATAAGAACAGACACTCAGATCAGTGGAATAGAATAGAGAACCCAGAAATGGACCCACAAACATATGGCCAACTAATGTTTGACAAAGCAGGAAAGAATATCCAAGGGAATAAAGACAGTCTCTTAAGCAAGTGGTACTGCGAAAACTGGACAGTGACATGCAGAAGAATGAACCTGGACCACTTTCTTACACCAGACACAAAAATAAACTCAAAGTGGATGAAAGAGCTCAATGTAAGACAGGAAGCCATCAAAATCCTCGAGGAGAAAGCAGGCAAAAACCTCTTTGATCTTGGCTGCAGCAACTTCTTACTCAACACATCTCTGGAGGCAAGGGAAACAAAAGCAAAAATGAACTACTGGGACCTCATCAAAATAAAAACTTCTGCACAGCGAAGGAAACAATCAGCAAAACTAAAAGGCAACCGACAGAATGGGAGAAGATATTTGCAAATGACATATCATATAAAGGGCTAGTATCCAAAATCTACAAAGAACTTATCAAACTCAACACCCCAAAAACAAATAATCCAGTGAAGAAATGGGCAAAAGACATGAATAGACACTTCTCCAAAGAAGACATCCAGATGGCCAACTGACACATGAAAAAATGTTCCACATCACTCATTATCAGGGAAATACAAACCAAAACCACAATGAAATACCACCTCACACCTGTCAGAACGGCTAACATTAACATCTCAGGCAACAACATTGTTGGCGAGGATGAGGAGAAAGAGGATCTCTTTTGCATTGTTGGTGGGAATGAAAATTGTTGCAGCCACCCTGGAAAACAGTATGGAGGTTCCTCATAAAACTAAAATAGAACTACCCAATGACTCAGCAATTGCACTACTAGGCATTTATCCAAGGGATACAAGTGTGCTGTTTTGAAGGGACACCCGCACTCCCATGTTTATAGCAGCACTATCAGCAATAGCCAAAGTATGGAAAGAGCCCAAATGTCCATCAACTGATGAATGTATAAAGAAGATGTGGTATATATATATATATACATGTTATATATATATATAAACATACATACACACACACACACACACACACAATGGAGTGTTACTCGGCAATCAAAAAGAATGAAATCTTGCCATTTGCAACTAAGTGGATGAAACCGGAGAGTATTATGCTAAGCGAAATTAGTCGGAGAAAGACAAATATCATATGACTTCACTCATGTGAGGACTTTAAGAGACAAAACAGATAAACATAAGGGAAGGGAAACAAAAGTAATAAAAACAACAGGGAGGGGGACAAAACATAAGAGACTCTTAAATATGGAGAACAAACAGAGGGTTACTGGAGGGGTTGTGGGAGGGGGGATGGGCTAAATGGGTAAGGGGCATTAAGGAATCTACTCCTAAAATTATTGTTGCACTGTATGCTAACTAATTTGGATGTAAATTTTAAAAAATAAAAAATAAAAAAATACCAACAGCATTTTTCACAGAGTTAGCTAGAAGAAACAATCCTAAAATTTGTATACAGCCATGAAACACTCCAAAGCAACTTTGGAAAAGAAAAGAAGAACTGGAGGTATCACTATTCGAGACTTCAACTTATATCACAAAGTTGAAGTAATTAAAACAGTGTGGTAACTGGCACCAAAATAGACACATCGATCAATGGAACAGCATTGGAAACTCAGAAATGATCTCAAAAAGTATGTGGTCAATGAATCTTCGACAAAGCAGGAAAGAATATCCAATGGTAAGAAGAATGTCTCTTCAATAAATGGTATTTTTTTGCAAAGGAATGAAACTGGATCACTTTTTTCACACCATACAAAACAATTTCAAGATTCATGAGACTTAAATGTAAGACAGGAAACCAACAAAATCCTAGAAGAGAATACAGGTAGTAACTTCTTTGACATTGGCTATAACACCTTCTTACTAGACATGTCTCCAGAGGCAAGGAAAACAAAAGCAAAAGTGAACTATTGGGACCTCATCAAAATAAAAGGCTTCTACACAGTGAAGGAAACCCTCAAAAAAACTAAATGGCCACCTTTGGAACGGGAGGACATATTTGCAAGTGACATATCTGCTAAGGGTTAGTATTAAAAATATTTAAAGAACTTACAAAACTGAACACCCAGAAAGTGAATAATCCAATCAAATCCAATCAAAAATGGGCAGGAGACATGAATAGACATTGTTCATAGAAGTCATAGATGGCCAACAGACACATGGAAAGATGCTCAACATCATTCATCATCAGGGAAATACAAATCAAAACTACAGTTAGATATCACGTCCCGCCTGTCAGAATGGCTAAAATCATCAACACAAGGTACAACCGGTGTCAGCGAGGATGCAGAGAAAGGGGATCTGATTTGCACTGTTGGTGTGAATGCAAACTGGTCAAGCCATCTGGAAAACAGTACGGAGGTTCCTCACAAAGTCAATAGTAGAACTCTCCTGTGATGCAGCACAAATGTCCATCAACTGATGAATTAATAAAGAAGTGGTATATATACATATGAGATACTAATCAGCTATAAAATGAATGAAACCTTGCCATTTGCAATGACAAGGAGTTAGAGCATATTACACTAAGTAAAAGAAATCAGCCAGAAAAAGACAGACACTGTATGATTTCACTCCTAGTGAAATTTAGGAAGCAAAACAAGTAAACACTGGGACAAAAAAGAGAGGCAAACCAAGAAACAGACTCTTAGCAATAGAGAACCAACTGAAGGTTACCAGAGAAAAGGTGGGGCGGGGATGGGTCAGATAGGTGATGGGCATTGAGGAGGGCACTTGTGATGAGCACTGGGTGTTGTATGTAAGTGATGAATCACAAAATTGTGCTACTGAAGCTAAAATTACACTATACGTTAACAGCTGATATTTAGATAAAAACTTGAAAGGAAAACAACAACTAAGTAACTAAATAAGCAAATAAGAACTAAATAAAACAAACCTTCACATGAAAATCATCTCCCAGAGCCCGGGAAGAGAGAATAATGAAAAAAAGTATGACCTGGAAATTCTTCCAGGTGCTCATTAATTAATAGGGAATAAAACACTTGGATTAGGGCATTGTGAGGCACTCTGATTATGTAACTTGAATCATCCTAAAGTTATTCCTCAACTTCCTCTGTTTGAGGTTAGACAATTGAGCTCACACAATTATAGCACAATTTCTTGTCTCACATTGCTATGATTTGTCAGATGCAGGATTGAGATGTAAGCTATAGTTGAATCCAGAAAAGACTAGATAAGCATCCATGATGTGTAAGACTCCCAGAAAGTGTCATGGCTAGCGAATGTAGAGGTTTTCACCTCGAAAGACTATATTAAAATGCACATATAGGAGTCTTCCTTGCAGAATCGTGACATAATAATCTCTGTAGAACTGCTCCTCAGTAAAACAATCATAACTAAAGAAAACCACTATTATAAAAAAAATCAACCATTTAGAATCTTTGGAGCTTGTCTTAAGGGCATATCTTAAATTAAGAAATATATACTTAAGGAAAGGTATTAGATCTTGATAAGCACGGTGAGAGTCTATAGCCCTTGAGCCATGGCTCTTGAGCTTATAATTATTTGGTTGGAATCAGATTATGATTCATGAAAACAGATATAAGTAGTGGAACTTTACCTTAATGCAGGAAAGAAGGCAGAACCATTAATGGTTTCTTGGCATTTGGCCACATGATCAGAGATATATTTGCAGAAGTTCAATTCAAATAGGAGTTTGAAAGTCTGTTGACTTCGGGACATGATTGAAATAGTACAGGAGAAAAAGTATTGGTGATTGTATTAAATGTTTCTGAGAATGAACGATTTAAAAACTTCATATGAGCTGCAGAATGGAGACATGGAGGTACACCCAAGAGGACAGGACAATTTATTGAAAGGAGGTGTCAGAGAGGGGAGAGAAATTTACTCTGTACCCAGCATGATTGACCATCTACAAAACCTCAAATACATCCTTTCCTGGTCCAATTCATTGGACCATCCAAAACCTCAAATATGATCCTGGCTTTGTACGTACAGGAGACATCAGAAACATCTGAGGAATTTTGTAAATGGTCAGGTAATTACATTAGTGGTGAAGGTGGCATGGCTTCCTGGGTAGAACTAGAGATCACAGCTATGGAACTAGCAGAAAAGAAAGACAAGTGAAAACAGTAATCCTTAAAGAGGAGATATTTGTTTCAGGGCACAGATCTTGTTTAACTTACCAGTGAATCCCAAGACTTTAGCTGTTAAGGAGAAAGAAAACAGAAGGTTCCAAGAATCACTACAGTGAAACACCAGACAAATGGCACTGAAAACCCTGCCCAGGGAGAAAATGAGACACGGAAGAGGTCAGCAGAGAAAACACTGAATTAAAGAGCAGAGTTTTGGGACACCTGGGTGGCTCAGTCAGTTAAGCCTCCTCCAACTCTTGGTTTTGGTTCAGGTCATGACCTCAGGGTTTGTGGGTTTGAGCCCTATGTGGTGCTCTGCACTCACCGTGTGCCTGCCTAGGATTCTCTTTGCCCCTCTCCCTCTGTCTTTCTCTCTCTCAAAATCAATGAATAAACTTAAAAAAAAAAGAGCCATAAAAAAATAGAGCAGTGTTTTGACCGCGACTAGCCCACAAATTCAAGACCCTAACTCTTAAATGTCTTCAAACTGGGAATTATAAATTGAGAAGAACATTGATCAGTTGGAAACAACAGTGAACCCAGAGTTACATGCCTGGGTTCGGCTACCTTGTCTGTTACCACATCTTACTCTACTTATACAAAAAAATTGCTTGATTTATCTCAATAACGTAGGAATTCAAAGTGGAATATTAGATATATGGAATTGGTTTTAAGAACGTAAACACTCTTCGAAAATGTATCTGTTCAAATCACTTTTCTTGACCGGCCGTCAGAAGGTATTTATTAGTTTGCAACATCACATGGTTTCGTACATGTAAAACATCCACAGTTTTCTCAGTGGAGCCTCACTGAGAGGCTCACTGAGATTTCCGCAGTAGGATAGGCACAGCTATTACACAGAAGAAGTTATAACCCCAAACATGTATCAAATAATGTCAATCGAGTGTTATTCCTGAAAGCGTCACAGAATGAGTCAGTTGTACATCTGGAGGCATCCTGTTTCCAAACCAATTGAGAAGAACCGATTTCTATACTTGAATCAGTTACGAAAGTATGACGATAGCATCCAAACGACTTCAATTCTCTGGAGTATAATAACCACGGGCATTTGGATTTTAACACTGCTTTTTGTGTAGACCAGGCAACCTCACGAAACTGACTGTCTCAGTTTGGAGCCAGTGGCTTCTGTTTTAGTTACTTGACTCACGTACACACAGGGTATCCGAGGGGAGAACGGGTGACCTAGGTCCTCTATGTGCACTTCACCTTCTTCTTTAGATGATTCTGTTTTTTTGTTATCTTTGTCGGGTTGGCGGGTGCAGTGTAAGTTTTCACTTCTGAGGAAACTGGCTGGTCTTTTGTCTCTGAAGATGACACCAGAGATGTGGTTACCGCGTCATATTCATATTGTCCTGGGAAAGCACAGAAGCTATAAATATGCATGAAGAGGTTTCCCTATGGGGCAGCACTGCGGGGGCACAGGGCGTGGGGTTTGGTGTCAGGAGGTCAGCCAGCCAGCGTCACTGCTCTGCTGTTCACTGCAGGGGCTTCCCTGCTTGGGCTGAGGGACAGGTGGGGCATGGCCACCAGCTCCCCTGTACCCAGAGAGGGGTCTCTGTGCTTGCTGCTCTCAGGGAGACACTGTGAGAAGACCGAATAATCCCCACCCTGGGCAAGACAGTTTCAAGCTGTGTGCCTCCAGGATGTTTGCCTGTCTTCTCTCCAGGAGCAGCGCAGTGCCCTCCCGGCTCTATCCCAGCTGAGACTGCTGACTTAAAACTCTGCGCCTTAGGGACCTGGTGTGGGCAGGTGCCCGGGTTGTTCTTCAGAAGGGCAGTGGCACCAGAGCATAGTGGGGTGGGGCTAGGAGCCAGCTGGCTGGGCAGTAAGTGTCTGGGTTGACTGCCTTCATCAGGTGTCTCTGGGACTCTGCTGAGGGGAACAGGAGGGAAATGGCACCTGGTGGCCCCTTTGTCCCTGGAGAGGCGACTCTGCCCATGTCACCTCTCACAGATGTGCTTCAAGAAGAGCGAACTGTTTTTCTCCGGGTGCTCCAGGCGATCCCCAGATCATGCCACCTGTGGTGGGCAGTGTCCTCTGGGCTCTATTGCAGCCAAGCCCAGTGACCTCTAGAAGTCCAGTCTTCAGGCCCTGCTGGTTCCAAAGAGTCAGGAAAATCAGTCCCTCTCCTCTTCCCAGGTAATGGCTTTGGGGGAGTGTCTCCTGTGCATTCCCCTGTGTGCTTCTCTCTCTAGCCTCTCTCTGTGCCCAGGGCCCCTCCCCTCCACAGCATCCATGACCGGCTTCTGCCCCAAACCACATTTCTGCACTTCTTACCTTCCTTCATGTGGTTTCTCCTCTCCCTCTAGTGGTGGAGGGTGTTCTGTGAGTTGTCAGGTCAATTTCTTGGGAATTCAGAATGACTTTATAGTCCTCTAGTGTTTTCCAGGGCCCAGACAAGCCTAGAGTCCTGGCACTGTGCCGCCATCTTTGCTCCCCTCTGGCCCCCCATCTTACTTCTGGTTAAAAACCTCAAGTGATAATGAACTCAGTCCCTCTCACATTTTTACGTAACTCAAATTCTTAGAGAGGTCTGGTTTGCATTGTTGCCTCTACTAAAATGGCACTGAAGATAGGTGACTAGTAAACGGGGAGTCTACTTTGACCTTTCCTGTAAAAAACATAACGTAATACTATTTCGTAATTGTTGGAAATAGGCTATATGACAGGAAACAGCAAAAATGGGAAGCATGAGAGTGAAACAAAGGCAGGGGTAATACAGTCGAAATTAAATTTCCTTCCAGCTAGCAGCCCACGGATAGACGCCTGAGACATGCAGAGTGTGACCTTCCTTGAGGAACTCATGGCTGCCTTCCTTCATGTTTTTGTTTTTTTAAAAACTAAAACTAACCTTATCTTAACTGTGGCTAGCTCCTCATGGCCCTGAAAACCTTGCTTCCAAATTCCTTAGAGGCTTACGCTCTCCTTAATCCCCACTAACTAAAAAATATATAATCAGCCACTTCTCCCAATCCCAGGATAGCTTTCTCTGCCCACAGGTCCTGTCCCCGTGCTTTAATAAAATCACCTTTTTGCATCACAGGTGTCTCAAGAATTCCTTCTTTGCCCATTGCTCATAAACCCCATTAAGCGGAAACCATGCTTTTTTAAAATGATAGTTCTGTTTCTATTGACGGTTTACTGAAGTAGAGACTGTCCTGGAAACTAAGGTAAGAAAAAATTTCAAGAGAAGCAGTGACTGGAGAAGGGAAAAATCTTTAGCTACTAAAGGCACAAGTATAAAAGAAATGCTCCCAAATAATTTGAGATTTAATGCACTAATGTGTGTTATTGACAAACAATTACACATGGAAATACTCTAAGCTCAGAAATAAAGCAAACTGTCTCCCTTCATGCCTTTCATTTCTGTTCACACAAACTCTTATCCCTCTTACCTTTACCAATTTTAGCATACAAGAAGAAATAAGTGAGAATAGTATATAAGAAG